>NC_091129.1:139466114-139828614 GCF_040183065.1 Periplaneta americana
ATCTATTTGCCACACCATTAAACATTATCATGTCGTAGCTCCTGTGATTATAAATCAAACGCAATGTAATTCAGGAAATAATTGAGCGGCAAATAAGGCCTTCGTGTGCTTTCTGCGAACGCCAACGAAAGAGCTAAAATGGCGGGCGATTATATTAAGTATTTATCGAGCCTTAAGAAATGAATCAGCGAATCACAAGACGCACACGTTTAAATGTAGCCGACCTGCAACGCGATTGGCTGCCGGAAATTAGAGCGACGGGACTATAGATGCTTTATGGTTGTGCTAACAGATGGAGTTACTTGTCAACAATGTGATGGAGTTACTTGTCAACAATGTGACACTGAAACGTGTGTTCAGGTTACTGCCCAGCGACAGTCCTGATGTATTTTTATATTTGTGATGATTGGTTAATTAATATTAACCCGGCACACTCACAATCACACTCACATTCATACAAATTTCCAGACTCTAGACACCCAGGGAATTCTTCTTCTTCAAGAAAAATTCACCGAGAGCCGAACCCGGGAACCGAACCCGGGACCTCCTGATCTGGAAGCCAGCATGCTGACCAACAGATCACGGAGTCAGTCAAATAGCGATGAGTTGTCAAGAAAAAAAAAAGTTTTTGTTTAACCTAACTTAACTGAGTCCTAAAATATGACAGAACTATTGCTGATTTTATGCAACAAAACATGAAAATCTTTGATATATCTAAATTGAAGAAAGTTTAAAATGCCATGGGCCTACAGTGACAAATGTTTGTACTACAAATATAATAAATCATTGTTGTATAACCGGTTAAAAAGTAAGGAAATATCACAAATGAGTGGTTCGTATGAATTGAAGTATAAATATACGGGGTTACAATACGATTGATGTGTTCATGTGCAAAAGATTGTCTTTGTAATTAAGACCATATCTTGATCGATCTTTGAATGCACATATCGGTTATTTAAGGACACTGTATCAACTGCACGATTATTTAGTGTTGTGCAATTGGTGTTAGCGAGATGGTAGCCTGTTTTGACGAGATGAGTCCCGAGTAACAATGAGATTATGTGATATTCATTCACTTTGGAGGAAACCTCGGGATATCCTAACAAAATAATCACCCCAAATGAGATTACTATCCCCGGTTTTTAGACGTAATTTTGATTACTTGTATTTGTAATGATATAGAAGATGAAAGTTCCTAAAACGAATATGTCTTGGGCTTAATTATACAGGGACATTATTTTATTTTTACTAACATTTTTAATATTAACTTGCCTATACCTCTGGATCAACGCCGGTTGCTATCCCCTTCCACGACTGGAGTTCGATAATACTGGCGTAATATACAAACAAATCACTTTACTAGGTATAGGAGGGAAGAAAAGTAGTTCATCCATTTACGTAAACTAGGAAATATTGCGCTTTTGAATTTGATCATTTTAATTAGGTTTTTGTTTAATCAAAATACAGTACAGTATTAACAATGAGTGTTTTTACTCAGAACTGAGCTGTCCATGTTGACGTATTCATTATGCAGTGTAGATTATACTGTCTACAGCACATTAGCGTACAATATAGAGAATGAAGTTACATTGAAAAATAATCATAATATGGACATTTAAACGCATTTGTTTTAAATGGTGGCCGTTCATTTCGATACAGGCTTCAGTTTTAATTTGCATATTATCGCACTATAGACGATTGTACCTAATAACAATTACCAGTTTCGTTCTTCGTATTAGTAACTCGTGTTGAAATAATTCTGTACCTACTCTATAAAAGAGTACTTTACGTACTGTAAATTCAATCTTCACTTCTGCCCGATCCGAAAAGATAAAATTACTCAGACATGCTATCTACTGTCCGTCCAAGTGGTTATGTCGTAGGGTCGTAGAAAGGGAGGAAATCACATGACAGTTAATTACTTAACGAGGCCCTTTTATTTAAGTTATTTTAAACAGTTGTATAATATTACGTAGACGTCCAATGCCTAACAGAAATTAATGTTCTCAGAAAAGAGCTAAGTCAGCCCAGCCACTAGCTGGCGAATAAAATCTGGTGAGGGAAACCGGGATACGACGTAGGCAAATGGACGACAGTTCCTGTGCGAAAATGATTCAATATTGAAAGCTCTTTCGTCAATGGAAAACGCGAACATATTTTTGGAACGTACTGTTTACTATGACCGTAAGATTACTATGACAGTATATGCGGTCTTGGATCTGTGTGGAGGACGGTTGAACTTCATTAGTAGAAGGGGTGGGAGTGAAGTACAATAAAAAACTCGGGTACAATAAAAATTGAAGTAAAAATAAAATGATGTCCCTGTATTTCAGTAATATGTTAATATCTGTAGAGATGTCATAAGATAGATACGAAGATTAATTCATTTATTGCTTGCTTAACCATTCCGCCAGTGAAGACTTCTCCGCCACTGAATATAACAGCTTAATGCATCTCTGCATGTTACTATACCCGAGGGACCCGGACGTTTGCGAGTATGTTACCCATTGTACACACGTTATCAGCTCATCTAACCACACGTTTTAGCGTGGAATGACGTTAAAGTAACAATTGTGGCACTGATTTGTAATTAACATCATGAATAGTTTTGCTTTTCTATTTCTGCCTTGTCTTCGGCAAACATGGCAGCTCCAAATGGAGACACACCGGCGCAATGAACAGCTTCCCTCCTGTCCATCATTATGCAGTATTAAGCAGCAATCTGGGACTGCTCATGGATCATTCACTCTAGGATTTTGATTAATTAGAGTCTCTGTGCCTAATTAATTTCTGCTGCATGGAGTTGGACCAAAAGCGTATAGAATAGAGGACATTTATTTAAAGGACAAAACAAAAACTCTTTCAATAATTTATTACCATACTACACTGCTCTTTTAAATTGACTGGGCATATTGGGAATTAATTCAGTAGCTTTCCCAAAATACGCTATGAAATGTATCATCTATACTAATAATAAATCTGTAGCCGAAATTTTTCTGGTAATTTTCGATTTTCCAAAAATAATTGGTCCTAAGATATATAATTAACCACCCTGAAACCGAAAATCGCTTTTTTGAAATTTTTGTCTGTATGTATGTCTGTATAGGGTGTTTGAGAATAAGGTGCTTAGGAAAATATTTGGGGCTAAGCGGGATGAAGTTACAGGAGAATGGAGAAAGCTACACAACACAGAACTGCACGCATTGTATTCTTCACCTGACATAATTAGGAACATTAAATCCAGACGTTTGAGATGGGCAGGGCATGTAGCACGTATGGGCGAATCCAGAAATGCATATAGAGTGTTAGTTGGGAGACCGGAGGGAAAAAGACCTTTAAGGAGGCCGAGACGTAGATGGGAGGATAATATTGAAATGGATTTGAGGGAGGTGGGGTATGATGATAGAGACTGGATTAATCTTGCACAGGATAGGGACCGCTGGCGGGCTTATGTGAGGGCGGCAATGAACCTTCGGGTTCCTTAAAAGTAATTTGTAAGTAAGTAAGTATGTCTGTCTGTCTGTCTGTCTGTCTGTATGTTTGTTACCTTTTCACGCGATAATGGCTGAACGGATTTCGATGAAAATTGAAATATAAATTAAGTTCGTTGTAACTTAGATTTTAGGCTATATGGCATTCAAAATACATTATTTAAAAGGGGGGTTATAAGGGGGCCTGAATTAAATAAATCGAAATATCTCGCTTATTATTGATTTTTATGAAAAATGTTACATAAAAAATTCTTTAAAAATTATTTTCGATAAGTTTTATTCTTTAAAAAATTTTGATAGGATTGATATTTAATGAGATAAATGAGTTTTAAAATTAAAATAACTGCCATCTAAGGCCGTGTAATGAAATAAAGAAATGACTTCGTCTATAAGGGGCCTTGGTCAACAACAATCGAAAGCTATGAATCATAGCCTACAGAAAATGTTTGTGTGTTTGTATGAAGCAATATCGGAAGCTAAATCAACCGATTTGTATAATTAATTATTATTTCATCATTGGAAAGTGTAGTTTCTCTGTATGGACATAATGCTATAATGTTATTACAGTAACTTCGGAGTGAATTGAGGACAGGTAAGATTAAAATAGCTTCTTATGCACAGAAAACGTGATAGGCTATTCTGTGTATTCATTTCCTGCATTTCTTAAAATAATGTTTATCTCAGAGAATTAACGAACAACGAGAGTGTATTGATTTAGTATGCAGTAATAATATGTTAGCTTAGCATTTCATTATTTTATAATCCAAATTTTAACTATGCTCAATTGAATCGAGTTAAAATACATAAAATACATATGCATTAAATGCAATGTAAAAAATTTGGGTAATGAGCCAAGCAGATTATGTTGCCTTGTTGTAAAATAAAATTTGTTCCTCCTGAGATTCAAGAGCCCCCATAACAAATTGAAAACTTACTTATCTGGGTACATCCGTTATCAACACACTTTTTATATAATATAATATAATATAATATAATATAATATAATATAATATAATATAATATAATATAATATAATATAATATAATATAATATAAGTTATTTAAGTTATTTGAAGGGTTCAGAACCATAGTGGGCCAAGCGCCATTTACTGAATACGAAGAAAACAAGAGTTAAAATTAAGTTATTACCATAATTCAATGGAAACATATAACAAGTAAAATAAAGTAAACACATTAAATGTAAATGATGTCAATGTTCACTGAACTATGGATGCATGTAATAAAAATTAAGAAACATGTTAAAGGAATTGCCATTGCACCAAATGAGTGCTCTCTGGACCAAAATGATTCCATTTTAATTATTTAAATACAATTTAAATTAAGTAACATATTAAACGATTTATCCTTCTATCTAACACGAATATTCCCTGGATCAAATGTCCTATTTTAATTATGTAATTACTTTATATTTATTTCTAACGGGTGCAGCGGAGCGCACGGGTGCGGCTAGTATAAAATATATCTATATATATTTTTTTTTTCGAAAAGGAAACAGAAACGAGAAAAATTGTATTAAACTTTTTCGTTTGAAATATTTCAAAGAATTTATTTTAGTAGGTTATTTTACGACGCTTTATCAACATCTTAGGTTATTTAGCGTCTGAATGAGATGGTGATAATGCCGGTGAAATGCGTCCGGGTCCAGCACTGAAACTTCCAGCATTTGTTCATATTAAGTTGAAGGAAAACCCCGGAAAAAACCTCAACAGATAACTTTGCCCCGACCGGGAAGCGAACCCGGGCTACCTGGTTTCTTAGACCATATACGTTTTGTTGAAACTTGTCAATCGATGTTCCTGAATTTTAAAATTATTCTTAAAACGAGTGTTGTAATAATGAAAATCACTGTTTAGATAAAAATGGTTCTTATTAGAGTGTATTAATTCCAGAAGCTTAAAAATATATAAAGCACAAACTGTTAAAATATTAAAACTCTTAAAATATTCCCTGTATGATGTACGATTATATCAACATCTGCCATGCATCTCACAACATGCTTCTGAGCAAAAACATCATGACTCATCTTTTGACTTTACTCCCAGAAGCATATGTCGTATGATAATCTCGATTCTACTTCGGTATAATAGAAGAACTGAATGGTTCTACGATACAGATAAGATTTCAAATTTCTAATTTGGTAACAGAATTAGGTGTGAACAATGTAATTTCCAGTTCAAATGTTCATCAAATATTATGCCAAGAAATTTAGTTCAATATGATTGCCACTCCCACTTGGTATAGGCCTACTCGTTAATACTAATGTTTATGCTCGACCATGCCGAAATGTAGTAATTATACACCTGGTAGCAGACCTTTAATGCATGTCATTAAAGTACACCTACTCATTAAAGATCAGGTCTTTCAGCCAATGACGACTCAGGTTACAACTGTTCACCCAATGACAGGTCAGCTTTCTACCGTTATAAAACCGCAAGTATCGATTATTCTCCGATATGCAATCGAAAGAGAATTAGCGAAAAGTCACGGAGGCTGGAAATCCAGTACTGTCGCAGAAGGTTACGTTCTGTTACTATAATAATTAGCGTTAATTGTAAATAATATTCAAATAAATTCAATTTGTCATCTCGTTTTTCAATGTCTAATTTAATTTCAATGTTATCTCTGTAGGTTCTTATGGCCTAGCAAGGTCAATGTGAACATCTGTTCCTAGGAAAAAATCAATACTTTCGCGTCTGCGCACATCTCACAACATACGGGACATTTGTCAAGGTCAGATACAAAGAAAATTAATAATATCAAGTTAGAAATATGGTCGAGCATAAAAAGTCGTATGAAACTCGCCTATAATGGTAATTAAGAAGCTCGTATGAAAATTATGAAACTCGCTTGCGCTCGTTTCATAAATATCCATACTCGCTTCTTAGTTACCTTCATTATAGGCTCGTTGCATAATGTACTATTAAAATATTTTCACTTTTGGTTTGAATATTGTGAAATTAAATAAAAGCGTACGTAAAGATTAATATTTGGTCCTACAGAATATATCTGTTATGGTAACAATGATTATTAGAGGAGAAAAATTAACTAATATTTACGTAGATTCTTCGCATAACAGTGCATATTACCGTGGAATCCCGGCCATCAAGACACTCAATTGAGTGCGCTCCTTGTATAATGACACTTGACTTAATATATGTCAACATATGTGTCGAACTTGGAATCAGGCCACAAAGGAAAAAACACTCAGCAGCTCAGTGGTTAGAGTACTTGGTACGTAGAACCAAGGACCCGGGTTCGATCCCCGGTGCCGGAGCGAATTTTTCTCGTCTAATAATCATTAAATAAAACAGGTCTTATTAATATTCAAATGAAGCATATTGTCTGTAAGCCATAATAAATTTAAAATCCTTCAACAACTCATTACACTTCTGTTGTAAAGCTATTTCATTTTCAGCACTCACAATAGCCGTAGTATCAGCGTACATAATAAGAAAATATTCTTTTAAACAAAGAGGAAAGTAATTTACATACAAAAGAAATAATACAGGACCCAAAATTGAGCCCATTACGTTCACGGTGTGGCGTGTTATACTTGTACAGGGACATCATTTTATTTTTACTAACATTTTTAATATTAACCTGGCTATACCTTTTGCTACCCCTTCCCACGACTGGAGTTCGATGATAATGCGTAACATAAAAAAAATCACTTTACTAGGTATAGGAGGGAAGAAAAGTAGTTAATCCATTTACGTAAACTTGGAAATATCGTAATTTCGAGTTTGATAATTTTCATTAAGTTTTTGTGCAATCAAAATACAGTACAGTATTAACAATAAGTGTTTTTACTCACGAACTGAGTTATCCATGCGAACGTATTCATTCTGCAGTGTATATTATACTGTCTACAGTACATTAGCGTACAATATAGAGAATGAAGTTAAATTGTAAAATAATCATAATATGGATATTTAAACACATTTTTGAAAATGGTGACCGTTCATTTCGATACAGGGTTCAGTCCTTTTGTGCATATTATCGCACTATACACTATTGTACCTAATTCCAGTTACCAGTTTCGTCCTTCGTACTAATAACTCATGTTGAAATAATTCTGTACCTACTCTGTAAAAACGTACCTTACGTACTGTAAATTCAATCTTCACTTCTGTCCGATCCGAAAAAATAAAATTACTCAGACATTCTATCTACTATCCGTCCAAGTAGTTATGTCGTAGGATCGTAGAAAGGGGGGAAATCATTTGACAATTAATTATTTAACGAGGCCCTATTATTTAAGTTATTTTAAACAGTTGCATAATATTACGTAGACGTCCAATTCCTAACAGAAATTAATGTTTTCAGAAAGGACTAAGACAGCCCAGCCACTAGCCTTTTCAGCGGCGTGAGCAGAAGCAGGTGGGGAAAATCGAGATGCGACGTAGGCAAACGGACGACAGCGCCTATGCGAAAATATGATTCAATATTGAAAGCTGTTTCGTCACTAGAAAACGCGAACATATTTCTGGAACGTACTATACTCAGTACTACTTGACTACATGTACGCGGCCTTGGTTGTGTTGGAAGTTTACTAGTAGAATGGGTGGGAGTGAAGTACATTCAAAAACTCAGGTACAATAACAATTGAAGTAAAAATAAAATGATGTCCCTGTACAAGAGCGCGGCCATTCGGCTACCCAGTCATTCACAGAATAGGAGTGGTAAGCACAATAAGCCTCAGGCTACAGTGTAAGCCTTCGGGTCCCTCCTCTGTATAATGGGAAAAAAATATATCGTTGCTAGCAATAGGAAAGGAATTGAACTATTTCGAAACGCGTAAAATGTATTGCGAGAAAGTATGTCACCATCGCGATATTCATTTTCTATACTGTGTTGTGTTTGTGTGTAGCTATTCCGCGTCGAATGACGTATGATCATCCGTCGACGCAATCATGACAAGTAAAGACATACCAGTGATGTATGTGTATGGACGACAACAAATTTAATTTGGCGTGGGGTCGTGTGTGGCCGTGAAATCTGTATGCACGGCGTGTGGCCTATATGACCTGCAGATGTTGCGCGGAGAGATAGTGGCAGTACTTCGGCTTCGGCGAACGTGATACCAATAAATTTATAGTTGTTGGATTTTAGAATTCTTTTTTTCCATGCGTAAAAAAGCATGACTAGAAGTTTCCGTAATAACACACGAGTCGTTCGGCAGAGTTTAACAATATGAAGCAGAGAAGCCAAATCGTGTTGGAATCCGAACTACAGTTTTCCTCGGTTGGCACAAAAAATGTAGTACCTACAATAGTATTCGTGTGGCACTAGTCTTTGTAGGGCTATATGCAAGGGAAATACGTTATTTGTTTATCGTTTCATACGGCTTTATGTTTATCTACTAATATTTCACGTTTTAATTTTATTATAATACTAGCCGTACCCATGCGCTCCGCTGCACCCGTTAGAAATAAATATAAAGTAATTACATAATTGAATCACTAAATTCGAAAAGGGAATATGTCACCTTCAGTTAGTTCTGAGAAAAACACAAATAAGTTCTGCACACAGCGAAATATAAACAAATTGCATTGAAAATATTTCTATGAACCAATCATGACCACACAAGGTATTTATGTAAAAAAATCGTATATTTCTCAATTTAACCTGCCCTATAGAAACAATTTTTGTGTGTACTTGTTCCCTTTTCATATCTAACGAAATGTATTGTAAAAAATATTAAATTATCTCCATTATTCAAATCAAAAGCTTTATTGTATACCGAGTTATGAACAAAAGTAGAGTGTAGTACATAGAGACATTGAAAGCTTTCGGTTATTACATACACCAAAAAAAAAAAACTTTGTGTGGGGACTTGTTCCCCTTTCATATCTAACGAAATATATTGTACAAATATTAAACAAAATGTATCCGACAATGTATTGCATAGGCCTTTTCTACAGGCAGATTGAGAATAACATTTTTCCTTGACAAGAGCTCAAATGTATGAGAGATCAAACCATCAATGTTCTCATATGCCACAATTCTGCCAGGATATGAGCTCTCATACACACACATGAAATAATATAAAATATTAAAATTTATTATTTTATGGGTGGGGATGGTTCGTCCAATGGACTCTATTGAAAATGGATTCTTCTTAAAGTATCGTGGCCACCAAACTTTGTAGTTGGTAGTGAAGTTCGAATCCAAGTAAGTGACTAAAATTTCCCAGAGAACTAGATTCAGCTATGAGCTTAGTGTAATCTATTGGTAAGTACACTCTGTCTTCCCTTCGCAGCTTGCGCTTTATGACATCGAAATCCCTATCGCAGGGTAAGAAAGAGTGCCCATGTACTGGATAATACTGAACTATTTTACAGAACCTTCCAGTGGCAGCTAATGTTACTAAGAAACGAGCTACTGTGTGATAGCGATTTTGTTCTGGAGCACTGTCTGTAAATACATACAGATATTTCACATTAATAGGAATATTGCTTTGAATGTAGTCATTCAAGAGAGTGCAAACTTCACTGGACCCTTTTCTGCCGAGACTCTCATGATACGAGTAGAATTGGGATTTTCCTGTTTTAAGATTTTTTTATACCAAACACAAAACACCAGATTTGTCTAAAGTAAAATATCTCTAGGACCGGAATGTGAGGCAACACTTTCTTCGTTTTGCACGACTTGAAGAAGTACTATTTTCATCGTTTGACGCCATTTTACTCATGATACATATTTTTCCTCTAGATGGCAGGAACAACAAACTTGAATTCCTTATGAGAAGGGAACAAGTCGTGGACTAAGCCCCTTTTCAAAGTAAACATGAAAACTAAAGTGTTGAAATCTAGACTAAGGAGATGCGGGACCTGTTTCCTTTTCATGCAGAATGAAAGAGCATGCCTAAATTAGTATGACTACAGTCTTAACTCATTTTTGCCAAAACTGTGACTTATTCCCTTTTCATATTTAGTGATTCAATTAAAATAGGACATTTGATCCAGGGAAGATTCGTGTTTGATAGAAGAATAAATCGTTTAATATGTTGCTTAATTTAAATTGTATTTAAATAATTAAAATGCGATCATTTTGGTCCAGAGACCACTCATTTGGTGCAATGACAATTCCCTTAACATGTTTCTTAATTTTTATTACATGCATCCATACTTTAATGAAGACTGACATATCATTTAGATTTAATGTGTATACTTTATTTTACTTGCTATATGTTTCCATTGGATTATGATAATAACTTAATTTTAACCCTTGTTTTCTACGTATTCAGTAAAAGGCGCTTGGGCCACTATGGTTCTGAACCCTTCAAATAACTTAAATTATATTATATTATATTATATTATATATTATGTTATATTATATTATATTATATTATATTATATTATATTATATTATATTATATTATATTATATTATATTATATTATATTATATTATATTATATTATATTATATAAAACATGTGTTGATAACGGATGTACACCGATAAGTAAGTTTTTAATTTGTTATGGGGGCTGTTGAGTTTCAGGAGTAACAAATTTTATTTTACAACAGCGCAACGTAATCTGCTTAGCTCATTACCCAATTTTTTTGCATTGCATTTAATGCATATGTATTTTATGTATTTTAACACGATTCAATTGAGCATAGTTAAAATTTGGATTATAAAATAATGGAATGCTGAGCTAACATATTATTACTGCATACTAAATCAATACACTCTTGTGGTTCGTTAATTCTCTGAGATAAACATTATTTTAAGAAATACAGGAAACGAATACACAGAATAGCCTATCAAGTTGTTTGTGCATAAGAAGCTATTTTAATCTTACATGTCCTCAATTCACTCCGAAGTTACTGTAATGACATTATAGCATTATGTCCATCTAGAGAAACTACACTTTCCAATGATGAAATAATAATTAATTACACAAATCGGTTAATTTAGCTTCCGATATTACTTCATACAAACACAGAAACATTTTCTGTAGGCTATGATTCATAGCTTTCGATTGTTGTTGACCAAGGCCCCATATAGACGAATTCATTTGTTTATATCATTACACCGCCTTAGATGGCAGTTATTTTAATTTTGAAACTCAAAATTTTTCAAAGAATAAAACTTATCGGAAATGATTTTTAAAGAAACTTTTGTTATGTAATATTTTTCACAAAAATCAATAATAAGCGAGATATTTCGATTTAATTAATTCAGACCCCCTTATAACCCCCCTTTTAAATAATGTATTTTGAATGCCATATAGCCTATAATCTAAGTTACAACAAACTTAATTTATATTCCAATTTTCATCGAAATCGGTTCAGCCATTATCGCGTGAAAAGGTAACAAACATGCAAACAAAAATTTCAAAAAAGCGATTTTCGGCTTCAGGGTGGTTAATTATATATGTTAGGACCAATTATTTTTGAAAATCGAAAATTACCATAAAAATTTCGGCTACAGACTTATTATTAGTATAGATGTCAGACACCAAGCCAAATTACCTTCGACAACCTACTTTTATTTTTTCGATTGGCATATACAGAACTTCCCATTCAGTTCCCGACCGGGAATGCGCGCACGAATCATGCATGCATGGCCAGTCTTGCGATTGACAAAGTCAAATAATGCATATAAAATAAACAACAGAGACATAAAAAACAATAAAATTGTATCAGAAACACTCAACAACATTAACATTAAAAAAAACTCATTAATATCATAAAAGGGTTTGTTGATCAACCAACCAGAGACAAGTCTGTTAAAGACTTCCTTTCCAGATTGGAAACATATGTCGGAAATTTATTTGCAATTTTTAAAGACATAATAAAATAATTGAGTAGCTTAATATCAAAGACGGACATCTGTCGTTTCCATAGTTTTGATCTAGAGGCAATTTTTTAATTCACAGTGTTCTTTGTAATATTTAACACAATTTCTTTATAAATATAGTGTTAGAGTTTGCATATGGTTTCACTATAACTGGAAAGAGCATGAAAAACTGTATAAAAAACCACAGCTATCTAAATTTCGATTGAGATCAGATGTCCGTCTTTGATATTAAGCTACTCAATTACGGTATTCATTGTTTTGCTTAGCCTACACTTTGGTATATCAAAACGATTACAGTTTCTGGTGTTGTATAGGTGAACATCATTCCTATGTGTCAACATTTATGAATTATCTTTGACAAAATTTAGGGCTTGATAAATATACAGTGAATGTTAGAGTCATTATTCTTTCATTCACAAATAACGGTCTGCAGCGTACATTCATTGATGAATTTGTTATAATTCTAATAGCTTTTTTTTATCACAAGAACGTTATTAATATGAGTACTATTACCCCATAAAAGTAGACCGTAAGAAAGTGTACTATGAAAATAAGAAAAATAGACAACTTTATTCGGAACATACATTTTCAAATTTCGCAGAAGAAATATTAATCTTGACAATTTTTACAAACAAAATCAATATGATCTACCGAGGTAAGTGTGGTGTCCACAGTAATACCGAGGAGTTTGAAGTTGTTACTTTCCATGACTTTACTAATGCTCTATCAACAGTATTTCTTTTTTCAGTTTATATCGTTTACACTTTGTATAGGCCTATTTCGTCATGTTACTTCACAGAACAGAATATACTGGAGGACAGATAATCCCCGATTAATACACGAAATTCTGTCACGTGATGACATAGCGTAAATTCAGAGGGACACCGCATATAATATACTCCCATTCTTTTCTAATTGTTCTCAAATAATGAGAGAGAAATGCATATTTTCAACAAGATTCTGTCAGAATAGGCACTGCCCAGAATTTTTTGGTATTAATAAGAAATGTTTTTGATGATAGAATAATTTCTAGAAGGTTATACATTGCACTTTCCCTAAATTTTGTATGCGTCTATTATTTTTGAGGAATCCTAAAATTGAAATTTAGAAACCTTCTGTGAGCTGCCACAAGCGACAAAGAGTGCTTGAGCATATAAATATTTACAAGTTCATTGAACCATTGATTTTGTTTTCACAAATGAAACTGCTACAAATACAGCTGTAGTTTTATAATATAATATAATATAATATAATATAATATAATATAATATAATATAATATAATATAATATAATATAATATAATATAATATAATATAATATAATATAATATATTTGGGGCTAAGAGGACTGAAGTTACAGGAGGATGGAGAAAGTTACACAACGCAGAACTGCATATATTGTATTCTTCACCTGACATAATTAGGAACATTAAATCCAGACGTATGAGATGGGCAGGGCATGTAGCACGTATGGGCGAATTCAGAAATGCATATAGAATGTTAGTTGGGAAGCCGGAAGGAAAAAGATTTTAGGGGAGGCCGAGACGTAGATGGGAGGATAATATTGAAATGGATTTGAGGTTTGCGAGTTATGATGGTAGAGACTGGATTAATCTTGCTTAGGGTAAGGACCGATGGCGGGCTTATTTGAGGGCGGCAATGAAGTTCCGGGTTCCTTAAAAGCGATAAGTAAGTAAGTACAGTTATATCACTTCCACCCTGCATAGTAGCTTTCAGCCGTATCGGATAATTTGCTGACTCGGAGAGGATGAATATTGTCTCTGCCCGAACATGATTACTGCTGAGCTGTGGGGAATGAAGAACGATGGTTGTGATGCAGCGTCGTCGTTGCGTCAGTGAGATTGAAACTCTTAGCCACGTTTTTGGGTGCCTTCCTTTCAGCGAGACGCTGAGGAACTCTAGACATCACAGAATCAGGTCCATGATTGCCGAAGCCTTGAGAAAGAAAGGTCTCACTGTACACGAAGAAGTCCATGGCATTTCAAGAGGGATCCTATCGACGAATTGACATGCTTGTCATTCCACCAGCCCTACATCCGCCTACATTATCGACCCAACAGTCAGGTTCGAGGCACAGGAACAACAGCCCGCTGAAGTCCACGCAGAAAAATGCAGAATTTATGAGCCCACAGTTCCATTCTATTTGGAGAAATATCACCTCACCTCCATTGAAGTAGTTGGGCTAATGGTTGGCGCTAGGGGCACAATACCTCGCCTCTTTGTCAGTTTCTGCAAGAAGTTCCAGCTGAACAACGACTTCATTCGTGATGCTTCCCTTACTACTATCAGAGGATCACTTGCCATTTTAAAATACCACCTGTACTTTGTTTCCTAAGAGGGCAGAACTTTTGTTTGAACGTCTAATCTATTTGTTTACTATGTTTAGGCCTGTTGTGTATATGCTATTATCTGTACTTAATTTCTCTTTCTTGTTCGTTCTCCACATTTCTCTTTTCTGGTCTGTTTTTGTTTTCACTCTGTGTGTTTGTTATGCTTTGTCCAATGAGGCAGTCCCGTTATTGGGAAAGCTGACAAACTGTCTTTCTCTGTATTTCGGAAAGTATCCATAATTATAACCTATTGATCCTAAAAATTCCGACTAAAGAAATCTGCATATTTTATTTAATACAAATTATTTGTCGTTGTTGAACTGAAAATAAATTCGGGGAATCGAATTTAGTGAATGCGCTACTGCACAATTTCCGAGCGTGTTCATAATGCAATAACGCAGTTAAACTTTCCATCACCGCGGTGACGTCTCTGCCCCAGACCGCCCATCACACGCCATAAAACCTTAATCATGATTATCCATTACACAGGGCTTGGCTGGCTGCTGTCAGATGAAATGCTATCCCAGATTAAACACACGTGAGGAAATATTAGGCGATTTTATTGTTGACGTGGAGGCCCCAGGATCTGAAGCCAAAACCTTAACGAGGTAGGACAGCATAAATACGACGTAGGTCCGAATTAATGTGGCCCGGACAAAGGGTCTGTTTTTCTGAACGGGGTTCTCAAAAAGAACATTGATACAGTCTTCGAATGGGCTAAAAATAAGTACCGGTATTAAAATACATAGGGTGCTGTAAACATCTTTCATTCTCTTGGAAGAAATTCTTTCAATATGAGAACGAAATAATAGTGCTGATATGATATATGATATATTTATTTCTACAACTCTTATTTGGTAATGGGTCGCCACCACATCTCTGTATTCGTGCTCTCCATTACCTTCTAATTACAATACCACATACAAACTTTCATTGACGTGTGCAGTCATCTTATTTTACCTTTGTTACCTCTATTACTATAATACATAATCTCAATTTGCTTTCTAACCTCTCACCTTAAAATTTTCTCTTCTTTTTAATGAACACCTCACCACTTTTATTGTTTACTTATATTGAAGTACTTCCTATCGTCTAAAATTTCCCTAATTTTGAACTAACTTTTATTAACACTATTTCATCATACTCATTCACTTTCCTCTCTAATTTACAATCAGTTCTACCTCTCCTCACTTCTGTCATCACTCTTATCCCCTATTTCTCCATTAGACACTGAATCACATGTTTAGTTTGTTAATTGTTCCCTTTCACCCCGATAAATTTTCCGTTTGCCACTATTTTTGTAAGTCAACTCAACCTTCATTTGTAAACTTACATTGAAATACTTGCTGTCTTCCTATCATTTCAATTTCTCTGATTGTACGCTAACTTAGTCGACACTCCAATATTAGTAACATTTCACTACCAATTGCTATTAACAAACACTTCTAATTTTCTCTAGTCACTTCTTTTATCAACTATTGTTTCTCTGGACACTAATTCACTTATTCGTTCATACATTCTCCCTCCGATTATTTTGATAGTTACTCTTACTCCTTCAACATTCACTCCACACTTTTATCACTCCACCCCCCTTAAGCACCATCTTCGTAGACTGTAGTTCTGCGGTTCCTTATTTCCTTCCTTTCCCTCAATAGTGCTGATATTGAGTTGGTGTGTCCAAAGTAAAGTATAGCGAGATAGATAATGTTAATGTAGATTTTATCACACCAGTTCGCAACTTTGGAATACATTGTGCCGTCTTTTTTTTATGTCTGTTATTTACGCTTGTCTGCTACTAGGTGTTCATTTCGAAGTGTGTCATGACGTCACTGTTGTGAGTCAGCGATTTGAAGCGAGTTTCAGCTTTTATGTCAGAGAAGTTGCCTATTAATCAAGGCGTTCAATTTGAACTTGAGAACGTGAACGATATGACTTGAACGTCGTAGCAACAGATGGCGGTCTGTACGGTCTGTGTGCTACCATAACCTCTTTCGAACTGTGTTTTGCACGGACAAGTCGTACGCAGGGTATTTGTTATCATCGGTTGCGTACGGCAACATTCCACAACACAAATCAAATGCTCCGTGTCCATGTTGACCGTCGTAGTTAATGTCAACAAATACGTAAGTAATCGTCTTAACCCTCTCCCCATATCCCGACAGTAAGAAAAAAAAACTCACCCCAATACGTGTTTCCAAACAGTTCACATTCCTGCCACTACTGGAGTTACCATACATATCGGTAAGTAGGCCTACTCTTCAGAATGAACGCCGTACTTGCTAGGCAACTTCTCTGGCACATAGGTAATACGTCTCTGCGTAAGTGTAGGAAGATTGAATTGTCTAGGCTCATCGGCTAGCCACATGACGTCATACAGCGAGCCATCAGCGTATTCCGAATCTCACCGATCCGGTGCATCAATGACGTCACATTGCAGCGAAATAATGAACAAAACTGCTGGAAGGATCGATGGCTGTCATGGCGACTGTATAAGTTGTTGTCTGTGCTAAGCTAGCAAAATTTTGCGAAATTTTCATACTGCCATCTCGTTCAAAGAAAAGATAGCATAAACAATTTATTTCTGAACCGGTAGTAATAACGGGTCCATTGACATGTTCGCTCATAAGCCATTAACATATTGTTTTTACGTTGTGCTCATTACAAACAATACAGCAGAACTAAAGCAGAACACACCGCCATGACACAACAGTGCACGATGTTATTCGTCTGCTAATTCCCGCGTTATACAAGAACCAATAAGATTCACTGATGGCGGCTGATGGAGATTGCCACCACCTCTGCGAGTTGATGGCACCGGTGTGACACCGGTGGAGCATCAATGACGTCATCGGTGGAATTCGGAACACCGTGATGCCATCGGATTGCTCACCGGTGAGATTCGGAATACGCTCCATGACACACTTTGAACTGAACACGCAGTATATTCTTCTGTTCTTTCATGTGCTCTCGTACGCCATCTTGTTCCCTTCTGTCATGACTCGTACTCTTCTATCTTAGTCCCTTCTGTCGTCGAAATTTTCTTTCCTTTGCTGAGAAATCTTCAGCTGACTGAACTGCAGCTGCTCCTTCCTGAAGAGATACAACAAAAATCGCTTGACATGCGCCAAAGATCATTATTAATACTCAATACATCTCGTACAATTTGTTTTTAAATATGCTTTAGCGATAGTGCAGGGTATAGGAAAATTTATGCAAGAAAGAAGAGAGAACTTTTATCAACAGTAATCTCACTAGAGGTTTTGATTTATCTAGAGAAAATGAAAACTCGAGAGGGATTTAATTGACTATTAAACGAAGAAAGTATATAAAGATTATAATAAACAAAATACTCTACTACAATAAAATATTAATTGATTTACTGAAATTCTATTTCGCTAATTTTAGCTTCACCAGAACGTTTGAACGGTGCCGCCATTTTCAGTTCACTGTAAACAAATGACGATCGAAAAGCATGTTTTATAGTACGTTACCGTAAAGAATTTGCAATTTGAATGTTGGCAAACAAAGACACAAATGGTAAGGAGCTGATAAAAACAGAAGAAAATATATAAAGATTAGAAGAAATAAAGTACTCTAATACAATAAAATAGATGTTAATTGTCTTACTAAAATTCTATTTCACTAATATTAGCTTCACCAAAACGTTTAAACGGAGCCGCCATTTTCAGTTGACTGTCTATGCTGTAAACAAATGACGATCGAAAAACGTGTTTTATAGTGCCGTAAATAATTTGAAGTTTGAAATGTTAGCAAATAAAGAAACAAATGCTAGGGTTGTGATGAAAACAAATAAACGCTAGGGAAGCATAAAATTGTGCGATAAGCATCCATGATTGGTTGAAAGGCGTCCTTTCGTACCGTTTTATTGGTCAAAAGTAGTAAGACGTAGTAAAAGTGGCATAGATGCTCGTATATATGATAAAAGTTGTCTCTTCTATCTTGAAGAAATTTTCAATTAACGAGACATGACATTTCTTAATAAAATATAACGAAGAGTTCTGAGAAGCAGGAAAGTTGACAATTTCTTACTTAGAACAAATAAAATACATTGACTCCCTCCACATTTCAGCGAATATAAAATAATATTAAGGCTACACGAGTGGAGATGAATACTGGAATAAAACACTGTTATTACACGTAGGTTAACTAAAAGTTTTAACATGAGTATCTGAAATACGTTAATATCAGATAGGCTATAGACTGCATGTATTGTTATCGACAGAAATAACGAGCTCGTTGGATGTTGGAAACAGTGCAAATGAATTAAACTGATATTACACAATAAAGGTGCCAATGCATCGCCTACTTACATTGCTTCATTTTATGAAAAGGATAAGACATTTATTGTGATGGGATGAAAATATTTGCTAGGTCTTCATATAAGTAGACGTACATAACGGGATTCTTTTGTTGTCGATTGTCTATTTTCTTCTGACCTATTATATATTTTATTAATACCGGTACTTCAATACTTATTTACAAATGGCTTTTAAGGAACCCGGAGGTTCATTGTCCTCCTCACGTAAGCCCGCTATCCGTCCCTATCCTGAACAAGATTAATTCAGTCTCTACCATGATATTCCACCTCCCTCAAATCTGTTTTTATATTATCCTCCCATTAATACTCGGAGTAAATATAAATTGACTCGGAAAATGTAAATATAGAATTGAAATGACAAAATGTCACTTAAAAACTAACGATATTTCATTTCAAGCTCACAGGCAAATACGAGTACAGCATACATTGATGGCAGTCGAAACATTCATTCCAATTGAAGTGCTTCCTGCAAGAACGAGGTAACTCTACTTTAACAAAGTTGTGGAAAACTATAAAAAAACATTCCAAAAAAATTCAAATTTTAACTAAGCTTCTTTCGTTTTTCAGAGTATGTCCTAGGTGCCTAGAAATTTCATTTTATCACTCAATCATTTATCACAAACAGCAGTTATGAGAAGTAAAATAAAAACAAATAATGGAGTTACCCCCTTTTGCAATAAAATATATATAACGTATATAATTTGAACTGGTAATGGAAATTACGGGAAAACGGCTGAACGGATTTTAATAAATGACCCCTCATTTTGAAGCTTGGAACCCAAAGTTTTTCAGAAAAATAGTCGTTTTCAGTGAAATATCAATTTTCCTACATTATTTTCCTATTTTCCAAAATCCATCTTTCTACAGTTTTGAGAACTAATTGCATTTCAGCACGGCCGTGATTTCAGAATAAACAAAGCACACACTACAATAAACAATAACTATTACACGAAGGCCATGACCTGCAGGATTGCTGACATATTTAGAGTTCAAATTCAATTGGTTATTACAAACTTCGAGACTCAATAAAAGTAATTTGTGCGAGATCGTGTGTATTTGCTTGGTTTCCGCAGAAAACCAATCCGCGGAAAGTATAAAATTCCACATTCAGTATTCCCAACCTAACACACATAACAATTTCCCTCTTTTTACCTCTTAAGTGACATATTGATTTTACTCCTTTAGGCTTATAACATATTTTTAGAGACGTTCAATATAGTAATAATGATAAATTGGAAACTTACCACTGCAATTTCACCTAAATTGCACTGTTAATTATTGTTTTTAAATATTTGCAAAAATTAAGTAAACTCTACAACTCCACTAAAATTACTGGTGGTGGTGCTCCAGTGACTCTGAATAACTGCACAAATGTAATAATTAATTTCAATTTGCAGAATTAGATGTCAAAGATATTTTCCATTTCTAAACATCTCCTTGACCGGCAAAATTAAACTTGCCGATGTTATTACTGCAATATGTTATATAAATAATATTGTTAAAATGCTAAAATGAAAAATAAATTATTATATAACCTTACCATTTGTTTTAAGTTCGCATTTATAGACTAGGGAAAAAAAAGACAGACGTATATCACGGCCTGCTGGAGTATAGTAAACACAGAAAATATTTTAAAGCAACAATGTTGAAGATATATATTTTTGTTTTGCAAATTTGCCGTCATTGAACAGAAACCAAGATGAAGATTTCATTGCAACTAATTAGAAATTCCTCTTTCAGGTCTGTAATAAAGTATCTTCACACAAAATAATGTACGATACACGAGCGGTATGTTTTCTTTCAATTCTCGGAAATTAAAAAAGCTCAACTACGTTTCGCTTTTTCAAACTTTTCCTCGAACATGAAAACTTCAACATACTGCTCTTGTAACGCATATTACTATTACAGGTCTGATTCTGCGGTGTGTAATTTTCTGAGTACAGCTGTGTATTGGATATTGAAATCTACGAAACTTGAGGTGGTTTGATTATATTATTACCATTAGCAATGAAATTTCATTACAGTTAATGCCATGATGTGACTTTTTAATTAATTATACATATTAATGCTGTACTGATTATATATATATATATATATATGAAACTACAAAACTTACGTAAGATAATATTGTTATTAAAAATAAAATATTTTTATAGTTATTAATCAAGTGGGGTTGGGTCTTTTCATATACTTAATGGCTGTATGGTGTAGATACTTAAATGCGTCATTCTCTTCGGTACTGGCTCGAGAGAGCGCAAAAATTACAGTTCCTAAGGAAAGACCAAAAGGCATTACTTATTGATAAAATAAGAGGCCTACATCAGTTGCAGAGGGAGTATGTTTTATTATTATGGAAGCAAATAACGTTCAAAATGTCTGGTATTCTTCATTGAAAATAAATCTGAAACATTTTTATTTGAACGTCTAATGAACTTAGTTTGCAGCATTTGCTGCACAAGCTACTAGTTGATTATAATTAGCCACGTTTTGCACTGAACATACAATTAATACAATATCATACGCTACAACACAATACATAGCAGATATATATATATATATACATACAGGTGAACCGCAATTTAAGACAGTCTACTTACTCGTAAAGTACTTACAAGCACTTTCTTTCTTGAAGAAGTCGCTACCATGCTATTTACTCTCTTGGTTATTTTAATAAAAATCTAAACACGAAAGAAATTCATTAAGATGTGAAATATGTTCCTGTGCATGTTTCATACCAAGTAGGTCTATAAGCTATTTCTTATTTAATTACACTTACCTTAATATAGAGTTGAATTAGAATCACAACGCAACAGAACTGAATTGTGTAATGATATTAATATTAATACCGATATTAGTAATTAATTATTAATTCACAAGCTTAGTCACTTGCATTTTCATCAGTTCCCTTGACTGCAAACCGAAATTATTGTTGCCAACATAACAATTAAAAAATAACTGTCAATTGTATTTGTCAGTAGGCCTACCCGAAATTCGAAAGAAAGTTGGTAAAAGAAAAATTCAACCTGAGAGCTAGAAAATCACTATAATCCACTAGCATATGTAGAAATAGTGGAAAAATGTTTATGTTTCACCATTATTATTATTATTATTATTATTATTATTATTATTATTATTATTATTATTATTAATATTATTATTATCCAAATACTGAAACCCTATTTTACCGTTTGGTATATTAGGGTTGTAGTTTGTTACATGTGAAATACATTATGTAGAGATAATACACAATTTTAAAGAAGTAGTAGTAGGCATGAGTCATAGTTACAATATAAATACAATAATTAATAGAAAGTAAACAATACTAAATACGTTATGCAATAATTACATTCAGTTAAAACAAAATTAAGTAAAATTAGAAATTATAATCGAAGGTGTAGAGAGAATGCAAGAATGTGATATAAATTTGCGATTTTATACATAATTTTAAGCAATAGTAAAGAGATAATGCACAAGATTGACTTAGTTACAAATTAAACACGTAATATATAGGTTGTTTGCGATAGTAAAGAAATAAAAACAAAATTACTTACGGTTACAAACTATATACCTGTCATCAAATACTGAACAATAGTAAAATCCATAATACAAACATAGTTATTGTTGTTTATACTATTATTATGTCCCAAAGAGAGACAACTTGTTTTAGATAGTGCATTAGGATTTTATATCATCATTAATTTACATACACTTAATAGCTACAGTCTTGCATAGATGTGGTGTATAAACTCTGTGAATTGTTTGTAACAACATTTTTTCCTAAGTAAATGGTAAAGGGGTGTGCAGTAATTTAAATTGCAGTCCGAGATATGATGTCTTAAAAAGTGTCTTTTTCTTTCGAACACTGGTCAGTGAAAAATCAAATGTTCAACAGTCTGATTGTCTTTGCATATGCACAGAGATTCTTCAGCACTTTTGATCCTAAATCTTTCAAAGTAGCATTAGGGTGTTAAATTAGCTGATCCGGACTATAAATATGTCAGAAATGTAAGGTATCCCTAATTTAACTTTAAATGGTAGTCTGCTGTTTTATAAACGATCCATATATAATTATTTCGACAATTCGTCAAGTGCTTTTCCATCTCAGATTTTATTTTGTGCTTAATTGAGGGAAATAATGTACATTATATGGAAATACACTGCAATCTCCCCGTCCTCTATTATTCTTCATGACGTGTACACTGAAAACCTTTCTGCACAGAAGCTTGTCGCTATTCTACTATCTACATGGAAATGTTGACATTTGCACACGTTAAAATTATTAGAATGTCTGGTATAAATCAGGCACAGGTCTACAAAGTGTGTACACCTGCTGTTACGCTAAGACAAGACATAAAGAGCGACAGAAGACGAGGGACACCATCTGTAACGAGTGATTCGTCACAGATGTCATGACTTTACATGAATGGAAAGAGACATGTTACGACTAGAAACACCTGGTTACACGCTCAAAGTTCTCGGCTTCCAGCACAGGATGTGCGCTGTCAAGGAACACCACACCCTGGACGGAGATTGTATGCGACAGTTATTGTGATAGATACAGCTCAGTGCTCTGCAATCAGTGAACTGAATTTTGTTCAGACAGTTAACACGTACATTCTACGCATTTACTTCATGGACAAATAATTTCTTGCATGAAAGCATCTAGGACAGATATCGCCAACTCATGATTTTATGTGCCGATACACCACAGTGGCGAGTTCAGTGCAGAGTAGCTTTTAGGTACTCCTTTCATTTCAGTGATGCAACGTGATGCAAATTGACAATATGTCACAAGGTTCTGAATGTAGTAACGATATTTAATTTTCATCACATTATTGGCACAAGTAAAGAAGGAATCTGAAGTACGGTTTCAAGATGTAGCTAAACTGGAAAAGAGTTTCAAGTATTCGCAACACTACGGAGTGGACTGCTCATATTCACCTAATTTCAATTGTATGTGACTGGTAAACGGTTGAAGATAGAAACCTACAGTAACGTTTATATCAGGTATGCTCATTCTCTGACCCCCGATTACGTTCTGTAATCACAACCTTCGAATGTAAAGCGTGCTGTTCCTCGTTCGAAGCTCGATGGATGACTGCGGAAGGCAGTTCAAGTACTTTGTAAACGTACGAACAGTGCGGGACAATGACACAGTCAAAATATTCTGTAAGCAAACGATCATTCCGTACAGTGTGGGAGGAAGACTATTTTTGTTGTGAAAACGTAAAGTGTTTACAATGTTGTAAGGTATTGTCAAGAATACTATTGAACAACATAAAACATTATACGCTCTGCCATCCAGAACATGCCGAAATGATAGGGAAGCTGTTTTCTGTAATATATATTCATATATCAACATTATTATTATTATTATTATTATTATTATTATTATTATTATTATTATTATTATTACTACAATTATTGTTATTGCGGTGATTTTATTCCAACATAAATACATGTTATGATAGAATAATTTTTCAGGGATGCAACGTGCACTACAGTTTCAAGAATTGAAAGCATTTCATGATAGGCCAAACATTGAAGAGAGTCGAACAATTCAGAGTCTGTGTTTAGGAGCAAGTTGTGAAGTATGTTGGGAACTCGCTAAGACACTAAAAACCCTTCACGGATGGTGAACTTGTAAAGAAAGCTATGATGCCTAAACAAAATATAGTTAATTACATCTCTGTACTGAAACAGCTCAAATGTGAATTCACAAAACATAGATTTAATGATTTTAGACGTATGGAAAGTGATATTAATCTTTTTGTTAATACTTTCATATAAATTTAGTACAATACGTGAGAGTGCAGTTCCAGGACGAGTTAATTGATTTCCAGAGTCACGTAGAATTCAGAACTAAATGCGGAGAATATGACTTGCCAAGCATAGAAGTATTCAAAAATGAATAAAACGCAATATCCCAAGATGAGCTTATTCGCTGTCACTCGAAATATAGTAGCCTATGTGTGCAAACAATTATTTTCGAGAATGAAGGTTGCTAAATCCAAAAATTCAAACATAGATCCCGATTAACAGATTAGAATCGTTTGTGCATTGCAGTAAATTCGTTGGAAAGAGATTTCCGATTACTTGCAGAAAAGAATAGGCCTACAGATGTTGAATGTGGAATATGAAAATAACATTATCTATGATATAATAGTATCATAACTGTATAAAATATAATAAATAATGTAATAACTGAATATTTGCTTTTTCAAATTCAATTTATTATTCGTATTTGTAAGAGTGTAAGAACTATGCCACTGGCGGTGCTGCAATGTAGTTGCGGAGCCCAGTCCGTATACTGTGTGTGTTATGCAGTGCAGCATCATCCGTGTAATCGGCGCTTTTACAATTTTGAGCATACCTGGTTTATATGAAAGGAAAACTCAACAAGTTTCGATATGCACATTACCATATCCCTACGTGAGCTCCAGCTGTCACTGTGTCGATTTCTTGCCAAGCACGTTGGCGCATGTCTTCTGGAATGCTCTCAATAGCCTCTATGATGCGCTCCCGAAGATCACGAAGATCTCTGACTGGGGTGGCGTACACTTTATCTTTGACGTAGCCCCAGAGAAAGAAATCGAGCGGTGTTAAATCAGGATCAGCGCCGAAACGGTCTAGCATCGTATTGGCGAATTCCACTCGTTTGGGTTTGTCATCCGGCTCCAGACGTTGCATTAACTGCACTTTGTATGCGCACAGTTTGAGACGTTTGTGGACAATTCGTTGCAATGTTGATTATGGTGCATGAAGTTCCCGCGAAGCTCTTCTTAATGACTTTAACAGGCTTCGCTCATACGCGGCTTGAACATTTGCAACCATTTCGTCGGATGTTCTACGACCACCACCATGCTTCTTCAACACCGACTCTGTAGCTAAAAATGTATCGTGACACTTCTTAATGCTTTCAGCAGTTGGAGCATCATGGTTAAACACTCGCCGATACTCCCTTTAAACTCTAATAATTGATTTAAACTCCGCATACCACAACACAGTTTGCGCTTTTATCTGTGGTGTCGCCATTTTGACAATCGATACAATCTACGAAAAGAAACCTGTCTGCGCAGCATCTACCGACAGGATTCGAAACTTGTTGTGTTTTCCTTTCATATATACGTTACCGTAAGGTTTTATCTTCAATCGTTCACTAGTCACATACAATTTAAATTAGGTACAATCGAGCAGTCCACCCTGTATTTTCTGTGGATTATCATGATGTTCAAAATGACGTACAGTTAGAAGTGATTGGTTTCAAAATGATACTGAATTAAGAAATCAGTTTCAAGGCAGACTTAGTAAATTACACTTTTATTGACAATTTCCCAGAGAAATTTTCCCAGACTGCACAGACACGCTACAAGAACAAAACAGAACAACTTAGGAATAACTTCAAGTTTCTTCAAAGTAAGAAGCAATATTATTATTATTATTATTATTATTATTATTATTATTATTATTATTATTATTATTATTATTATTATTATTATTATTAATTTTGTTTTTTAAAGTCTACAGAATTGTTTAACTAGTGAGTAAAATGTTAACATGTGTTAATAGTAAATGTATTTCAAGGGTACAGTATGAATTTGCACATTATAATATATTATAGATTTATTAATTTGTGCTACAGAACAATATCTGTAATACTGACAATTAATATAGTTCCATGCTGATTATTCTATTGCAAAATTGTTATAATTTTCAACATTTCAAACTTTAGAAAATATGTTATGTGTAAAAATTAATTTGTGATAAAAGCACAGAAAATTCAAGTTATTTGTTATCAACTGCGCACTTGACTTGAGCACGCCACTGTATCTTGTTTGCACAGGACTCTGGAATGCTGCGTCGGGCGAGTATGCCTTATTTTATTTCATGGAGTGCAGTTTCATAGAAAGGACTTTGCCGACAGATCTTCTACTGTCCCCTACTAATTGGTTGTCATAAATAAATGTCTTTCTTACTGTGACGGAAATCTTGACTTCTCCTCTTATTAACCAATCACAACCTTCGTTTAGAAGAATTGACAGGCTCCCCTCAAATCCACGTGGAGGCAGAGTTGTCGCATCTTTTCCGAATTCCAAGAATCCCGTCAGTCTGATTTCGAGGGTCACCAGGATTGTGGCAACTGTGCAATGTTGGGACGAGGGGACAGGATGGAATTGTCAGAGTTGTTTGTGTAGGAAGTCATAAATCTGTAAGTGGATGTTCAAAGGAGCCACCGAACTGCACTCCTTGAAATAAAATAAGGTATAAAGGCTGGCCCACAATAAACCGGGAATGGAAACAACAACGAGAACGAAAAAATTGTTAAAATAAGTGTAAACATTCACAATTAACGAGAAGCTTGCCGGAGCTCGGGAACGAGAACGTGAGAGTTGGCCAAGTTTAACTTTGCCGTTCTCGTTTCTGATCACAGCCTACTAGATTCATCCTGTTGTCACCAAAAAGCTATTTGATCGTCGTATATTTTGCAGCAAGGAGGCCGTGACGTAATTTCTTTTTTATTCATTGCCTGTAACTAACGCAGAAATTCAGTACAATCACTTTCAATATATGCTACGTGTATATGTGGCCAAATTACCACGTGAATTGAATTCTTAAATATTCCATACCTTAAATTTTGAAGTTGGTTAATCTGTATTTATGTTGGCAGGCATGAGAGAATGCCATTGGTCAAGTATACACAAATAGCAACAGAATGCATAATATCGACTTTACATATCGTTATCGTTATTGATATACATATCGATATGCATAGCCGTTTCCGTTCTCGGTTTATTGTGAATCAAAGTCTTCATGTTCATGTTCTTCACTTCCCATTCTCGTTCCCGTTTTATTGTGAACCAACCTTAAGCCGTGCACCGTGGTGCAATGAGTTGCCGACGTCTGATCTAGGAGATCGACTGCTTCATTAATACCACTTAAAGACTACACTACTGCCTTCTTCCTCTTTTACTGCGTCTAGGGCTTAGCGGTAGCACGCTGGTCTTCCACCCATGTGGCACAGGTTCGTAATGGAATTAGTAATGGGCAAAGAAAACGTTGCAGACCGTTTTCTCGGCGTACTCTAATTTCCCTAGTTCATTCCATGAACAATTTCCATCTCTCCCTCATTTTACCTTGGCCTATCACTGCAATGGTTAAAAATAGGCTGGGCTAATGTCTTGACAGTAGTGCTGGTTTCCGATGCTGATGCAATAAGGCATTGGGGCTACGAGCTGTGGGTATGGGACTGGTTCTGTGAAGACTTTTTTTTTTTAACCGGCCAGAGGTTATTTCCCTAAAGATTGCTGTTTTCTTTTTTCTTTTTCTTTTTCCTAAACTAACACAAACACAATACCCATGCCCGAGGCGGGACTCGAACCCACAACCCTTCGGACCAAGCTGCAGAGTCATTGCGTACCTCTACGGCTTGCGCCACCCAGGTCGGCTCTGACTGAGGCAGGATGGCCCTCCTGTCAGTATCTGGTTCACGGATGCCACCCAGGTCTCCATCATCGCATTTAGGCCACACGATGGATCAAGCCCCTTCCTCTTCAAGTATTTTGGTACCCAAGGAAAAAGAAGTGGAAATATCAGCACCATTCTGTCGTGAAAGAAGAGTGAATATAATTTTTCTGAAACAATATTTTGAAGATATGCAAACTGTGCCGTTTCATTTATCACTTTATCTTAGGCCGTGTCTCAAATATCAAGTCTATACTACATGCTAGTGACTAGCAACTAGATGACTTATAAACTACACACTAGGGAGCTTTGAACATGTATGCTGGAAACATGGCCTTCTTCATATACTATTTCTCTAAAAACCATGACATCACGGTGCAGCACTGAATTAAGAAGGCAGTGTCCTAATGCAGTTTCATTACGAGTTATGTGGAAAAGATGAGGGGTTAATATATTACAATAATGTTCAAAACATTGTACAGAAGGTACTAACAATGTCAGTGTTGAAATTTAATGTGTTATTCTACATTATATTTACATTATTTCACTTCCAAAGCATTTTCAGTTCTCATAACCCCAATTGCTGATGAGGTATCCATGTTTGTTTAGTGAACAAGTCAACAATCAAGCAAGCATTTTCGTTTACTAGCTACTACGGACTTGATTGCTATGCACTATGTAGCTTTGGATCATAACTTCTGACGTCACATCCGGCTGTTTAGTCAGCAATCTAGTTCACTTCAGCTGAAAATGTAGCTTTGAGACACGGCCTTAGTAAGGGAAAAATTTTGAGATAAAATAATGTGAAAACAGTTTTTCGATTTCTCATTTTGAGAATTGAGGGGTTTGCCGGAAAAAGGGCGTATACGTCAATATGGTGGATTGAAATACAGGCAATATAAGATTTTAAAACACACCTGAATAAAATGTTATACAGATAGTGAACAAAATTATACATTAAATTTAAAATCTTAGCGAGTATAAATGTTTTGTAGAATTTAGGCAATTTATATTATTAAATTTCCTTATATTTGTACCATATAAAACTTCGGTCTATACGCCCTTTATCCATATAATGATTTGCTTAGGGGATTTAATGTAGATTTCAGATTTAAATTTCACACGGAATTGAAACAAAGATACATTTTATGACATTTATTATCTACTTCTAAAGTAATTTACATTATTTCAGATATACTGAGTAGACATTAAGTACGCAAAGTAAAATATCTTAATATAACAGAAAAATAAAATCTCCATTTTGTGTGAACATAGATAAATAAAATTTATTCTTTGTATAATCCTGATAACAATAAGCCCAAAAATCTGAATATTGTAACAAATCTCTTTATAGAACATAAAATATTTCCGTCTGAATCTATGAGTTTCGTAAGTTTGTTTACTCTTAAAGCAAGAACAATAATGAACATAAAAAGCAGTCAAAGGAAACAACTGGACTGACTAAATTGAACTATATATATTTGCTTAGTCTCTACCAAGAGAAAACACACACAGTACAGAATGCGGTAACGCGCAGCACTAGCTCTGCTTGTAGACTGACTAAATCGCGCACGCACGCACGCACGCAGCCCTGTCCTGCAGGTATGTACAGTACAATCAAAACAAAATTTCGCTACTATAATTAGCGAATTATTCACTACATTTTAAACCATTTTCCCGAAGAAGGGCGTAGAGGTCTATCCGCCTTTCTTCCGGCAAACCCCTCAATTACAAAAGGAAATTATTTTTAGGGACATCGTCAAACACTTCAGATTTCTGTGACACTTCGCGTAAGCAGCCACTAAACTAATGGTAATTAATTGGCTTGGCTTGGCTTTGACGTGGGCTGGACCTGGGAAGGGTCCGTACACTTAGGCACGATTTGGCCCATTGCACGCCCTTACATGCGATGATTGTTCAAGTCCGACAGGTAGTCTGGGTGGCATTCGTGAAGCCGACGCTGACAGGTGGGCCATCATGCCTCAGCCCCTGATAGAGCCAGGTCCCGACCGCGTGCGAGTAGCATGATAAACCCCAGGGGCCTGAAGCCCCAAACACTTTCTATATCAGCATCGGAAACCCGTACTACCTCCAAGACTTCACCCCAACCCGTTTTTACTATTGTGGATGATAGGTGAAATGAGGGAGGGGGTGGAGTGGAGAGTATTGGTGGAATGATGGAGGGAAACGGGAGTACCGAGAAAAATTGTCTGCGACGTCTGCTTTGTCCATCACAAATTTCATCACGACCTGGCCAGGGATCGAACTCGGGCCGCTTGGACGGAAGACCAGCGCTCTAGACTAGACGGCAGTTCGGAAGGCGGTCGGCTGCTATATACGCTGTAGCATTTCTGCCATGTGACGTCATAAGCTTGTAGAGTTGAACCAGTCGGAATCGGTCTGTAACAAGTACTTCCCGAGTTCGTTTGTTCACGTGTAAGTGTTTCATTACACTGAATAAGTAAAACTAACATTTACTATGTGTGTAAGATAAATAAATGGAAGAAGAGACTGTAAAAAGACAAGTGTTGCACAGACAGGTGCGGAAAATAATGTTTAAGGTGTATAATTATTTTAAAAACGTTGACGAGCAGAACGCTGCCGGCCATTTTGATGCTGGCTGCAACGTTGCCAACGTGCAACAAATGACTGCAGAAGCATGTGGTGTGGGATTGAGAACCGTGCAAAGAATATTGTTAGTGAAGGAAAGAGGGTTTGTTGGTATCATGCTTACAGTAATCAACGGCTAAGTTCATTGCTGTCTTTTGATAATTTAAATTCTCTACTTCGCTATTTGTATCGCACGTGCGCGTGAAATACGATGTGGCAATGTTGTACGCTGCCTTGCTCTATTTGTCTCTCTCGACGCAAACGCTAGCAGACGACCGCCTTCCCAATTGTCGTCGACTCTAGTACTGTAGCCACAGACGCAGCTAAAAACTAATGGTAAACTCAAGTAGTAAACCGCCTCACCAATCCCTATCTTTGTCACTAAAAGTGAGGCTCCCTGTCACTGACAGTTATTGCTACTGGTCACAAATGTGACTCTGCCCAATCCTATGACTGATTGTGAAGCTATTTGTCAGCAGTGACATGGGCGTGGTGACGAAAAGAAACAGCTGATTGTTGGTTGTGCAAAGTGTCGGAAAAGTGGCGGGTGTTTGACAATATGCCCTATTGTTAAGCTCGAAAAGTTGGTTTCGATTTTTAATAATTTCGATTTTGGAAATTGTATGCCATGTTCAGAGTCCGTTGGATTGAAACTAAACTGATTGTATGAATTTGACTAATAGTACCTCAATATCTCTAAAAGTGATTTTGCTGGTTGGTCTGCTATTGCATAAATCTGTCTAGTTGTAAATTTGCTTGTTACGCGTGGATGAATATCCACAGAAGCAGGTCTTATAAAGGTTAGAATGACAGTATTATAAAATCTGAAAAGAAACTAATGTGCTTCAAATCTCATTATAAACTACTAATACATATTTTAGTAGGCCTATTGATATCAAACTTTGTAACTAATTCAACAGTTCATAGCATAAATACACGTCAAAAATGACTTTCATACTCCATCGGCATGTCTATTATGCTATCAAAAAGGAGTGCGTTATATGGCAGTAAAAATTTTTAATAGTCTCCCTATCGATATAAAAAATGAATCTCAAAACATAAGCTTATTTAGGGCCAAATTAAAGAAGTATCTAATTTCTCACGCCTTCTATTCTGTAGGTGAATTCATGACATTCAATAACGATTCATGAAATTGATACTAAAACTTTGTGTTGTACTAGTAGACTATATTGTAAATCTCGTCTGTATATATTTCATCTAGACTGTGACTATAAATTAAGACTTTATAATAGTATTAAGTTTTTTGACTTGTTCCATATTCCAGCTGTGAAGCAATGTATGAATACCATGGAATGTTAATAAATACAATACAATACAATACAATACAATCACCACGACTTTATTTAAAACATATCTGATGTTTTGGTTATAAGTCGAGATCTGCTTTTTACGAAGTGAAAGGTAAAATATCCTCTATATCAGCGTTGTCAGACACAGTCTAAACGGAGCGGAGCGCTCCACTATAACTCGTTGCGTGCTCCGGTGTTTCAACAGACATAAGCAAGTTCACGCTCCGACTGGACGTCTCTAGCACCACAACCGGTTTCGGAGCTTACAACTCTGACACTACTCTTCTATATACTCCATGATATGGCTTGGGGAGCATGCAGGTAGAGTTCCACTCCTTTTTACCTCGGCATTAGAATGTGATGGTGTGGTCGTCACCATGCTTTGACCGTCTTTTTACCCCCGGAAAATACCCGTACTTAATTTTATAGGATACTGAGTGAACCCTGGGGCCGTTCTGGAAGTTTTGGCGACGGGAAAAATTCAGTCACTACCCGAAATTAGACCCAAGATCTTTCAGTCCATTGCAAATTGCACTTTACGAAGTAATACAATTAAATAATTCCTTTTATCTCATCACCATTAAACTCACTGCCCGAGCCAGCGACTCAAGGGGATTGTTGCCTCTGAAGTCTGAAGTTCCCCCTTTTCTGTTCAGGCGCACGCGAACTGCAACTTTCCTTGTATAACGGATTGTCACAATGGCTGTAGGAGTCAGAATGTGTTTCCATGGCAACGCGATCGACCGCTCTCTCATTTTAAAAAACACAACAAAATGTTGAATATTACGGATCACATTTACTTTCAATGCCGTAGACCAGCGGTGGCGAAAATGTAATCGTGCGCCGAGCCACTGTGTAACCTGCAACGTGCATAGCACGTATGGAGGTAGGCGGACACCCGAAGGGGAAGTGAAGCAATTGTCTGACTTATTAACGGATTTTCATTTTCCTTACGTCAAGCACTTAAATATAATTTTATACAGTACAAGGCTACAAACTAATGTTTAGTACGTGTAAGGAAGAAAGAAATTAACAGTAAATGAACAATATCACAACCTAAAATTAACTGTCTTCAGAATGTTTCTGCGTCAAAGTTTCAAAATCAGGAATTATGTCATTTACTGCCAGTCGTAGTTGATCACGAAGGTATTCGTCTGTCAGTCGTGATCTAAATTTGGTTTTTACTATTTTAATTGTTGAAAATAATTTTTCACAAACGTAAGTTGTAGCGAACATGGCTTCAACAGAGCAAGCGAAAGAACGAAGCTTCGGATATTTATTTTTTGGCAAAGATTTGAAAGTTCAACATTTGTCAAGTCCTTACATCTAGCTTTCAATTGACATCACATAGTAAATCAGTGAGTTCAAATTGAAGAGCTAACCGCATTATTCGTACATCTGCTGAAAAGGGGTCGACGTACAGAGATGATGATGATGATGATGATAACAACAACAATAACACTTAACCTTTTAATGTTTCATCAGTAACATGTAGCATAATGCCGTTTTATGTTATACAACCGTTTTCCTCGTAATACTTGTGAACAAATCATACATTTAATATTCTCATCATATTGACAGCAAAAAAATGCGTCCTCCCATCCTACTTGGAACTTTCGTACATGGTTTCGAGAGAGAGATATGCCACTCGCAGGTCAGAGACAAATACAAACGGAACGGAGTTTGAATCCAGTGAGTGAGAGGGTGGGGGTTGGGGGAGGTTAGAAGCAAGCGAAATGCACAGCTATCACTGCGAGCCACAATGTCTCGCGAGTCACATTCTCGCCACGGCTGCCGTAGACTTTACTAGCAGTTGCAGTGTTTTCAGATACAAGAATTGAAGCGTTGGGCCGAATAACGCTCTATGTTACAATTTTTCAAAATCGAGTTTATAATGGAATAATGCTCTGTATAGTCTTACACAGCTGTCACAAAATTTGTTTTTAAATTTCTGTACCAGATGCCTTCTACACGAGTTACAACCATGAATTTCTTGGTTGTAACAACGACGGTCTACGATGTAATATTTTTGTTCCTCCTGCACAGTTAGCAGATTGTAACATAGACCGTTATTCGGCCCAACGCTTCAATTCTGTATCATCATTCATTGTAAGCTATTTTAAAATCTGATGTGATGATAAGCTTTCCAATTGAGTCTTCGATTGAATCTTCTCCACACATCACGGTTTACATCTTCCCTATTTGTCATCATTCACTTCCAGTTTGGTGTTTGGCTTCCTCTAACACACTTTCTTCCTATTTACGGGTTAAATAATTATCTGCAGTAATGTCACGAGAGGTCTGAGATTTGCCGATAAATGCACGAGCGAAGCATTTTTTATAGCTCGACAAACGCATTCTCGCTGTAGTGTGTAACGGAACTAAAGCTGCATCTACACAGTTCAATATTCCAATCGCTTATGCGTGCAATCTGGGAAGAATATTGAAAGAATCAAGTTTAAAAGGTACGTTCAATTAAGATGCATGAAAATTTTGTGTCTATATGATGCGCCGTTTTGAACGTCGTATTCACTGCGTAAATATATTAATTGATATTAAATATCAATCTTGCATTCATTGTTTTAAAGTTGAAAGAAAAGTTTAACCGTGTAGTTGCATCTTAATGTATTCATGATCATCAATTTACAGTTGGCGACGACTAAACAAAAGAACGACCATGCGATAAATTGATAGAGATAAATCTAGCTGCAAAAATTATCGCAAAGTGTGACTGTGATTGGTTGGAATTCAAAATTTTATTACACTTCATTGGTCGAAAATGGAATGACGTCATATAAACGAAATAGTCACACTAAGAGGATAATGCCTGATTATTTACTGTAATTAACTTTGATGGTGGTGGAGTTGTGGTGTACTAGCGTATAGTTATTTAATCGTATTGTGGTATTCATTGCGGTGTGTGTTCAGTCAATTTAGACTCGTAATGTAAAACTGATTTCGATATCTCATTTTAGCACGTGTGACTCGGTTTGTTTTATTTTCTTCAAGATAACGAATTTTGAAGTTTTTGACAAATATCCCTCCAAGCGTAGTTACCAATACCCAAAATGTTTACCACTATGCGTGGTTACTTTTTCCAGGAAGAAAAGTGATAAGCGTACGGTGTTTCATATTACGTAGTACTGACACTTTCATAATGTTTAGTTCGTCAAAATGATCGAGCTGAAAACTGATGCGTCTTCAAGTTTCGTGTTCTTGACGGTCAAACAAATATGCCAACACGCGATGTCACATGAGGGATGTTGACCAAAATGCAGCTTCACGTAAACTCTACAAAATTGCGAACATGATAGTCCCAAGTCTCAGGAGTGTAAATTCCCATTACAACTGGTTACAGAAGTGTGTGAACTTTGTTTGTCTTTAAAAATTTCGAACTTTCTGAACGATGAATTTATTTAGTTTCTTATTATGACTTTTCCAAGAGCTAATGCTCGGCTCTGACGCAACGTGAAAAACAGCTTTGTGGATTTGAATATCGTCTAAGACTCTAAGGCCCGATTGTATAAACCATTTAATCTTAGATCAGAGGTTAAATTGATCCTTGTTTCAGCTGAACTTGGAATTTTGTGTTGTATAAAGTCTAATCTGAGATTAATTTGTCTCAAACTGAAGTCAACTTTGACTGAAGAAATTTCTCCGATTAAGTTAGATGATCCAAGTTCAGTTATTTCTTTTCTGTTTGAAATATACGAGTGACAGATTGTGCAAATAAAATATCCATTATTATTAATATCAATAGATATGATAGGTACATTTATATATATTTCTTTCAATTTCTTGCCTTAATACACAAACAATCTCATATTTTATAAGGCTCTATCTGTTCAGCAGTATCAAATAACATAACCTATAGGCCTAATTATATTATGTTTATAACAACCATTAATCATTAATGGATATGATAGGTACATTCATAAATGTTCAATTAACTGTATTACTAAATGAAAATTGTCGTTTAATAAAGCTTTATTATGTTTAGCAGTATCAAACACCATAACATGATAACTTGGAGAACAGTCAACCTTCTTCTTATTGTCCGCCATTATTTACATTGCAAAAAAAAAAAACAGTGTCGCCAACAGAGTGTAATACGGAAAGTCGCCAAAAAGTAGTTGTAAAGTCGCTAGATTTCTCATTATCAACAAAGAAAGATTAAATTTTGTCACTATGGGGTGCTAAAAAGGTCACTAAATCCCTATTTAAGCAATATAAAAGTTAAAAGAAATTGTTGTTGAAAAAGAGTTAAAATCGCTAGATTGGCAACACTGAACAAACCTGTGTAACATGGTCCGCGCATCACGTATTTCACCTGTTTATGCGATGTTGCCAAATCCTTTTCACGTGAACTTAGACTGCATTTGAACCAAGGTAATTTGATCGCAGAAAAGTTTTATACAATAGAAGAAATGTCTGAACTCGGTTTACTTTTCGATCTTCGATCAAAGTTGATCTTTAGTCAGGGAGTTTTATACAATTGGGCCTAAGACGTAAAAGTCTTAGGGCCGAATTCATAGACATTCTTAGAGCGGGCTAAATAGCTACTTCCGGTGGATGATCAGCGAACTAACTTTTTTTCGTATTCATAAACCAGTGTTAGCGATAGTAAGCAGGGTTTGGCCGGCTAAATTTTAGCCTCCGCCAGTAGGGTAGTTTAAAAGGTGGGCTAACTCTGCAACATGGCTCGCTATGAAGTTTATAACGTGGCCTTTCTTCATCGAATTCGTGAAATGAGACGAAAGAGGAAAATATAGCCTACCTTACAAAATTAATGTATTTAGAACGTGTCATGATGTTAATTTTAGAAATTTACCTGATTCACTATGGAAATTGTGAGAGTGATAGTGTTGCTTCGTCCTAACCTATATGACAACGAAGATAATCGTAGTTAACTAATTTCAATTGAGACGCAATTTCTAACTACAATCCGTTATTACGCTAGATATCGCGATGAAAATTTAACTTCGGAAAGTTCTCTTCATAGTTCCCTCTTATTAAGCATTATTTTTTAGCAGACTGTTTTCTCTGAGTTTTGTAATTGTTCTGATAATTAGGCCTATACATTATGTCGTGCTGAAAATTTAATATCGAAAGGTTCTCCTCAATATTTTCCTTTTATTAAGCATTTTTTTAGCTGTTTTCTCTGAGTTTGCAATTGTTCTGATATAATTAGGCCTATACATTATGTTGTTGCCTGCTTCATCATTTTCGGGAGCAGGGCATCCTCCACCGGATGTTTTTAGTTTTTTCTTAAACTAAAAGTAAATAAATATATACTGAATTAGAATAATTCATTGTTTAAAATCCAATATTTCATAGTAGTTATCTAGGCCTAACCTAAAAAATATTACGTACAATATTATAACATTTCTACTTACATTTTGGACATATTTTCTTGTGTAGTCGAATTACCCGCACGCTTCCATTTATATTTCTTGCTTTTATTACCGCAGAAGAAAAAACAAATAGTTTATTGTAGTTTAATATCGCCAATAACCTCAAAATAAACAGAAACGATTCAGAATCGCTTGCGTCTGAGCATGACAACTGCCAGTCTGCACATACGCAGCAACATTTCCAGCATCATGTAACATTTTCCGAAGGCACTACCCAGACTAACGTAGCCACTGAATAATCAGCGTCTATGAATTCCGTAAAAGTAACCTGGCTATAACTGGGTCTAGTTTAGCACTCTTGTAGCATGGGCTAGCGTGATGTCTATGAATACGGCCCCTATCAATGTAATGCTCTGTGTTGTCTGAAGTGTTACCCCCCAGTGTAATGTTGAAAAGACCACAAATATGTTTACTGTAAAAACATAGCAACACAAAATTCCTGTGAAAAGAGAGGGAAGAGAGAGAGAGAGAGAGAGAGAGAGAGAGAGAGAGAGAGAGAGAGAGAGAGAGAGAGAAGTAGCGTTAGTCGAGGGACTAAGGCGTACTGCGTTGACGAAATGTTCTGAAGAATTAACTTCGGATTTTTGTGATTTACGTGAAGTTAGTGGTGAAAAGAAATCATCTTGTAGTTTAAAATAAATTAATAAATCACCTATATTTGAAATAAAGTCAGTTCTGTTACTATAATAATTAGCGTTAATTGTAAATAATATTCAAATAAATTCAATTTGTCATCTCGTTTTTCAATTCTAATTCAATTTCAAGGTTATATCAAGATTAATGTTTATTTTACTCTCTAGATTATATCAAGGTCAATGTCTACATTTGTTTTTCGGAAAAAATCAATACTTTCGTTTCTGCACACATCTCACAGTTTACGAGGTATTGCACAAGGTCAATTCCGCTCCTCAGTCAGATAAGAATAACATGAATACTTATGAATAATTTCAAGTTAGAAATATGGTCGAGCATAAAAAGTCGTATGAAACTTGACTATAATGGTAATTAAGACGCTAGTATGAAAATTATGAAACTCGCTTGCGCTCGTTTCATAAACATGCTCGCGTCTTAATTACTACCGTTATAGGCTCGTTGCATAATGTACTGTTCCATAATTACTACTTTTACTTTTCATATTTCTGTTTTTTTTTCATATATCGTAATTACATCCACAGAAATGAGTGTAAAACTATTACTCATTCGTCCCTATAAGTTAGTAATAGCGTGGTATTTTTTATGAAGTGAATACGAAAGAAAGGTGAGCGACGAAAATTCTGGAATAATATACGACGTTTCAATGGGAAAAAAGAAAAAGAAAATAGAAATAACATAAAGGGAAGGTAGATGAAAAGAAGTGAGAACAAAGATGAGAAGAAAAAAAGGAAGAAAGAAAAATATAGAGGAGCAACAAGGTGAACAGAAAAAGAAGAGACGAGTGAATAAGAAAGGAATGGAATACAAAAAATGAGATGAATGACAACAAAAATAATAGGCGTGGAAAGGAAGCTGGGAAAAAAGAGACTGTAAAGAAGAAAAGATAGAATAATTGTATGGGGAGAAAAGAAAGGAAATTGGAGGTAGAGAAGAAGAATGAGAAAATGAAACGCTGAGAAGAGATGGGAGACGAGAAAGGAGGGGAACGGAGGAGAGGGGAGAAAAGAGAAGAGAAACGAAAAAGGATGCGAATGAGAACGGTGAGAACAAAAAAGCAAAATAAAATAGAAAAAAAACCGATGAAAAGGACAAGAGGAAGGAGAATAGAGGTGAAGGAAGAGAAACACAAGGAGTGGAGTGACAAAACATTAATCCTTAAAGAAACTGCTTTATGTTCATATTTCTAATTTATCTAAAAGCAACTCATTTTCAAAACAAGTTCAGTTTTAAGACGTTACCATCGAAAAATATTCTATAATTCTACGCTGAAAGATTGTATTTCAGATTACAAATTAGTGCATAATTCCGGGATTTTGAAGCGAGATAAGAAACGGATTGATTTTAACTTAACAATTTCAAAGTGCTTTTCAGGACAAAATATGCATCAAAATAGCTTCATAAAACAATATTCTTGAAATTCTTTCTCATTATACTACATATTTTGATGTGTTATATACCGAGATGTCATAGCACGTGAAGCACTTAAAAAATTGAAGGATACTGAACATGTTTTGATTAAGGATGAAGGATGATGAAGGATGGATGGAACGGAGGAAAATTCTCTCCTGCACCGGGATTTGAACCCGGGTTTTCAGCTCTACGTGCTGACGCTCTATCGACTAAGCCACACCGGATTCCTATTCCGATGCCGGATTGAATCCTCTCAGTTTAAGTTCCACCTCTTAGGTTCCCTCTAGTGGCCAACCCTCATGCACTGCGTCATAGATGTGTGACAGTGGCACAATGTCCAACACATTAATGTGCAGAGGTGCACTCATTACGAGCGACTAAGTGGCCGGGATCCGACGGAATGAGCGCCGTCTTTACATGTTTATTTTCGTATATCATATTATTACAATGTACTGAAGTTCATATTATATTTCCATGCAGAAATTCTGCGTCATCATATGATGAATGGGAATCCGGTGTGGCTTGTGGATAGAGCGTCAGCACGTAGAGCTGAAAACCCGGGTTCAAATTCCGGTGCCGGAGAGAATTTTTCTCCGTTCCACCCATTCTTCATCATATGATGACGCAGAATTTCTGCATGGAAATATCATAAATATACTTCGGTACATCGTAATAACATAATGTAATGATATGTTTTGATTAGATTATACTGTATTTGCAGAATTTTTATGAAGTTGAATTTACTCCATATGATTTGAAATATTATATTATGACCTGTGCAACTAATTCATACCTTATACATGATGTGCACACATGTCTTACAGAAGAGGTACTGCGTGTGGGGAAAAAGTAAGCAGTTAAACATCGTGACGCGCAGGCAACTCTCCAGCTGTTTTATATTCCGTTTGTGATATCTACACATTCATTGGCCACTTTTGCACGAAGCGAAGGATTTATATTATGATCCGTACTAAGGACCGTGCGATGGCTTGGGCGATAAATCACGGATTATGGGACCTCTCTGCTCTGTTTCCAGTTGCTTCGTTTGCAGGGTATCTATATGGATTTTTGCTGTTCCCCTCACAGTGGATCTCGCATGGCTGTGAGATTGGACGGCGACAAATTGAGGGACTTTGAGTTAATATAAAGGGGGATAGAAATGACATTCAAATGATGGTGTACACGTTCTTATAAATCTCCACTTACGTCCCAGGTAATTTAAGTTCTCTGTTTTCATATACAGTATACACATGGAAAGACTTGCAAGGCTGAAAAATTATATCTCAATAACGTTTAAAGAAAGGTTACCGCTATTTATTTCATTGTGCAACTTGGTTATTTTATTTATTTCGACGGCATTCCCTATATCAATCCCGAATATATTTAGACTTTCACTTTAACGTATACGACTACATAATTCAGTATAATAATAATAATAATAATAATAATAATAATAATAATAATAATAATAATAATAATAATAATAATAATGGCTTTATTTAACCTGGCAGAACGCGGGACCTTTGGTTAAACGTACCAACGCTCTACCAACTGAGTTACCCAGGAACTCTACCAGACAGCGATCCAATTTTTCCCTCTATATCCACAGACCTCAAAGTGGGCTGACCTGAAAGCTTGATTTGCATACACGTCACTGTTCATTAACAGAAAACCACAATTTAAGTCACACAGAGTTTGTGTGCACTCAATGTTGCTTGCTTGACGGTTGTCAGCCCACTTTGAGGTCTGTGGATATAGAGGGAAAATTTGGATCGGTGTCTGGTAGAGTTCCTGGGTAGCTCAGTTGGTAGAGCGTTGGTACGTTTAACCAAAGGTCCCGGGTTCGATACCCGGCCCCGGAACAATTTTTACATCGATATTATTCTTAATATCTTGTTCATTTGTCATGTTCTGCATTGAGCTTATGTATAAAATTTCAAAGTGAAGGGTGCCGTGTAGAAACAGAAACTGCTTTCTGGAACTTATAGTGCCAGCCTTGGACAACATTGTCGGACTGAATTATTTGTGCCATTTTCACTGTACTAAATTTGTTATAACTCAGGATTTCATAAGGTAATGACGAAATGAAAATTAAAGTGATTCTAAACAATTGCATTTCGTATCTCTCCATAAGTGTAATGGTCAAGAGACTGGTCGTGATGTAGATGGGCCCTGGTTCGAGCCTGGGATAAGCTTATTTTTTTATCTTTTTAATAATTTATTTACATTATTTTAGATACGTTATTTTATTTTAACCCGAAATAAAGGGGCTTTTATCTCACAAATAATATATTCGTAATTCGCACTAGTATTTATTGCAAAGTGTGAGTTTTGTGGACGAAACAATTTTTTTAGTATCAGAAGTAAACATTTCGTTCATTGATATATGTTTTCTAACACAAAACCAAGAAATAAAATCTCAATAAGAGAAGCCTACTCTGGTTTATGATGGGAAATAAATTTTAAATATGATTGTCAGTTTTTACAGCTATATTCCCACGTATATTCCATGTGTCCCAACTTACAAAAGGGTATATTGCAAGGTACATGAACCTGTTGTACCTTCGAACACATTACATATACCTTTATTTTATTTTTCCATCCTTAATAGATCTGTAAAATAGGAAAATACATACAGAAAGTTGAAGGAATCTTCAATAATTATTTCAAGCATTTTTGATTTAAAATATTTCATTTCTCAAAATTAAAAAAAAAAAGGTGAAAAATCTTTCAAGGTACAAGTCTTCCCTAGTATATGGTTTTATTATTATTACTAGCCGTACCCGTGCGCTCCGCTGCACCCGTTAGAAATAAATATAAAGTAATTACATAATTAAAATAGGACATTTGATCCAGGGAGCAGTCGTGTTTGATATAAGGATAAATCGTTTATTATGTTACTTAATTTAAATTGTATTTGCATAATTAAAATGCGATCATTTTGATCCAGAGACCACTCATTTGGTCATAAAAATTATTTTAGGAAATACAGGAAACGAATGTACAGAATAGCCTATCAAGTTTTCTGTGCATAAGAAGCTATTTTAGTCTTGCCTGTCCTCGATTCACTCAGAAGTTACTGTAATAACATTATAGCATTATGTCCATCTAGAGAAACTACACTTTCCAATGGTGAATTAATAATTAATAATACAAATCGGTTAATTTATCTTCCGATATTACTTCATACAAACACAGAAACATTATCTGTAGGCTATTTTTCATAGCTTTCGATTGTTGCTGTCCAAGGCCCCTTATAGACAAAGTCATTTGTTTTTTAATTCATTACACGGCCTTAGATGACAGTTATTTTAATTTTAAAACTCATTTATCTCATTAAATATCAGTCCTATCAAAATTTTTCAAGGAATAAAACTTATCGGAAAATAGTTTAAAGAAACTTTTGTTATGTAACATTTTTCACAAAAATCAATAATAAGCGAGATATTTCGATTTATTTAATTCAGGCCCCCTTATATCCCCCCTTTTAAATAATGTATTTTGAATGCCATATAGCCTAAAATCTAAGTTACAACGAACTTAATTTATATTACAATTTTCATCGAAATCCGTTCAGCCATTATCGCGTGAAAAGATAACAAACATATAGACAGACATACAAACAAAAATTTCAAAAAAGCGATTTTCGGTTTCAGGGTGATTAATTATATATGTTAGGACCAATTATTTTTGGAAAATCGAAAATTACCAGAAAAATTTCGGCTACAGATTTATTATTATTATTATTATTATTATTATTATTATTATTATTATTATTATTATTATTATTATTATTATTGTCATTCTATATTATTCTGTCGTAAAATATTTTTGTAATACCGGTAGGTCTATTTTATTTGTCTCAAAGTTACCATAAAATTCAATGTTTATCGTAATCAGCTTACTGACTGACTGACGTGTGCATTTCAGTACTCATTACGGCCGCCAGAGCGTGATAGTTGTACGAACGTCGATCATAATACATAGCCTCTGAACGTTCGATAGAAATTCAACGTACAGATGAACACAACGTAACGTAACCCAAACGAACGTCGCGTCGATCGTAATCCCGACGAATGCTGTACTTTGCTAGGATTCAGACAATACAATCGAATGATGGATACTGTCATGATACAGCCAACACAATGGGATGGTCATTATTTCGTGATACCGAAACGTCGCATTATCCGAGTACAGTACCATAATGTATGTCGTGTTGACCGAAATGTTGTATGACCGAAAATATTCGTTAGCTAAAAAGAGAGGTCAAAATCGCCTGAAACGCACAGAGCAGTATGAGGGAAAGGTACGGACTGGTTTTATGAGACTGGAATTCGAGTCTAGAATTGTAGCAGCACAAGCTGTCATGTTATCAGGCTGGCGGACGAAATGTGTTGTGGCGCGCTGAATTGCGTTCCAGTGTATTTCGTATAGATCATGAGTTACGATTTTGTCCAAAAGGCTAAAAATGTTTCTGAGGGCTAATGAGAATATGCCCATAACATATAATTTGCGTCCTGGTGCAAATTAATTACCGTGCGTATCGCAGCTGCTATAAATCGTCATTGTTTACGGACACCACCCAACGAAGGCCTATTTACAGACACGGGCACTGCAAACACCACTATTTACTTTGCGCAATATTTTATTACAAATTAAATTAATCTGTAGTTTACTTCCATTGCAAATGTGACGCAGTTGTTAACTGAACACTTGGAGCATCGATTTTCCTCGTCGATGACCTGGGTTCAAATATTGGCGAGCCCAAAGGCAATGTTTGAGACGGATTTTCGCGGAGTACACCTTAATGTTTTTAGTATTCCACCATTTCTATGTTGTCTACGACAGGCTTGCAGTAGTAGAACTAGCAGTGACAATAGTAGTAGTAACAGTAGTAGCAATATCAATAGTAACAGTGGAAGTAGTAACAGTAGCAGTAGTAGCAACAACAGCAATAGTAATAGCCTTTCTACTTTACTTCCCTCCGGAGAAAGCCATACAAATGATTCATTCATATATAGTGTTCTGCCCAAGCGCAGATATTTCGCTGCAAACCCAGCATTATTCAGTCTTTCCTATTTTCTGCCTTTATCTTAGTCTCCGCATATAGTTAAAGTCGCGACGCTGTTATTCCCGGCGTGACTCCTCCTCTTTGCTTACGTCTTAGGAAGTGAAGGCTCTATAAAGTCTAGGTAGGTAGTATCGTTCGCCATTTTTGTTCTTTCGTTGCTGAGCTACCAGACGAGGGATCTATTTGCCACACCGTTAAACATTATCATGTCGTAGCTCCTATGATAATAAATCAAACGCACTGTAATTCAGCAAATAATTGAGCGGCAAATAACGTCTTCGTGTGCTTTCTGCGAACGCCAACGAAAGAGCCAAAATGGCGGACGATTTTATTAAGTATTTATCCAGCCTTAGGAAATGCTTAACATCTTCATCAGCGAATCACAAGACGCACACGTTTAAATGTAGCCGACCTGCAACGTGATTGGCTGCCGGAAATTAGAGCGACGGGACTATAATAATAATAATAATAATAATAATAATAATAATAATAATATTATAATTATTATTATATTATTATATGATATATTATTATTATTATTATTTTAATTTTTAAATTAGATTAAACATAGTTATTACCGAAGTGGTACCTTCGTATCACTTGACACACTATCTTAGCCAAACTTATTCAGATCTTAACGAAAAATATCGATCTTTACTTAGTCTACTTGTTATCGTATAGCCCTATTGTGTTCTGGTTTTTTGTGAGTGGGGACAGTGCTGTAGTTTATTATATTTTTTAAATACATCTTGATTACGCAATTTTTAAACCTGCATTATGAAATGTTTTAGTGTACGTCTGAAAAATCTGTACTAAGGCCATGTTCTGCCGTCGCATTTCAGTTATATGAAGGCTATTCATTAAAAGGATACAGGTTCCATTCGGGGCACATTCCTTAAAATTTATAGTGGGCAAGGTGATGTAGGTTTTTGTCCATTGATCTGAACATTGGGGTAAACATTGATAATTTCGTGATAATTTCATGAAAACTAATTTAATATGCAAATGTGTAAATATATCCTTATTCCGATTTTTTCATCTAAAAGACGATAACTTGCTGTACAAATCTGGAGACATAAAAGATTGGATACGTTCTTGAATATGTGCCAAAAACCACTTTTACAACTTAAGCTGAAAGGTTGGTTATTTCGTGATAACCTTGGTAATTTCGTGATATTGCATTGATAATTTCGTGAGAGGTAGAAGAATTGTGAAAAAATTCATTAAAGTCAAATGAAATTCTCATTTATTGTTACAAGACTTCAAACATAGTAATTCCGTCTAATATTCATTGCAAGAAAACATAGAAATACATATCAACACATAATAAGAATGAAATCAAAGTAAAAATTGAAATTGAAAAGGGATCTTCTTTGCCCTGAAAGGGTGAACACTTTTTATTACGGACTTTACTATAGCCTATATTACTAGGGTAACTCCAAAAGTAATGCATAACGTTTGTTTAAAAATTATATTTTTATCCTACAGCTTTGCTATTTTCACAGAATGTAGATACATCCTTAAGAAACAAAATGTCACTTTTCCACATAATCCCTGTCCCTTTCAACTGCCTTATGTAACCTAGGAACGAGGGCCTGTAGACCAGCACAGTAAAAGTCTGGACCAACACGTCTGAGCCACTCTTTAGCAGCGTGCACAAGGGAGTCATCTTCTAACCTCGTTCCGCGAAGGGATCCTTCAGTTTACCAAAGAGATGGTAATCGCACGGTGCCAGTTCAGGACTGTAAGGCGGCTGTTTCAGTGTTGTCTATCCGAATTTTCTGATGTGGTCTGTGGTCTTGTGACTGACATATGGCTGTGCGTTGTCTTGCAATAGCAGAACATCCTGCTTCTCCCGATGTCGTCGAACACAACTCAGTCGAACTTGAAGTTTCTTGAGAGTTGCAACATACCCGTCAGAATTAATGGTGGTTCCGTGTGGCATAATGTCCACAAGCAAGAGTCCTTCTGAATCGAAAAACACAGTAGCCATAACGTTTCCTGCTGAAGGTGTACTTTTGAATTTCTATTTCTTTGGTGAATTTGCATGATGCCACTCCATTGTCTGTCTCTGTCTCCGGTCCAAAATGGTGGAGCCATGTTCCATCTTCTGTCACAATTCTTGCAAGTAAGTCATCTAGCACTTATCATTGACACTTAGCATGATAACAAATCAAACAGAAGCTACACTGAACCTATTGCGTCTCCGTTTTCTTTTTTGTTATCACATCTTGTCTTCAGATTTCTAAAATTCCTATTGTAATACATTTTATACTATTTTAAAAATTGTAACACTTAATGCTCAACAAAATTTCGCCTCAAACAGCTAAGATTTCTATCAGTAAAGCTAAGCCTATATGGCGACTACAGATTTATCTAAAATTCCAAAAACATTTCCTAAAATTTCATGAAGATACAATAAGTCATTGTAGCAAATATCATATGCTTACCTTTAGTAATAAGCCTGTAATGTAATTACAAACGTCCACAAAATTTTTATGCCTGAGAAGTCGACGCAAACTTGCTCTCTCCAAACATAAAAGCTCACTGAAGCAACTACAATAGTCACACAAAGCTTAGCTGTATGTTTCTGGAAAGTGGACAACATATGCAATCCCTTGGCGGAAATTTGGATCTCGTAACACCATTGGTTAGTTCACAAAAGAGCAAAGAAAAAGTATCACGAAATAAACACTGCCACGAAATTACCAATGTTTACCCTACCATTTTTGTTACAACACTATGAAAACGATATGTAATCTTTCCTAAATGTCCTAAGCAACAGAAAAGAAACATTAAATGAAAATTCGTGACTGTTGCTTTCTCGCCGTACAGCAATGGCGATTCCTCCATGAAGGATATGAGGATGATCCTACAGTTTAATTTCGTGCCTCTGAGGATAGAAAACATTTTAATTACAGATTTTATTCTTAATGAGTCCCGATGTAATAATTTTCTTCAAACTTCCACTTTCTGTCGTGAGTTGTCGCCACTGCACATCTCAGACCTTAGGAATACTTTCCGAGGAACCATCCAAATATCTTACAGCAAACGGTTTTTTCTAGCAGTGAAGTTACGGACAGGGACGAGTGCAGAGGACGGGGTATAGCTCGTCTTTAACCGCGTTTGAGGATATGACCGCGTATCCTAATACTATCTTCCTTCTTTTTGGGTGGTAGTGTGGAAACTCTGTCAGAGACTACAACACGAATTTTCAAGTACCCTTGTAGCCTCCTTAAATGTAGTTCATTGGTCATTTTAAAAGAATAGAATAAACGAAATAATAAATTATTTTTAATGATATAATATAAAAAATAAAATGAATAAAAACCAAAATTACATAAAAATAAATAAAATAAGCTATAATAAGTCACAAGAATTAACAGGAGTTTCAGATGACAGTCCACACCTGTGGAGTAACGGTCAGCGCGTCTGGCCGCCAAACCAGGTGGCCCGGGTTCGAATCCCGGTCGGGGCAAATTACCAGGTTGAGGTTTTTTCCGGGGTTTTTCCTCAACCCAATACGAGCAAATGCTGGGTAACTTTCGGTGCTGGACCCCGGACTCATTTCACTGGCATTATCACCTTGATATCATTCAGACGCTAAATAACCTAGATGTTGATACAGCGTCGTAAAATAACCCAATATACTATATTCAGATGACAGGACAGCCGAAAGAATATCTGAAGTTGTATTTGATCATTTAGAAGAATTTAACTGTAGCAAGAAATTAATGGCGCATGCTCTATTATTATTATTATTATTATTATTATTATTATTATTATTATTATTATTATTATTATTATTATTATTATTATCTGTCTTGGTCATCAGTCGTCAATCTCATATCCTACAAACAAAAAATATAACGAGTCGCCACTGCCGTGCAGTAGGTTCCATTTTGTCCTTGGTACGTCTAACCGTTCGGTTAATGGTGACCTCAACTCTTATAGTATGAAATAAAATAGTTTCTGGTATTGAAACTAAAATATATTATTGTGCGAGATCGTGCGTATTTGCTTGGTTTCCGCACAAAACCAATCCGCGGAAAGTGTAAAATTCCACATTCAGTATTCCCAACCTAACACACATAACAATTTCCCTCTTCTTATCGCTTAAGTGACATATTGATTTTAGTGCTTTAGGCTTTTAACATATTATTTTTAGAGACGTTCAATATAGTAGTAATTATAAATTGGAAACTTACCACTGCAATTTCACCTAAATTGCACTGTTAATTATTGTTTTTAAATATTTGCAAAAATTAAGTAAACTCTACAACTCCACTAAAGTTACTGCATTCGTGATGCAAGTAACATTAAGGAAGCCGTGAAAAAATCAACAAGATTCCATAGACTGGGGGGGGGGGAAGACAGACATATCACGGCCTGCTGGAGTATAGTAGACACAGAAAACATTTTAAAGCAACAATGTTGAAGATATATATTTTTGTTTTGCAAATTTGCCGTCATTGAACAGAAACCAAGATGGAGATTTCATTGCAACTAATTAGAAATACCTCTTTCAGGTATGTAATAAACGATCTTCGCACAAAATAATGTACGATACACGAGCGGTATGTTTTCTTTCAATTCTCGGAAATTAAAAAACCTGAACTACGTTTCGCTTTTTCAAACTTTTCCTCGAACATGAAAACTTCAACATACCGCTCTTGTAACGCATATTACTATTGTCACTCTCGTTGCTGTTGACTACATTCAGAACTGACGAAACCTTGGTTTTATCATCTCCATTACTGCGAGATTTATTGTATTAACTCATCTAAATCCATCTGGTTTTCCAGTAACAGACTCGTGGGACTCTGTGGTGTTGCCGTAGTGAAGGGTTTTTGTACCTAGTAATCACTGGAAATACTTAGGACTGTCTTTCTATAAGCATTGTGCTTTTCATACCTTTATCCTGTATGTAGAGCAAGCATAGTGGTGGGCTTATTGGATAGGACTTGATGCGCTCTTCGCTCCTGCTTCTGAATGCGAATGCTCTAAGAGTATATCCCATGACCTGGCGCAGTTATGCTTCCAGTGAAGAATCCCTCCTGCATCATTGTTACAAAGCGTTTTCTGGAGTCAAGTAATTCGTGCATTATAGCCTATGCCATTTTTCTATATTACTGTACTTCGTTCCACAACTTCTGACAGGAGAAGTAAACATTGCCGGCAGAGGAGGAGGCAAGTATAATATTGCTATTCAACCAAATGGAGAGGTCTCATTCCACGCTTGTCTTGAAGTTTGGCGGGGGTAGAACGCTTCAGACCGCCCAACTTCAAGTCAAGCGTGGAATGAGATCTCTATCAGCAATTATATTTCTCTCCTCCTCTGCTGGCAATGTTTACTTTTCCTGTCAGACATTATGGAACGAAGTATACAGAGTGATTCACGAGGATTTACGAAGCTTATTTCCGAAGACATTCTGAGCAAAAAAATGTCATAAATATTTGTTCTAATCTCAATATTTTCAGGCCCGATTGTATAAACCATTTAATCTTAAATCAGAGGTTAAATTGACCCTTGTTTCAGCTGAACTTGGAATTTTGTGTTGTATAAAGTCTAATCTGAGATTAATTTGTCTCAAACTAAAGTCAACTTTGACTGAAGAAATTTCTCCGATTAAGTTAGATGATCCAAGTTCAGTTATTTCTTTCCTGTTTGAAATATACGAGTGACAGATTGTGCAAATAAAATATCCATTATTATTAATATTAATAGATATGATAAGTACATTTATATATATATTTTTTCAATTTCTTGCCTTGATACACAAACAATCTTATGTTTTATAAGGCTCTATCGTGTTCAGCAGTATCAAATAACATGACCTATAATTATATTATGTTTATAACAACCATTAATTATTAATGGATATGATAGGTACATTCATAAATGTTCAATTAACTGTATTACTAAACGAAAATTGTCGTTTTATAAAGCTTTATTATGTTTAGCAGTATCAAACACCATAACATGATAACAACTTGGAGAACAGTCAACCTTCTTCTTATTGTCCGCCATTATTTACATTGCACAAACAAACCAGTGTCTCCAACAGAGTGTACGGAAAGTCGCCAAAAAGTAGTTGTAAAGTCGCTAGATTTCTCATTATCAACAAAGAAAGATTAAATTTTGTCACTATGGGGTGCTAAAAAGGTCACTAAATCCCTATTTAAGCAATATAAAAGTTAAAAGAAATTTTGTTGAAAAAAAGTTAAAGTCGCTAGATTGGCTACACTGAACAAACCTGTCCGCGCATCACGTATTTCACATGTTTATGCGATGTTGCCAAATCCTTTTCACGTGAACTTAGATTGCATTTGAACCAAGGTAATTTGATCGCAGAAAAGTTTTATACAATAGAAGAAGTGTCTGAACTCGGTTCACTTTTCGATCGTCGATCAAAGTTTATCTTTAGTCAGGGAGTTTTATACAATTGGGCCTCAGAGTTACACTAATTTGAAGTTGAATAACTTTTCTCGGGTTCTCAGCCAGGTGAGTTGGAGATTAGCTTCCAAGCTTTCGACGGCTAGCTCTGCCATCTTCTTCAGGGAGAAAATGGCAGAGCTAGCCGTCGAAAGCTTGGAAGCTAATCTCCAACTCACCTGGCTGAGAACCCGAGAAGAGTTATTCTATATCAAACGCCGGGAAAGCCTCAAGACATAATTTGAAGTTGTTTGTAAATATTTTTATTCTTCAGTTTTAAGGGTAAAAGAATATTACAAATAGAGAATGAACTATTCAGAAGTATAATTTCTTTAATTGACTAATGTTCTGAAGCTAAAAATGTGTTGTCAGTTGCTTTGTACAGATTTTGTTTTTCAATTTTTAACTAAAAATGGCATCACAAAAATTGTTACAAATCATACGACTTTAGGAACTTCATTCTTTACAATTTAATTATGCATACTAATGTACAGTCTTAAATAATTTACAATAGTGGCGTGATTTGTAACCATTTTTGTGATAAATTCGTAAGAAAATGTAATTTTGTAGTTAAAAATCGAAAACAAATTCTGTACGAACCAACTATGGAATTCACAACATATTTTTAGCTTCAGAATACTAGCTAATTAAAGAAATGATACTCCTGAATAGTTAATTCTGTATCTGTAATATTCTTTTACCATTAAAACTGAAGAATAATGGTGTAACTCTGAAAATAATGAGATTAGGACATGACATTTTTTGCTCAGAATGTCTTCGGAAATAAGCTCCGTAAGTGATGGTAAATCCTCGCGAATCAGCCTGTATATTGATGTAGAGATTTTACATTAGCATTAAGTAATCGTAATCATAATCATAGTGGTAATTTTTATCACAGTTTTCATTATCATTGTCACTTTTTACTTCTCTTCTTCTTAGAATGAATAACACTAGATCCTGTTTTGATTTCTCTCATTACAGCTCTCTCGCTCTCTTAGACGCTCAACATTGTTCGTTTTTGACCTACTGTAAGTTCTGAGAGTAGAAAAATTCATGTAAGTTGCGTATAACATCATGTATCTGATATAAAGAAGGAATGGCTAAGTTTTGTATGAAGTAAAACTGATGCACCATGAGCGTGTACAGACACGGGAATAAAATTTGGAGCTCCCTTATTGCATGTTTAGCTTACAACACAATGTGCAATCCAGCTGAGTATACTTCCTCTTTTTGGTAAGTGGAGATTGTCCAGCTTGTAATTTTTCGTTGCCTCTGTCTACTTCTACTACTTCACGTTGCTTGTTCCAAGAGATGATACAGAGATGGATGAGCCCTTCCTGTCAGCGTGTTTAGTTTCGTGTGCCAACCTTCACATTGTGTTAATTGTACGTGGCACATTTTCTACTGTCCGCTGATAATTCCATATATTCGGCGGATATCGTGGTTGCTGCCTATCTCTTCCTAGTCTTCTTCCTCTTATGTAATTATCTTCCACGTAGTCAAACACGGGAATTAAATAATTCTGTATTGTAAATCGAAGTCTGGCTTATGTTTGTGACCATTCCTTTACGTGTCACAAATCATGAACGCGTGACAAATTATATGACCATTACGAATCCTTAATGTGTGACGAATTATACCCGTTACGAATCCTTAATGTGTGACGAATTGTATCAGTTACTAATTCTTAATTTGTGACCAATTGTACCCGTTACGAAACATCTGTGAGGAGTTTTCCGGACATACTCCAAAATTGTTTTTGTCAGAGAATTTATTTATAGAATTATGCATCGATCCTAAACGTCTTCCAACAAATGACTGAGAGAGAGCTACTCGTATATTAATATCACAGTCTAGTATAATATACAGTCACGAAGCTTGAGTTTTGAGAGTGCCAGGAACAATATACTGTGCAGATACTATTTCGCATTATCTGTAATGAGGCGATAGTAGCGATCCTAGTAGTTAGCAACTATCTATGGATGCATATTTATTACGTTTTTTATTTTTTTTAATTGGGTTATTTTACGACGCTGTATCAACATCTAGGTTATTTAGCGTCTGAATGATATGAAGGTGATAATGCCGGTGAAATGAGTCCGGGGTCCAACACCGAAAGTTACCCAGCATTTGCTCGTATTGGGTTGAGGGAAAACCCCGGAAAAAACCTAAACCAGGTAACTTGCCCCGACCGGGATTCGAACCCGGGCCACCTGGGTTTATTACGTAGTGAGTTCGTGACTGTATATACTAGACTGTATTAATACTTCGAAGAGTTAAGGTAATCACAGCAATATGAGGCATATACTCGCAGATGTTTTATCCTATTATTGTAGGCCTCCATACCTGTATATTAGGGTAAAGTTGCCTATTTCCGTGATATCCCTAATCCCGTGATACTTTTTAAAAATTGGATGTCAGTCAAAGCTTTGCCGTTCGACCATAGCGCCAGACATCTTTCTCGAAAGAGTACATCTTTCGCCTACTTTTGAGACATCGGTGAACTTCCTAGCAAGATACCCAGCCCCGTGACATTAATTAAAAAAAAACGTATCACGGAATTAGGAGTATCACGAAATTAGGCAACTTTACCCTACTGTAATTTCTGGACCTCGTAGTCTCAGTGCTGGCCGCATCAAGCTTATGATTGGTGTTCGGGATAAGGTTTAGTGTGAGAATTAAAGCACTCTTTATTATTCTTGTGTTTATCCTGCGATGTACTTTCGAGCAAGTAAAGATCTTCTGCAATGCGATTTTCATAGTTTTAAATTAAATGTTACTGTAAGAATTCTGTCGTGGATAATTTAATAAACTTGTAACGGTACTTAATCTATCGTTTATTTGAATTTGCTCTTTGTATGTAAGCGTACTATGTGAAAGTACATTCATCTAATGACATCCATATTCTGTGGATCTTGACAGTACTTTCTGCGTGGAAAGGATAACAACGGATCTCACTATCACAATGGGAGTTTCGCTTCCCTGGTTTTCACCGCCGCCGTTGCTGCCCAGGGCACTCAGAAGTTCTCCGTGCTAATAGGCAATCCATTATTTAGGTTTCCACTCCCCGACGGACGCGACGTGAGCGTTGGGATTGCATTTTGTAGCACTGAAATTAAATAAAAATAGCACTTCCTTACTATATAGCCTACATATCAGAAAGCTATTAATATAACCACTAAGGTACACGCACCAAATAACGCCACCTTAAAACTTTTACTCTGGAAATAAGTTATGTACAAACACGAAAATTATGAAATAGAAACTGCAATCTTATCTTTACAAAATAGCACAATGAAAATGGATATATTGTATACCGAACAAGAATTAGAACTCAAATTGGAAAACTTCGTAAACTGGCGTTATTAGGAACAGGTTGTCCAATTAACGCCACCTATTTTCTAGTAACCTATACACTTATAATTGTTAATGAATTATTTTTCCTAAGCAACACAAATTGAACTAAGCGACTAAATTTGAGTTTCTGTTAATAAAAGATACAAAATCACTCAATACTAATGAAAGATTCTTGATCTGAAACTGAAACACCAGATGGATTAGGAAAATATGTTTTCCAGTGACTCTTTACTTAAAAAAAATGAGACAATGTGACACAGTAGAAAGTTATTAAACACAAAAGCGTTTACCGAAGTTTAATATGAATGTTTTCCAATAAATAAAACAAAAAAAAATTAAGTTATGTATATTAAAAAAAAATTAAGAGTTCGATAAGCAATGGAACCAATATCATCACTGCACATTCAGAAGATTTGTAAGTTGAAAGTTTAGTGATTTTCCTGATGTTTTCACATTGATTCTGTACTGTCAACCTTAGTACTAACATAACCTAAAATTTTGTCTGTAGACCTTTAACGCCACATGGCGTTAAAGCGCTACTGAGTACTTGATAACATGACATGCCTCTTTCTCTAACATTTTCAAATTTTATAGATAGCAAATACTTTCTATACATAGAAGAATGTTTAAGGATCACGAAAATATATAGTTTAATATAGTTATTATTTGCTCAACACACAAAATAAAATATTGCCTCTTACCTTGATATAAGAACAGCCATTCACTAGCAACACACAACAGGAAAATGATGGAATATAATGTCACTCGTAAATGTCAGCGGACAGCTAGTAACTCATTTCATCACTAGATTGCAAGCGAATGCAGGCTACAGTAGTGCACTACCGAAAACTTGTGTCGTTAACAAATTTTAATGGTAAAGGTATACATGGCGTTATTTGACTCAGGGACCTTATATCAAATCAAGGTTCGTTAAATTATGCACGAAAGCAGTTTTGTAAATAGCCTACCTTCATTTTCAAGTCACAAAATTTCCGTTGTCGGAATTCTGTATATTTTAACCTTCACTCGAAGGATGAAAAATCTCACAATAACAACGAACTTTGTGATTTTACAGATGTCACACTTCCAACCCCCTTCCTAATCCTCGAGTATACATGGTTGCCAAGTTAAAATTCTGAAATAAACTAGAAATAGTGTTTAAAAAGGCTGAGAAAAACAACAAAAAAGCTGATACTATTAATTATTATTTTCATAAACAATATTATAAGTACTGTAAATGTATTACCATACATACAAAATCAATTATTCAGCATTGAAAATATAAAAGGCAACAAATACAGTGAGATTACTATGAATTATTTTTGTACTCCGTTCAATGTCATGTCTGGCTTGATTAAAATATTTTTCATCAAACATTTGTACGTGACACTTTCCCTCATAGTTTAATTTGCAACATGCAATGGAAGAGAGAGTTCTGTTTATCTTCATTGAGAAACGAAATTGTGTTTCATTTTGTTGTTTCTGTAAAAATGCAAATTGAAAATTGAAATAAACCGAATGACACAAAATACAGACTGACACAAAAGTTGTAAAAAAAAAGCTGAAACAAAAGCTTCATTTTCTCTCAGTAACCTCAAAATCACTTGGCGTGCATTTTGTTCAAGTTAAAAATATAGTTCATAATTCTCATACATAGTTTTCAGTGCGGTTGCTTCTTTCCTCTTAAAACATCGCTACAATAACTTCTTAAGTTACTACTTTGTTAGTAACCTTAATTAATACTGTATGCTATCGTGTACAAAGCAGGTAATTTAAACGCAATTAGTTACTTTATGAACTAAAATTACTTGAAAAGAACCGAAGTTACTCATTATAAATAGCTCTCAAGAACTTAAAGAGTTTCAAGCCAATACAGTAGAGTGAATGTGAAAATATCGACTGAAGTTTTTGAGCAGGAAAAACATAAAAAAATCGCTGGAAATAACAGTTATGTGAGAACATTGAAGCATTTCTTGAAAATGCATGGTGTTATCTAAATCAATGGTATTCAATCTTTTTTTTTTGCTTGCATACATACATACATACATACATACATACATACATACATACATACATACATACATACATACATACATACATACATACATCCGTCCACACCTGTGGAGTAACGGTCAGCGAGTCTGGCCGCGAAACCAGGTGGTCCGGGTTCGAATCCCGGTCGGGGCAAGTTACCTGGTTGAGGTTTTTTCCGGGGTTTTCCCTCAACCCAATACTGGGTAACTTTCGGTGCTGGACCCCGGACTTATTTCACCGGCATTATCACCTTCATTTCATCCAGAAGCTAAATAACCTAGATGTTGATTCAGCGTCGTAAAATAACCCAATAAAATACATACATACATGTGTTCTGCCCATGGGCAGGTCTTTCACTGCAAACTCAGTATTCTCTGCCTTCCTCTTTGTCTCCCGCATATAATCCACAGATCTTAATATCGTCCATCATCAGATATATTCTTCTCCCGTTCACCATTCCTTCCAATGCATCCTTCAAAAGTTAGTTTCTTCTCAGCCAGTGACCCAACCAATTCCTTTTTCTCTTTCTGATCAGTTTCAGCATCATTCTTCCTTCACCCACTCCTTCCAACACAACTTCTTTCTTATTGTCTGTCCACTTCACACGCTCTATTCTTCTCCATATCTACAAATGGTTCTATTCGTTTCTCTTCATTTCGTCGTAATGTCCATGTTTCTGCCCCATACAATGACACACTCCACACAAAGCACTTCACTAGTCTCTTCCTTAGTTATTTCTCCGGAGGTCCGCAGCAGATGTTCCTTATTCTATTAAAAGTTTCCTTTGCCATTGCTATTCTCCTTTTGACTTCCTGGCTGCAGCTCATGTTACTGTGTACCATATATTGAATACCACTGATCTAAATCATATATATTTTTTGCTCCAATTCGCGAAATCATTCACAATAATTAGAAAACTGTTCAGTTTGAACCTAATTTTCTCGAAAGCTCCTTAACCCATTTGAATATTCTACTTACGAAATTGATGTAATTGATATGCTCGTAAATGTATTACTTTTCTGCTTGATTTGAAACAATAAAAATTTTTAATAGCCTCCCTATCGATATAAAAATGAAACTCAAAACATAAGATTATTTAGGGCCAAATTAAAGAAGTACCTAATATCTCACGCCTTCTATTCTGTAGATGAATTCATGATACTCAATGACACTTAATGAAATTGATACTAAAACTATGTTATGTACTAGTAGACTATATTTTAAATCTCGTCTGTATATATTTCATCTAGACTGTGACTATAAATTAAGACTTTATAATAGTATTAAGTTTTTTTACTTGTTCCATATTCTAGCTCTAAAGCAATGTGTGAATACCATTGAATGTTAATAAATATGATACAATACAATACAATTCTAGAGAAATCGAAGAACTTGATTAAACCCGCTAGTCTGACAGTGTAATGAATTGCATTTGTGAGTGAGAGCTCTTGTGAGTCTTAATTGAGTCCATAGATTGCTTTGTTGATTTTGACAAAGACGAATTATTCATAATTTGTTTCTTTCTCATTAGGCTTATAAGAAATTGTGATGCTACAAAATACATTTCGAGATATTCACATGTTTTCAACATCTCAGTACCAAAAAAAGTAATTTTTGATATATCGTCTATTGAACGTATTTTTTCATGTTCAGAATATATGTAGGAGTTAAAGCAGCCGTCGCGAAAATGTAATCGTGCGCCGAGCCACTGTGTAACCTGCAACGTGCATAGTACCTGTGGAGGGAAGCGCACACCCGAAGGGGAAGTGAAGCAACTGTCTGACTTATTAACGGATTTTCATTTTCCTTACGTCAAGCACTTAAATATAATTTTATAGAGTATAAGGTTACAAACTAATGTTTAGTACGTATAACGAAGAAAGAAATGAACAAGAAAACATGGGACACATTATCACAACCTAAAGTTAACTGTCTTCAGAATGTCTCTGCGACAGAGTTTGAAAATCAAGGATTATGTCACTTACTGCCAGTCGTAGTTGATCACGAAGGTATTTGTCTGTCAGTCGTGATCTAAATTTGGTTTTTACTATTTTCATTGTTGAAAATAATTTTTCACAAACGTAAGTTGTAGCGAACATGGCTTCAACAGAGCAAGCGAAAACGAAGCTTCGGATGATGAAAGAGTGATGGAACGGAGAAAAATTCTGTCCGGCGCCGGGATTTGAACCCGGGTTTTCAGCTCTACGTGCTGATGCTTTATCCACTAAGCCACGCCGGATACAACCCCGACGCCGGTTAGAATCGTCTCAGATTAAGCTCCATCTCTTGGGTTCCCTCTAGTGGCCGCCCTCTGCACTACGTCATAGATGTCTATGAACGCAGGACCGAAGTCCATACATGTGTTGAGGTGCACTCGAATGAGTGACTGGTTGGCCGGGATCCGACGGTATGGGCGCCGTCTTAAATCACAAAGTGATTTATTACGCATATCATATATATATATATATATATATATATATATATATATATATTGATGTACCGAAGTACATATGATATTTCCATGCAGATATTCTGCGTCATCATATGATGAAAGAGTGATGGAACGGAGAAAAATACCGTCGGATCCCGGCCAACCTGTCACTCATTCGAGTGCACCTCAACACATGTATGGACTTCGGTCCTGCGTTCATAGACATCTAAGACGTAGTGCAGAGGGCGGCCACTAGAGGGAACCCAAGAGATGGAGCTTAATCTGAGACGATTCTAACCGGCGTCGGGGTTGTATCCGGCGTGGCTTAGTGGATAAAGCATCAGCACGTAGAGCTGAAAACCCGGGTTCAAATCCCGGCGCCGGAGAGAATTTTTCTCCGTTCCATCACTCTTTCATCATATGATGACGCAGAATATCTGCATGGAAATATCATATGTACTTCGGTACATCAAAATATATATATAGAAGCTTCGGATATTTATTTTTTGGCAAAGATTTGAAAAGTTCAACATTTGTCAAGTCCTTACATCTAGCTTTCATTGTAACATAACATTGTAAATCTGTGAATTTAAATTGAAGACCTAACCGCATTATTCGTACATCTGCTGAAAAAGGATCGAAATAATAATAATAATAATAATAATAATAATAATAATAATAATAATAATAATAATAATAGTAATAATAATCTTTTAATGGTTTCATCAGTGACATGTTTTATGTTATACAACCGTTTTCCTCGTAATACTTGTGAACAAATCATACATTTAATATTCTCACCATATTGGTAGCAAAAAAATGCGTCGTCCCATCCTACTTGGAACTATCGTTTTTGTAGAGGTACATGGTTTCGAGAGAGACATATGCCACTCGCAGGTCAGAGACAAATACAAATGGAACGGAGTTTGACTCCTGTGAGTGAGAGGGTGGGGGTTGGGGGTTGAGGAGCAAGAGACATGCACAGCTATCATTGCGAGCCACAATGTGCTCGTGAGTTACATTTTCGCCACGGCTGAGTTAAAGGGAAAATAATTGCAAGTAATATAATAATTTTACTGAAGATGAAGTGGAAATATTTGTCAAAAAGGACAGTTTTTAAATTTACATCTTGAGATATTTTCGTCCGAAATCTTTGTCCTTTAGTATATTTTATTTTAGTAGATTATTTTACGATGCTTTATCAACATCTAAGGTTATTTAGCATCTGAATGAGATGAAGGTGATAATGCCGGTGAAATGAGTCCGGGGTCCAACACCGAAAGTTACCTAGCATTTGCTCATATTGGGTTGAGGGAAAACCCCGGAAAAAACCTCGACCAGGTAATTTGTCCCGACCGGGAATCAAACCCGGGCCACCTGGTTTCGCGACTATTCGCGCTAATCGTTACTCCACAGGTGTAGACTGCCCAGTATATAAAATTTTTACGTGGAGGGGATGCCAAACCCACGCACAACCTGCAGACATGTAGGACCTGAACGCCTATCTCGGCAAAATCGGATGGAAGGCGGGATAGCTATAGGTTGCCCCAGCACGAGATAGAGACGGCAGTTCAAGGAACTCCTTAGCCTCGGAGAGGTTCAAGTCCTTGATGCGGAAGAAGAAGATTAAGGCCCAATTGTATAAAACTCACTGACTAAAGATCAACTTTGATCGAAGATCGAAAAGTGAACCGAGTTCAGACACTTCTTCTATTGTATAAAACTTTTCTGCGATCAAATTACCTTGGTTCAAATGCAATTTAAGTTCACGTAAAAAGGATTTGGCAACATCGCATAAACAGGTGAAATACGTGATGCGCGGACAGGTTTGTTCAGTGTTGCCAATCTAGCGACTTTAACTCTTTTTCAACAACAATTTTTTTAACTTTTATATTGCTTAAATAGGGATTTAGTGACCTTTTTAGCACCCCATAGTGACAAAATTTAATCTTTCTTTGTTGATAATGAGAAATCTAGCGACTTTACAACTACTTTTTGGCGATTTTCCGTACACTCTGTTGGAGACAGTTTTTTTGTGCAATGTAAATAATGGCGGACAATAAGAAGAAGGTTGACTGTTCTCCGAGTTATCATGTTATGGTGTTTGATACTGCTAAACATAATAAAGCTTTATAAAACGACAATTTTCGTTTAGTAATACAGTTAATTGAAAATTTATGAATGCGCCTATCATATCCATTAATAAAATGGTTGTTATAAACATAATATAATTATAGGTTATGTTATTTGATACTGCTGAACACGATAGAGCCTTATAAAATATAAGAATGTTTGTGTATTAAGGCAAGAAATTGAAAGAAATATATATAAATGTACCTAACATATCTATTAATATTAATAATAATGGATATTTTATTTGCACAATCTGTCACTCGTATATTTCAAACAGAAAAGAAATAACTGAACTTGGATCATCTAACTTAATCGGAGAAATTTCTTCAGTCAAAGTTGACTTTAGTTTGAGACAAATTAATCTCAGATTAGACTTTATACAACACAAAATTCCAAGTTCAGCTGAAACAAGGATCAATTTAACCTCTGATCTAAGATTAAATAGTTTATGCAATCGGGCCTTAGTCTCGGAGAGGTTCAAGTCCTTGATGCGGAAGAAGAAGATTAAGTCTTCTATATTTCAAACAATAACATAAAGTGATTTCCCTCAAGATTCACTTCAAGGATTAGAAAATGTTTCTTACATTAAATAAAGATATAAAGGAAATGGTATAGATCAGCGATGGGCGTTTGAGTGCATTTGCGCACGGGGAATTCCAAGTGCGAGCGCTGTAGTGTGCCAGCAGCTATAACAGATCTTACAGCTTTTAAATGAGCTAATTTAGGACTTCAGGGAAAAGAAATTCTTAATACACAATTTGCAGATAGAATTGCAGCTTTTAAGGAGAAATTGCTGTTATGGATACGTCAAATGCAAAAGGGCGAAATATATCATTTCCCATCCTTATCTAAGCGCATAGAATTTTGAACAATGAAAATTTCGAAATGTACGCATGTATTCTATCCGGTCTATTAGAGGAATTTACATCAAGGTTCCACAATTTAGATTGCCTGGAAATGGATTTGCGTATTTTTGCTACATGTTCTGATTCCAACTGATTATTGATAACGTCCCCCCTTCATTATAGTGTGAATTGATTGACCTGCGATGTGATTCAAGCACAGTCTACTATATACAGTCGCGAAGCTCAATATGTAGTAAAAATGCAAACATGGGTAGTTGCCCACCACTAGGATCGCTACTATCGCCTCATCATGGCAGATCTCTCTCCTAGCAGACGAGAAAATATGTTACACTTTCGTTGTCGTGTTCTTTTGGAAAAATTAACACCTTGCTTCCATTATTGAAATATTAAATGCATAAAGTTAATTTATTAATTTAATGAAGTATATTAAATTCCACCATAAACTCGAAGATACCTGCAAGAAATAGGTTAATATTATTTTTGTTTGTGCAAAACGAACTGAAATTTACTATAATCGCTTCACTCATTCAAGATTATAGCGATAATTAAATATTAAACCAATAAATATTAATTTTCATTTCCCTTTACAACAATAATAATGGAAATATGAATTAATCGAGTAACTTACGTGTACCGGTACTTGTAGTGTAGGCTTACGTAACTAACAAAGTGGTATGAGGTTAAGCAATAATAATCACACCAGAATTGGAAATAAAACGTGACCAATAAATTTTATTGTAACAGACTTTTTCTACGTCTCTAGTAAAGTAACAAATAAAAATAACAACAAAATGAACAGCTATAATTAAAAACATATCCTTTGAAAAAAAAAGTAGGCCTAAGCAATAATAATCCCACCAGAATTGAAAATAAAACGTGATCAATAAATTTCATTAAAACAAACTTAATTTTTCTACGTCTCTAGTAAAATATTATTATTCCAATTATTGTATTTCAGCCATTAACATTTTCATTACAACCAATAACGAACATTTCACAAGCATCAATGTGAAATACGCAACGAGCTAGCACTCGATGGAAATATGACACAGTCCAAAGTCGACCGTGGACAGTCTATTGTTTCTAGTTGCTAACCGCTTGGAGGTCTTTATCACGAGATTTGCAAAAAATCACCTCAAGCTTCGCGACTGTATATAGTAGACTGTGATTCAAGGTCGAGTCTTATGCAGTTTTATGACGGATTCCCAAGACTACGCTTTCCCAATTTGCATAAGCTGTGTGAGAAAGTTTTGTGTTTATTTAGTTTCATTTATAGATGTCAACAGTTATTTTCTATTACGAAAATAAACAAATCTCAAACAAGAAATGATGGGATTTTAACGGCAGTTCTTCGCATAGCTTGTGCTAATACAGTTTCTCCAAATCTTGAGAAATTGAGTAATATGAATTAATGTGCAACAGACATGTTTTGTTTTGTGTTTAAGGAAGTGTTTCATTACTTTGTGTTCTTATTTAGTTTGGTAGAATAACATTTTCTTTTGAAACATACAGTACGTACCGCAACTTGAATAAACCGGTTTTCGTGCACTCTAGAAGCACACTTCTCTCGTAGTACACCGTGCAAGCACAGAGTGCATGATTCTGCCCAACCCTGGCATAGATAGTACAGGGACATCATTTTATTTTTACTAACATTTTTAATATTAACCTGTCTATACCTTTAGAGAACCGGAAACGCCGCTTGCTCCCCCCTCCAAGACTGGAGTTCGATGATACTGGCGTAAAACACAAATCACTCTACTAGGTATAGGATGGAAGAAAAGTAGTTCATCCATTTACGTAAACTAGGAAATATCGCGATTTTGAGTTTGATGATTTTCATTAGGCTTTTCTTTAATCAAAGTACAGTACTGTATTAAGAATAAGTGTTTTTACTCACGAAGTGAGTTATCCATGCGAACGTATTCATTATGCAGTGTATATTATACTGTCTACAGCGCATTAGCGTACAATATAGAGAAAGAAGTTAAATTGAAAAATAATCATAATATGAATATTTAAACACAATTTTGAAAATGGTGGCCGTTCATTTCGATACAGGCTTCAGTTCTTTTGTGCATATTATCGCACTATAGACTATTGCATCTAATTCCAATTGCCAGTTTCGTCCTTCGTACTAGTAACTCATGTTGAAATAATTCTGTACGTACTCTACGTACTGTGAATTCAATCTTCACTTCTGCCCGACCCGAAAATATAAAATTACTCAGACATGCTATCTACTGTCCGTCCAAGTGGTTATGCCGCAGGATTGTAGAAAGGGAGGAAATCACGTGACAGTTAATTACTTAACGAGGCCCTTTTATTTAAGTTAAATTAAACAGCTGTATAATATTACGTAAACTTCCAATTCCTAAGAGAAATTGTTTTCAGAAAAGAGCTAAGACAGCCCAGCTTTTACAGAGGGGCGAGCAGAAGCAGGTGGGGGAAATCGGGATGCGACGTAAGCAAACGGACGACAGTACCTGTGCGAAAATATGATTCAATATTGAAAGCTCTTTCGTCACTGGAAAACGCGAACATATTTCTGGAACGTACTATACTCAGTAACTCAGTAGTGCTTACTATCTGCGGTCTTGGTTCTGTGTGGAGTTGGAACTTCCTTAGTAGAAGGGGTGGGAGTGAAGTACATTCAAAAACTCAGATACAATAAAAATTGAAGTAAAAATAAAATGATGTCCCTGTATTTCCATATAGCTGTTACATGTCGAAAACATTGTTTGCATAACTACAATTAAATTTCTTTATACAAAAATTAACACTGAAAAATATCTCTGCGGATTGCTTTGCAAAATAAACGTACCTACCTACTGAAACCATGTCTGTTATGGGACTACTTCCAATGGTTCAAAATGATTCAAATTAAAAAAATATATATATTAGCAATACCTGCCTGGAAAAACGTTGTATTAGTAATTTGCTAACTTTTCGAGAAGAAAAGGAAAAATGTATTTTAGTAGGTTATTTTACGACGCTTTATCAACAGCTTTGGTTATTTAGCGTCTGAATGAGATGAAGGTGATAATGCCGGTGAAATGAGTCCGGGGTCCAACACCGTAAGTTACCCAGCATTTGCTCATATTGGGTTGAGGGAAAACCCCGGAAAAAACCTCAACCAGGTAACTTGTCCCAACCGGGAATCGAACCCGGGCCACCTGGTTTCGCGGCTAGACGTGCTAACCGTTACTCCACAGGCGTGGACCAGGAAAAATGTAACAAATCGTTGTTGATTTTACGAAACCTCCTATGTGACTTCATAGAAAATAATTTTTCAGTAGGAGCAAAAATTAATAAAAAAAAATCAATAGGCCTACATAAAATATATGGAATAATTCGGTAGAAAATGTTGGCGAATATGAGGATATGATGAACATAAATGACATCTTCGAGAATACAGCATATGAGGAAATCCTGTGTCCCAATGGTCAAAGATGTCGGGTTTCCTAGATGCTGGCGTCTCTCGTATTTTCTGTCCTCAAAATGTGTTTCCAATAAAGTTCCTGAAGATTAATTTTATGAGAAGAGAATTACTTTGGAGCGAGAATTTTCCATCTCTTTCTCTTCCATGTCTGGATAATGGCGCTACTTGGTTTTCCTAATTCAGAGTTCATGTCCCTAGTCCAATTACCTAACTAAAATTTATGGTTAGCAATAACTCTTGATTCCTAAGCCAATCAACGAGGTGATAGCACCTGGTGGGAGAAGTTGGTGTTTCCAAAAATTTTAGAAGGATCTAAGGCGCAATAAATCTGCATTGGAGGGAAACATGTATATATACATATATATGTATATATATGTATATATACGTGTATATATATATATTATATATATAATTCGAACTGGTAATGGAAATTACGGGAAAACGGCTGAACGGATTTTAATGAATGACCCATCATTTTGAAGCTTGGCATCAAAGGATTTTCAGAAAAATAGTAACTTTCAGTGAAGCGTTAGTTTTTCTACATAATTTTCCTATTTTCAAAAATCCATCTTTCGTCAGTTTTGAGAACTAATTGCATTTCAAAATAAAACAAAACACACACTACAATAAACAATAGGCTATTACACGAAGGACATGACCTGCAGGATTGCTGACACATTTAGAGCTCAAATTCAATTGGTTATTAAAATCTTCAAGACTTACTACAAATAATTTACAGTTCTTATTCTGCGAAGTGTGATTTTCTGAGTACAGCTGTGTATTGGATATTAAAATCTACAAAACGTGAGGTGGTTTGATGACATTGTTAACAATAGAAATGAAATATCATTATAGTTAATGCCATGATGTGACTATTTTTCATTAATTATACATATTAATGCTATATTGATGGTATGAATGTCAAACGTTTTGGGGTTATATAAGTAGGTATAGAGAATATCTTAAATTAGATCTTCATTTCTGTAATTTACCGAGTGGCGGCTTATAACTACGAAACTTACGTAAGATAATAGGCCTAATATTGTTATTAAAAACAAATACTTTTATAGTTATTAATCAAGTGGGGTTGGGTCTTTTTCATATACTTAATCATGATGTGGTGTACATATTTTTTTGCGTCATTCTCTTCAATATTGGCTCGAGAGAGCGCAAAAATTACAGTACCTAAGGAAAGACCAAAAGGAATTACTTACTGATAAAATAAGAGGGCTACAAGATTAGTCTCCCGATCATTTCAGCAAGACCTCTTAGCAGGATAAAATGATTTTACCCTCTACATTTCAAGCTCTACATGCAGTAGCTATACCAAGATGCTATGTCTGTTGGTCGAAAGCATAGCAAACCTGACTTTTTTTAACTTTCACCTACAATCCACAATGACCTGAAATAGCTATTGCTTTACTCCCACATGAAAAACCCACTGATCATCCTGGCATTGTTACTTGCGTTTTGCGTTGAATCTCAAAAACTGAAGGTGGATAGGTTCAAGAAAACGTATTTGGCATAAAAAACCATTCAGAGGGAGTATGTTACTTTATTATGGAAGCAAATAACTTTCAAAATGCCTGGTATTTTTCAACAGTAATTTCACTAGACGTTTTGATTTATCTAGAGAAAATCAAAACTCGAGTGGGATTTAATTGACTATTACACGATTAGAAGAAAGTATATAAAGATTAGAAGTAACGAAGTACTCCAATACAATAAAATATTGACTTACGAAAATACAACTGTCTTCAAATGTATTATTGTACCATCTCAATATTACAAATATTACGCTAGATGCATGCTAGATGGCAGTAGTGAGCAATGCCTTCTCGTCGAGAAGTTCTCGATCTATTATACACGATGACAATGTTACTAGTCAAGAACGCTTTGTTGATTCAGTTTCATTTTTATTAAAATGCAACATTCCACTTCAATTATCCGAATCCCAGTAATCAACGTCACTTGACAGATGATTTTCAATAAATCTTAATATTAAACAATCTCTGATACGTGACTATCCATAATATCATATAGCAGAAGCTATAACATAATCTAACTAATACACACAAGTGTTAGAAAAGTTTTAATTAACGACGATGACATAAAAAATAAACATGAATAATTTTAAAAGGAATAATTATTGAATGTACAATTTTAAAATTTGAATGTGGTTGGTGGTTCAATTGATGTTATATTGGACGTGTGCGTAATAGAAGTGGAACTCTTCGATTTAGGCCTACATGGTGTATTCAACTTATTCAGGATTTCCGAATGGATAATTTTAAAAGGAATAATTATTGAATGTACAATTTTCAAATTTGAATGTGGTTGGTGGTTCAATTGATGTTATATTGGACGTGTGCGTAATAGAAGTGGAACTCGTTGATTTAGGCCTCTTATTCAGGATTTCCGAATGGTGCTCTTCATTTATTTGTAAATCGGATTTCAGAAGATGCATAGGTATGATCAGTGATTTTTATTAATTCTTGTTCTTGAATGCCAATGCGAGTCATATTTGAAACTGCCGTGCATCGACTGGAGTAGTTTATATATATATATATATATATATATATATATATATATATATATATATATATTCTTTTGACGTCCACACCAGCGCAGTTTCAAATGTTGGCAAAGAAAGAAACAAATGCTAGGGACGCGATAAAATTAAACAAATGCTAGGGACGCGATAAAATTGTGCGATAAGCAGCCATGATTGGTTGAAATACTTCCTTTCGTACCGTTTTATTGGTCAAAAGTAGTATGATGTAGTAAGAGTGTAATAGTCATTGAAAATAAATCTGGAAAAATTTTATTTGAACATCTAATGAACTCAGTTTGCAGCATTTGCTGCACAAGCCACTAGTAAACTATACTCGCTCCATAGTGATCACTACAACAACACTAATAATATTAATAATAATAATAATAATAATAATAATAATAATAATAATCCTCAACAGCAGCATTAGTATGTTAGGTTCTGTGGATCTCGTTATATCTCCATTTCATTTCTCTGTCTTTCTGATTCGTACCACATTTTTTATCCCCAATGGATGTACGAGTAGTTGTACCTTAGCTTTGCTTCTCTTTGATCTTCGTGCTATTCATATCCTTGTACAAAATTTCTCCATAGTTATGAATGCATTAACTCGACGAACTTTTAATCACATTTTTGTGAAGTACTGTAGATACTGTACATACAGTGGTAGAATTATTCCTTCTCGTCTTTCATCATATCCTCACGACTCAGAACAAGTTAAATTTTAAATTAATTAGTACTCTCTTTAATTAGTATTTTACCGCAATAATTATACATTTTACGGTGGGAGTAATTTAATAACAACATTAACTCATGATACACTTAATTAAATAAGAATACTGTATAAACTAAACGTAAGCAAAGATGAATTCCGTATTGTAGATTACACAAGAGCAACATAAACTTTTTAATTATGGGGATGAAATTATATAATAAGCTCCCAAGTCAATATTATAAATTACCAATCAATAGCTTCAAAACTAGATTTTACAATTGGTTATTAAATAATCCTTTTTATTCTGTTGCTGAGTTTTTAACACAAATTTGTATGAAATTGTATTTTAATAAATAAGTTTAATTGCAATTTAGTTTATTTTCTTTAATTTAAAAGTTTCAAATTATTTCATGTTTTCATTGTATTATTTAAATTTTACTGTTTCTTTTATTAGTGTTTTTAAAAATGTAATTGTATGTTTGTCAATGTATTCTGACGAAGCCTAAAACTGTATGTCTAATGTCAAATAAATTGAATTGAATTGAATATAAAACAATGATGGTTATTATAAACTACAAATGACGTAAAGTATTGTCTTGACCAATAAAAAAAGAAATGAAGTTAAATTCTTTGGCATCGAGAAACTATAAATAAAACACTAAATTTTTATAATACCGGTACCGATATTGCATCTATACCAGCGGTGACCAAAGCGGGTGTTGTGATTAGCCTACATCGCTTAATCACAGACATTCAAACGGGTACGAGGGGTTTCTCGCTGCAAAGTGTACAGTAGTGGCAAAAAAAAACCGGACCGACCCTTGTAGCTGATTTCAGAGCCTTGTTCACTCCAGAGCACGATAGACTGGTAACTAAGACTTTCGTGGTTCGAATTCTGCCTGGGAAGAAAACTTTTTTTGTTTCTTATTCAAATTTATTCCCAATACTTTTTGATTGCTGGTAAAATTCATGTTCTGGGAATAAGTTAATTAAGTAGTAAAATATCGCTGCAATCGAAAAGTATTGAGAATAAATTTGAATAAGGAACACAAAAACGTTTCCTTCCAAGGCAGGATTCGAACCACGAAAGTCTTAGTTACCAGTCTATCGTGCTCTGGAGTGAACAAGGCTCTGAAATCAGCTACAAGGGTCGATCCGGTTTTTTTTGCCACTACTGTACATGATATAATGAAAATAAAGGACAAAAATGTGTAGGTCTACAAAATACCGTATAAATTGTAAGACGTTAAAAGTTTTGATTACTTGCTAATAACTCTAAATTATTGTAACGTTATGGATAATAATTATTAACGTTAATTACAGATACTTTAGATTCTTATTAGTGCGGTATTATCGCTATTAAAAGGGCGGAAGTCCAAAAATACAAATTTTACAGGAGAGACAAAATAGTAATTTATATTATATGAGAGTAAAATTAGATTTTATGCGCGTGTCCGAGGCGAGGCCGAGGGTGATAATTTCCATGAGTGCATAAAATCTATTTACTCCCGTGTGCTATACAATATTTTATCCATTATTGGCATCTGTATTTCATTATTGGTATCTAAATTCAGTTTTAAATTGTACGCCTTTTTTCTTTGTTCGAGGAATATCACTTTTGTTGACGTCGTACAAAATTTTGTCCAATATTCTTTTGAGAAGATTAACTCCGTACGTAGATGAAATTATAGGGGATCATCAGTGCGGTTTTCGGCGTAATAGATCAACTGTTGATCAGATTTTTTGTATTCGACAGATAATGGAGAAAAAAATGGGAGTATAAGGGTACAGTACATCAGTTATTCATAGATTTCAAAAAGGCATATGACTCGGTTAAGAGGGAAGTATTATATGATATTCTTATTGGATTTGGTATTCCCAAGAAACTAGATCGATTAATTAAAATGTGTCTCAGTGAAACATACAGCAGAGTCCGTATAGGTCAGTTTCTATCTGATGCTTTTCCAATTCACTGCGGGCTGAAGCAGGAGATGCACTATCACTGTTACTTTTTAACTTCGCTTTAGAATATGCCATTAGGAAAGTTCAGGATAACAGGCAGGGTTTGGAATTGAACGGGTTACATCAGCTTTTTGTCTATGCGGATGACGTGAATATGTTAGGAGAAAATACACAAACGATTAGGGAAAACACGGAAATTTTACTTGAAGCAAGTAAAGCGATCGGTTTGGAAGTAAATCCCGAAAAGACAAAGTATATGATTATGTCTCGTGACCAGAATATTGTACGAAATGGAAATATAAAAATTGGAGATTTATCCTTCGAAGAGGTGGAAAAATTCAAATATCTTTGAGCAACAGTAACAAATATAAACGACACTCGAGAGGAAATTAAACGCAGAATAAATATGGGAAATGCGTGTTATTATTCGGTTGAGAAGCTCTTATCATCCAGTCTGCTGTCCAAAAATCTGAAAGTTAGAATTTATAAAACAGTTATATTACCGGTTCTTCTGTATGGTTGTGAAACTTGGACTCTCACTCTGAGAGAGGAATATAGGTTAAGGGTGTTTGAAAATAAGGTGCTTAGGAAAATATTTGGGGCTAAGCGGGATGAAGTTACAGGAGAATGGAGAAAGTTACACAACACAGAACTGCACGCATTGTATTCTTCACCTGACATAATTAGGAACATAAAATCCAGACATTTGAGATGGGCAGGGCATGTAGCACGTATGGGCGAATCCTGAAATGCATATAGAGTGTTAATTGGGAGAACGGAGGGAAAAAGACCTTTAGGGAGGCCGAGACGTAGATGGGAGGATACTATTAAAATGAATTTGAGGGAGGTGGGGTATGATGATATAGACTGGATTAATGTTGCACAGGATAGGGACCGCTGGCGGGCTTATGTGAGGGCGGCAATGAACCTTCGGGTTCCTTAAAAGCCATTTGTAAGTAAGTAACGCCTTTTCTTTGTAATGTGGTGTTTCTGAAGAATTTATAAAAGAATGAATAAGACTGCCTCCGTGGTCTGTTGGTCAGCATGCTGACTTCCAGGTCAGCAACAATGTTGAAGATAGATATTTTTGTTTTGCAAATTTGCCGTCATTGAACAGAAACCAAGATTGAGATTTCATTGCATCTAATTAGAAATTCCTCTTTCAGGTATGTAATAAACGATCTTCGCACAAAATAATGTACGATACACGAGCGGTATGTTTTCTTTCAATTTTCGGAAATTAAAAAAGCTCAACTACGTTTCGCTTTTTGAAACTTTTCCTCGAACATGAAAACTTCAACATACCGCTCTTGTAACGCATATTACTATTCTCCATCGCGCTGTAGATCTACTACAATTTCGATATTAATTTAAGAATGTTTTTTAGTTGTATTTATTTATTTATTTGTTTATTTACTTCACTTACTGAAGGAATTTTCTAAAATACTAAATGTAAATTTTCAGTCAGAATCAATTATGTATGATTTTTGCTTAAATTATCGTAATGAAAATACATTTCAACCAATTAAGAAATGCCGACGTTTTCATTTCTGGTTTGAAATCCATTTCTAAATACGTCACGAGGGGAATAGTCCGCGAAACACAACGTCGTAAGTACAATCGCCGTCTGAGGGTCGTGATGCACCCCTATTGACGACGGGCGTTACGTCACGCCTCCTTTGATCCCACTGAAGCAGACGCTTTCCTTTCCGCGAATTGAATGTTCTGCAATGGATATGCCGATATATGGCCTCCCCTGCTGCTAGGAGCGTTCTCTGCCCACCCCCTCGTTGCTGCAAGCTTCACGCTTCCTCGACCGAGATTTGAGGGCACAATCCTTCCGTCTCCTATGGGAGCTCAAACTATTGAATAGAAGAAGGGGTTTAGGAAATATAGAAAAAATATATATAGCACCGCATGAAGTCCCTTCAAATCCTTCAATCGTGACAAAATTCCAGAAAGGAAATCATGCGAATGTGATTTAGTAATTCCAGGACACTTTATTCCGACCCAGTTTCCATCGCTTAAGCTATATTAATTTACAATTAATTTCCGCCCATCTCTCGCTGTTACATTATTGGAGGAACGTCAATTTTCCTAATGTAAATAATTGAATTACGAAATCAATTCAGCATACAGTTCATTACAGAATCGTCCGCTTTCTGCAGCCCTTTGGCGTTATAAATTAAATTCGCTTTTATGAAGGAAGGTTCATTGATGATCTGAACTGAGCTCGTACATTGAATCCAGATCATCCTGAACTATACATATAATTCAGAGTTCATGTCCCTAGACCAATTACCTAACTAAAATTTATGGTTAGCAATAACTCTTGATTCCTAAGCCAATCACAATGTGTCTCAGTGAAACGTATGCCTTATTTTATTTCATGGAGTGCAGTTTCATAGAAAGGACTTTGCCGACAGACCTTCTACTGCCCACTACTAATTGGTTGTCATAAATAAATGTCTTCCTTACTGTGACGGAAATCTTGTCTTCTCCTGTCAGTAATCAATCACAACCCTTGTTCAGAAGAATTCACAGGTTCCCGTCAAATCCACGTGGAGGCAGAGTTGTCGCATCTTTTCCGAATTCCAAGAATCACGTCAGTTTCACTGCATAATTTCGAAGGTCACCAGGATTGTGGCAAATGTGCAATGTTGGGACGAGGGGACAGGATGGAATTATCAGAGTTGTTTGTGTAGGAGGTCATAAATCTGTAAGTGGGTGTTCAAAGGAGCCACCGAACTGCACTCCTTGAAATAAAATAAGGTATACAGCTGAGTCCGTATAGACCAGTTTCTGTCGGATGCCTCTCCAATTCACTGTGGGCTAAAGCAAGGAGATGCACTATCACCTTTACTTTTTTACTTTGCTCTAGAATATGCCATTAGGAAAGTTCACGATAACAGAGAGGGTTTGGAATTGAACGGATTACATCAGTTTCTTGTCTATGCGGATGACGTGAATATGTTAGGAGATAATCCACAAACGATTAGGGGAAAATTAGGAAATTTTACTTGAAGCAAGTAAAGCGATAGGTTTTGTAAGTAAATCCCGATAAGACAAAGTATATGATTATGTCTCGTGACCAGAATATTGTACGAAATCTATACTAATAATAAATCTGTAGCCAAAATTTTTCTGGTAATTTTCGATTTTCCAAAAATAATTGGTGTTAACATGTATAATTAACCATCCTGAAACCGAAAATCGCTTTTTTGAAGTTTTTGTTTGTATGTCTGTCTGTCTGTCTGTCTGTCTGTCTGGATGTTTGTTACCTTTTCACGCGATAATGGCTGAACCGACTTATATGAAAATTGGTATATAAATTAAGTTCGTTGTAACTTAGATTTTAGGTTATATGGCATTCAAAATACTTTATTTGGAAGGGGGTTTATAAGGGGGCCTGAATTAAATAAATCTAAATATCTCGCTTATTATTGATTTTCGTGAAAAATATTACATAACAAACGTTTCTTTAAAAACAATTTACCATAAGTTTTATTCTATACAAAATTTTGATAGGACTGATATTTAATGATATAAATGAGTTTTAAAATTACAATAACAACGCCATCCAAGGCGCTGTACTGAAATAAAAACAAATGACTTCGTCTATAAGGGGCCTTGGACAACAACAATCGAAAGCTATTAAACATAGCCTAAGAGAATGTTTCTGTGTTTGTATGAAGTAATATCGGAAGCTAATTAATTGTTTAATTATTATTTCACCATTGGAAAGTGTAGTTTCTCTAGACGGACATAATTCTACAATGTTATTACAGTAACTTCTGAAACATATAGCAAGTAATATAAAGTATACACATTAAAACTAAATGATATATCAATCTTCATTAAACTATGGTTGCATGTAATAACAATTTTATTAAGAAGCATGTTAAAGGAATTGTCATTGCACCAAATGAGTGTCTCTGGACCAAAATGACCGCACTTTAATTATTTAAATACAATTTAAATTAAGTAATATATTAAACGATTTATCCTTCTATCAAACACGAATGTTTCCTGGATCAAAGGTCCTATTTTAATTATGTAATTACTTTATATTTATTTCTAACAAGTGCAGCGGAGCGCACGGGTACGGCTAGTGGAAATATAAAATTGGAAATTTATTCCTTGAAGAGGCGGAAAAGTTCAAATATTTTGGAGCACCAATAACACATATAGGCCTAAATGACACTTGGGAGGAAATGCCTGTTATTATTCGGTTGAGAAGCTTTTGTCATCTAGTCTGCTATCAAAAGATCTAAAAGTTAGAATTTATATAAAAAAAGTTATATTACCAGTTGTTCTATATGGTTGTAAAACTTGGACTCTCACTTTGAGAGAGAAACAGAGATGAAGGGTGTTTGAGAATAAGGTGCTAAGGAAAATATTTGGGGCTGAGAGGAATGAAGTTGCATGAGAATGGAGAAAGTTACACAACACAGAACTGCACGCGTTTTATTCTTCACCTGATATAATTAGGAACAATAAATCCAGAAGTTTGAGATGGGCAGAGCATGTAGCACGTAAGGGCGAATCCAGAAATGCATTTATTGTAGAGTGTTAGTTGGGAGGTAGGAAAGAAAAAGACTTTTGGGGAGGCCGAGACGTAGATGGGAAGATAATATTAAAATGGATTTGAGGGAGGTGGGATATGATGATAGAGACTGGATTAATCTTGCACAGGATAGAGACCGATGGTGGGCTTACGTGAGGGCGGCAATGAACGTGCGGGTTCTTTAAATCCATAAGTAAGTAACTAAGTAAGTAAGTAATTTTCGTTAGTAATAGAAAGCTGTTTACGATCAAAGCAGCGTTAGTCTTTATAACAAAGAGAAGTTAAACGAATACAGTTTGAAATAAGTCGCATTTCCTTCGTTAACAGAAATCCCACTTTCTTATTTTTCTTCTTCCTCTTGTTTCTCTGTGATTCTGTTCCAATTAAGTTGCATACACAGAGTATACATACATACATATATAATTACGTACGTACAAACTTACAAACAATATATACGTACACTACATACATACATAGACACATACACACATACAAACACAAACACACACACACGGGAGGTAATTTATTTCTTAAAATATAATACGTTTTATTTTCTTTGACTATAAATTGAACAATAAACTGAAAATTGTACTTTTCTAAAAACAAAAGTGTATTGCTTTTATGTATTATTAAGTTTTATTTACTAAAATGTATTACTTTTTGGGTTATTTTACTATATATTCTATTAATTTTTCTCTTTTTTCGTCGTCGTTAATTTTCACATCAAAATCAAGTATTCAGCAATAAAAACTAAACTTTTTTGAAACCAAAAAATGTAGTATTTTTTGGGTTATTTTGTAAAAAAATTACATTACTTTTATTTCTTTTTGTTATTTTTGTACATCAAAATCAGGAACCAAAAATAGTAGCCTACTTTTCTAAAGCCGAAACGTATTACTGTTATTTATTATTGAACTTTGTTTACTAACATTTATTACATTTTGGGCTATTTTACAAATAAATTATCTTATTTTTTATTGTTCTTCTGTTAATTTTTACTTTAAAAATCTTACCTGGTATCCGCGCTTTACGTACTACTGGTTGATCATAATAAAACATTATTTAGTGATTATCAAGTCGAACAATGCATTACAATTTAATTTAAAATGGCGAAGTACTACGTCCATGAATTGATAACCATCGTCCTGAAACATTGACAGTCTCAAGTCAACTTGACAGTATGTTCTCTGTCAAGCCTCGACATTTCATAGTATAGCCTGCTACTTTTAATTACTCCTCGAGCTGCCGACAAATTGATTATTGAATATTTGTCGGAAAGCTTACTCTAACATTGTAACATGCTTTCAGCGCTGTCAAGGATGGGGAAATACAATATTACTCTTTGCTTTTTTTGCCTTTTAAATTTTTGACAAGCTACTGAGCTATAAAAAATCGTGTTCTCTTGTATGTTTTTGTAGAACGTGTCCTGGTTATAAAAGCAATGGGAAATTATTGTCTTCGTACCATGATACAAAAAACAAGAATTAGGTCGCTCTTGATTCCACTACTGGATCTGTGAGTAATAGCATTGCCTACTGGATATCCAAGGCCTGAACATGCGCGTTAGTCCAGTGATAAAACGAGACAACACATAAATTTCAGCAACACAGGAGATAGCGCGGCATCCAGTAGTAAAATATTTACACACCTGGTTTAGTAACAGTAAAGGATGATGATGATGATTATTATCATTATTATTATTATTATTATTATTATTATTATTATTATTGACCGTATTTTGTCCCACGAGGCTGCAAGGTTAAAGGCTGGTTCACAATAAACCGGGAACGAGAACCAGAATGAAAACGAGAAGCAGAGGACGTGAATATGAAAATCTTTGCAAATCTTGTCTTTCAGGCAAAGCTCCCTGTAAAGCAGATTTGAATAATTTCAAGGGAAAAATTGTTCCGGGGTCGGGTATCGATCCCGGGACCTCTGGTTGAACGTACCAGCGCTCTGCCAACTGAGCTACCCGGGAACTCCAACCGACACTGTCTCAACTTTTCCCTTTATATCCACACAACTCGCGTGGACTGACGAAACTGTGCACTGTGTACGTTAACAGAAAACCACAATTCCAAGTCACACAGAGATTGTGTGCACTCGATGTGGGTCTCTGGCGTTCGTAACGTATAATTGTCTAGCAATAAAACTATGCTGAGTACAGCCAATCAAATGCATTTCACAACAGAGATATTAACGAATAAGATTTTTTATTTTAGTAGATTATTTTACGACGCTTTATCAACATCTTAGGTTATTATTTAGCATCTGAATGAGATGAAGGTGATAATGCCGGTGAAATGAGTCCGGGGTCAAACACCGAAAGTCCAGCATTTGCTCATATTGGGTTGAGGGAAAACCCCGGAAAAAACCTCAACCAGGTAACTTGCCCCGACCGGGAATCGAACCCGGGCCACGTGGTTTCGCGGCTAGGCGCGCTAACCGTTACTCCACAGGTGTGGACTTAATGAATAACTCTGCCAAGTTTTATCACTGTAGCTTTAACCACTGAGAAATAAAATGAATACTTGTCGTTGAAAACGTAGAGAATTAATTTTTTTGAGACAATTAAATTTAAAGCTTTGGTTACACATAAACCGTGCATTAACACAACCTCTACCAAATTCATTTGTAGATTTAATATAAGTAACTGATATTATTCCATAAAATTTTCATGAAAATACTCCTCATGAAACCGTACCTATTTTCACAATAAACCGAGAACGTAGACGACTATGCATCGATATGCATGTGGATAACGATATGTAAAGTCGATATTACGCATTCTGATCTTATTTGTGTATAATTGACCAATGGCGTTCTCTCATGAGTAAAAGGCAGCCAACATAAACACAGGTTAACCAACTTTCAACTGAAGCATTTCATTAGGTACGGTACTATAAATATGCCCATGCATCTTTATTATCATAACATATTTTAAGTCTACCATAACGTAAACTAGAGAAGAAACATTTGTAATAGAACAAAAATGAACACAACAGTAGTTATTGAATTGAAGCATGAATATATAGTGTGTAATACAACCAATACAGTAATAAAATATGATTCGCTTCCGATTGGTGTTCAGAGATGCTATTGAAAGCCACGTATTCTTCTTCATTTTCTCATCTTTATACGAGGCGCGCCGCTTATCGTAAACGTGAGGATTTTCCTCAACACTCAATATTAGAATCTCATCAAATAAAACTTGCTCCGTGATGCACAGCACAGAACAAACTAATGCATAGATTATGTCACGATCTTCTTGCTACAAAATATACGACGACAAAATAGCTTTTAGATGGCAATGGAATGAATCTAGTGGGCTGTGATCGGAAACGTGAACGCCAAAGTTGAAACTTGGCCAACTCTCCGTTCCCGATCCCGGGCTCCGGCAAGCTTTTCGTTAATTGTGAGTGCTCACATTTAAATGTACACATTTTAACAATTTTACCCTTTTCGTTTTCGTTCCGATTTTCGTTTCCGGTTTATTGTGAACCAGCCTTAAGTGTTGCTGGAGTTTTGAAGTGGACTACGCGCGTGCATATGCAAGGGAAGTACTTGACTGGCAGCTCACGGGACTCCTATTTGATCAAGTTGGCCGGAACAAAACGTGGACCACTTTAACAATTTATTCTGTGGGTATTTAGTGTACAGTGCATTGGAAAAGTCTGCAAAACTAGTTAGATAATTGATGATTTACAAATTACCTCTGGTGGTCTTAGATTTATTATTTTATTTGTTCGTCTTGAAAACCACCTAGGGTCGTAGAATTGCTCACTTTTATGTTTGTGTAGAAATCACCTTATGTATACTGCATTTGTGTGCCTCGTTTTACCGTGACAACGCTTTTTAGTTCTTTTAGCACTCTGATTATTATATTATTTATTATGTCTTTGTTATATTAAGAACTTTAGATAAGGGCGCAAATAGCCATAGTAGATGACGCGCCCTTCTTAAACCCTACTACTACTACTACTACTACTACTACTACTACTACTACTACTACTACTACTACTACTACTTGAAATTATTATATTACTATCTACTATTTTACAATATATTCATCAACACAGGGTCGACCTGGTTGGCAAGTTGGTATAGCGCTGGCCTTCTATGCCCAAGGTTGCGGGTTCGATCCCGGGCCAGGTCGATGGCATTTAAGTGTGCTTAAATGCGACAGACTCATGTCAGTAGATTTACTGGCATGTAAAAGAACTCCTGCGGGACAAAATTCCGGCACATCCGGCGACGCTGATATAACCTCTGCAGTTGCGAGCGTCGTTAAATAAAACATAACACTTTTTTAACATTCATCAACACTGTTTAAACAAGGTCCATAAACGTCACTGTTTAACGTCAAGTTCCTGGCTTCCATCTTGTTTTCTCATCTAACTGCTCGCCCTAACTGATAAATTGGAGGATCTACCCATCACGTAATTCTGAAGTTCACCACCTACGACACCGGGCGCTGGTCTTGTTACTTCGGCCGGGCGAAGGTAGATGGTGTGGACTGCAGTTTCGCATCCTATTGTATTTATCCATGTTCAGTATCTACAAGTCGAATCAACTGGCAATGATACAGACGGCATTGAACAAGTTTTATTAAAAGTAATGAACCTTTGTTTGAAAAAAGTAAAAACATGGTCATTCACTTGAAAGCGGCTTTAATTACGGTTTTTCGTACATAATATAATATAAGGCAGCGAATTAAATTTTATTGGAGAAATTAATTATTATTTACATAGTTATACCATCGAATAGGGATTTTAAGAATGGACACTGAGCGAATTTTCCTGTGTTTTGTTTCCCTGTGCGCCGGCGTTTAGTTCCACTTTCAAGCGCTAGAGGTTAGTGTATCGAGCATACGCTAAGATAATAATTGAGTATAGAATTGAGACACAGGATCCAAACATCGCCAACCTTATTGCATAATCCAGTAACGCTTTGCTTCAAATAAATTCAAGTTAACAGCTTTTCCTTATTTCTCAATGACGAACTAGTTGTAATAATAATTTTTTTATATTTCAGATATACCGGTAATAAATTATATTATAAAATAATGTAATACATTATAAAATCAACTATCAAATGCGTTTAATATTTGTATATAATATAATATAGGTGTATGGTTTTACTTCTCATAAGAGTTTTGTTTTTCCATTTTCAGTGCTATCAAATCATTACATATTTTAATTGTTGTTGGGGTCAACGTCTCAACTCTCATTATAAAGGAACTCTAGAGTCTAGACATTACAGTTAATGACGAATTTATTATTTTATGAATCCAATTTATTTTATTTGAGTACATAATGTACCTAGATGTATTAATTATATGTGTTATATTTCCGCTGTGTCGACTGCTAGCTGGTGTGATGTCAGCGCCAACTCTCGGGAGAAAGCAGAATCTGACGCTCTAGCTGGCTTGAAGGTCATTGAAATCAATCCGGCTACATCAAAGGTACCGACGCGAAGTGTCCATACTTAATTACCTATACGCTGGTTATACCTTGAAATGAAAAATTGAAATATAAAATTAACAACTTAATATCTACACAAGTTACTCTGCAGAATTTAACTTAACATATTCGTTACAGAAATGAGGAAAAAAACTCTTTAGTTTTCTCTGATAATTAATATTTATAGAATTATACATCCAACTGAAAATATCAAACAATAATTTCAGTGTTTGAATTAAAGATGTCTACACCGATTTATTTTCGAAACATCATAAGCAGACTGCGTCCTAGGACCACCGAATCGCGAGACTGAAGTTTGGAACGCACGGAGAATACATGACGTCATAATCGATTAGGTGGGATGGCACTGTGAGAGTACAGTTGGTTTCGTAAGAAATTACATTACCGCGTTTTTAATTCTGCTTGGCGTTGGGTTCTTGCAATCACCACACGAACTTGAGATTCAGTGAGTAAATAAGTATATTTTATTTCTTTTTATTTATTTAATTTGATTATTTAAATATGCATATTTGTATTAGTGTTAATTTCGCTGTTTTATAATTGACAGTCCACATCTGTAGAGTAACGGCTAGCGCGTCTGGCCGCGAAACCAGGTGGCCCGGGTTCGATTCCCGGTCGGGGCAAGTTACCTGGTTGAGGTTTTTTCCGGGGTTTTCCCTCAACCCAATATGAGCAAATGCTGGGTAACTTTAGGTGCTGGACCCCGGACTCATTTCAACGGCATTATCACCTTCATCTCATTCAGACGCTAAATAACCTAAGATGTTGATAAAGTGTCGTAAAATAACATACTAAAATAAAAAAAAAAAATAATTCACAGTACTGTGGAACATGTCGAAAATTAAGATCACCAAGCGTTCCCTTCAGAACGAACTTATAGAGAAGTTCGGAAAGGAATATTTTCTTATTAAAGGGGGAAAAAAAGCACACTGAATTTTGCAGATTGTTAAAAAAAAGTATAAGAACAGATAGGACTCGATTCTTTGAAAAGCAGTGTAATAGCAAAAGGTACATGGAAAATATTTAATTATACAGCCAAAACTGGTCTTAAACATCGAAATCAAACATAAAACATGAGAAAGAATTTCATCGAGATTTGTGTATTATGTTGCTACATGTCAACATCCCTTTCAACAATATTTCAAAGCGTTTCATGAAAAAAGTTTTCTTTTGATACGTTGCGAATGTACCTCATAATTCGGTGCATTGAATTGTGAAGAAACGTATTTTATGTAAGTACTGTATATTTTGTCTTTTCTGCGCACACTCAAATGGTTATTTATATTGTTAAAAAACCAGGTGGCCCGGGTTCGATTCCCGGTCGGGGCAAGTTACCTGGTTGAGGTTTTTTCCGAGATTTTCCCTCAACCCAACATGAACAAATGCTGGGTAACTTTCGGTGCTGGACCCCGGACTCATTTCACCGGCATTATCACCTTCATCTCATTCAGACGCTAAATAACCTAAGCTGTTGATAAAGCGTCGTAAAATAACCTACTAAAAATTGTTAAATCTTGTATAGTATAATGTAAATTTAAACATGTAACGTTAGGCAATTATTTTTGTACTAGAAATGCAATGAAATACAAGAAAGTCTGGATAAACTTGGATTCGCAAATATTGACTCCTCTGATCAGATAAACGTACCATCTTTACGAAAACTCCGAGACAAAGAATTTGATTCCTGGTGTACGTTGACTCAGAAAGAAAAGGGAGTCATTCTATACAAAAAATACACGCCTGGTAATAAATGACTATCTAAACCGAATGGATTGACCAGCAGCGAATGGAAGGACGCTATTAAGATGACTGCCAATGTATGTCCAGTACGTGCTCTACCAGGTAGGTCTCAGAATGGAACCCACTGCCGACATTGTCGGAGTGAGAAAGAAACACTTGCTCACATTCTGGGAGCTTGTCCTCATGAAGAACTACTGAGAAATAGTCGTCACCACAAGATTCGATCCCTCCTAGCATCGGCCCAATGAGGAAAAGACTACCAAGTAGAGGAGCAGGTCCATGGTCTGTCCACAAATGGATCTACAAGGCGCATTGACATCATCGCTATCCTGACAAGATCAACAAGCGGATTCATAATTGATCCAACTGTAAGGATGGAAACGTGCGAAAATCAACCTACTGAGGCACATCAGGAAAAATGCGACATATACGACCCTACTATACCATATTATAAGGAAAAATATCATCTAACGTCGATCGAAGTTATTGGATTACTGATTGGGGCTAGAGGGACCATCACAAAAAGATTCGCGCATTTTTGCAAGCAGTTTGGTCTAGGACAAACTCTTGTCATTGAAGTATCTCTGTCTGCAGTGAAGGGATCTATAAAAATCCTAAGAAAAGAAACCATCTCTACAGTTATATAGATTGATCTCTTTCCTATGGCGATCTGCTCACTTAGGTTGGGTCTTGCAACCAGTGCTAAATAGACGACTGTGATCACTAGGGAACGGAATTTGAAGTAGTAAAAGCTAGTATTGGCATCTACACAGTCATTTGTTTACAACCCCTTATACCAAGTCCTCCCCTCCATGACATACTCGCAGATCTCTGCACGTCAACAACAGGTGAACGGGACAGTTGTCGCATAAGAACTTCAACATGCAGGTTTGCAGTTCAGCGTAGTGAAGTGCATGTACAATGCCGAAAGTGAAACCAACTTACAATACAAAATTGAAAGACTATATTTGTAAAAGCTAAGATCGAGTATCAAAATTCAGGAAACAATTCCCTAAATTATCGCTTCCCCCATGTCCAGTTCTTAAGAGATGGGGGTCATGGTTAGAAGCTTGCAATAATTATTATTACGCACATCACCTCCAATCTGTGAAGAAAGTGGTCCAGTCTTTCGACTGCGATTCAAATATGCCAGGAACTGCTAAATGATAGAATAATAAAAAAAGAAATCATGGATATTAAGTCAAATTTTTTATATTTACCGAATGCCATCATTCAATTAGGAAAGTCAGGAGTAGAACTAGTTAAGCAAATAAATATTATGAGGACTATTGTAAATAAACTGAGTGCAGTAGAAGGTGAAGTAGGAAAACGTGTTGGTGAAAAAATGAACAGAGTTTTGATTAAAAATGATAGGTACAGTATTCTCAGTCGGATTTCAGATGCACTAACAAACACGTGTCCCAATGACGTCATTCAACATGTGAATTTAATTGACGTATTTTGTTTCAAGTACTCTCCAATTGTCTCTGCAGATGTAGAGCGGAGTTTTTCCATGTTAAAAAATTTCCTTCCTTGCAAAAGAGCAAAGTTGTGTTTAGAAAATTTGAAAATGATATTTACAATTTATTATAACAAGGCACAGCAGGAATAATTGTTTCATCACCAAAACATAGCATTAATTGAAAATGCCATTTCGTTTGGCTCTACATTTTGTACAACATTTAATGATACTCTATTAGGCTATGTTGTAAATATTGTAGTATTATATATATATATATATATATATATATATATATATATATATATTCTAAATACTGTAGTGTACGTTGTGTACATATTATCATATTTCATGATATTGTAAATAAAGGTTTTAATTTAGCACGCTCCTGACAGAAAAACACACATATTCAGAGTCGAGTTCCATACAGGAGACAACTATCAGCCATCAATATTTCCCCTGACACGCGAGGACGCAGAGATTGATATTTAATTATGTATATTTGTAATGTCGTTTATTGGTGTTTTGTGCGTTGCCAAGAAAAACACATGTAGTTCAAAGTGAAATACAGATTATGTATGTAGGCCACTATATGTCATTAAACTATTCCATATGTTTATTCTGAAATACGTTTACAGCACGTTGTGTGTAAGTTTGTATGAAGTGAACTGTACTCGTCCATGCTCTGTGACGCAGCTCGCTTGACAGTCACTGATCTACGAATATCTGTACTACGTTTCACCATTCTTTATAATACTCCAAATCCCTTTCCCTAGTGATCACCTAATAGCAAATAGATACCGTACTAGGAAATTTTATGTTTCTTCTGGAATTAATGATCTTTTGTTTAGTTGTATTTAATTATTTATAATTGTGTTATTTCTTTTTCTTTTCCTTCTCCGTTGTTTTTTCATTATAATCGTGTACCTACCATTTACTCAAACAACAGTAATTTTTTGGTAAGCTTTGTCTTCTAGGCAGCCTTCACTTGGAGGAAGCTGAATAAAATTCAAAATATAGGCAATTTGTATGTGTCCTACTATGACTGAATGTTTACATGTTGAGACAAGGAGTAACTGCACTCTCAGTCTCCCATTCCCCTCGATCTACACAACACAGTGGTCAGTGCGTTCGTAACTTAATGCGTTCGGTACAATGCGTCTCAGTCTGACCATAAGCTTAACCATTACAGAAATAGCGAAAACCAAAAGGAACCTAAACGACCGAAGAAGGAATTTGGAGCTTCAGAGATCGGAGCGTAGTAGTTCTTATTATTTGTCTTCAGAAATCACAATCTTTAATTATTACTTTCCACAATTAATTTAAAACCAAAAAAATTCAGTTGACCAGAAAAAAACGTTCTTTGTAATTAAAGGTTACCTGCTTCTCAAAGTTAATTGTAAATATCACTTAGATTGTCAAGAGGGATTGTCCATAAACTATTATGACTTAAACCAGTGAGTCGACCTGGTTGGCGAGTTGGTATAGCGCTGGCCTTCTATGCCCAAGGTTGCGGGTTCGATCCCGGGTCAGGTCGATGGAATTTAAGTGTGCTTAAATGCGACAGGCTCATGTCAGTAGATTTACTGGCATGTAAAAGAACTCCTGCGGGACAAAATTCCTGCACATCCGGCGACGCTGATATAACCTCTGCAGTTGCGAGCGTCGTTAAAAAATAAAAAATAAACCAGTGATCGTCAGCACTCGCTGAAATGTGCAAAGGGTAAGCGGAGCCGTCCCGTGTGTCCCGTCGTGCAGCAGGAAGAGGTAGAGAACATACCCGTTAGCAGCTACCATGGTGCACTGTGTTCTCCGCGGGTAAGAGACGCTATCTCTGCTGACTTAAACTGTCTTCTTAAGGAGGGAATGCTTGACAAGTGACACAGGTAGAATCTCATTAGGCTATAAAGATCAAACGATCTTTAAAAGAGCAAATACTAATAACATGGATTTTATGTAGAATTAATTAATTAAATTTATAATTAAATCACATATTTAATATCTAGGAATTACAAAAATTTCTTGTCGTGTAATGCATAAAATTGAAGTTTTTTTATTATAGGTGCAAAGAATATAAAATTTCATTCCTGAATATTTTGTAAGTAATAGTTAAAATAAAATAAAACATGTTGGTAACATGATACAGAACTCAGTTGTTGCAACACGCATAACACTTATAATAAGATAGCACGTGTCACTTTTATGACACTCATTCTCTATTAACGATTTAAAATGTCTTGTAGACGCACGGTTCACTGCTTTAAAAGTTTAAATTTCTAAATATTTAAATAAAATTAATAACTCATATTTATGTAAGAGTCTGTAAGAACTGATTTAAAGAGAGTTTTGCAACAACACCTTGATCATGTTTCGCAAAAGTCTAATAGTACATTATGCAACGAGCCTATAATGGTAGTAATTAAGACGCAAGTATGATTGTTTATGAAACGAGCGCAAGCGAGTTTCATAATTTTCATACGAGCGTCTTAATTACCATTATAGGCAAGTTTCATACGACTTTTTATGCTCGACCATATTTCTAACTTGAAAGTATTGAAAATTAGGTCTTTTTATGGTTATGTGCGAACTGGCCTGAATTGTGAGATGTGCGCAGACGCGAAAGTATTGATTTTTTCCGAGGCCGAATGTCATTGACCTTGGCACAGAATAAGAATGAACATTAGTCTGATATAACCTGGAAATTGATTTAGAATTGAAAAACGAGATGACAAATTGAATTTATTTGAATATTATTTACAATTAACGCTAATTATTATAGTAACAGACATAACCTTCTGCGACAGTATTGGATTTCCAGCCTCCGTGACTTTTCGCTAATTGTCTGTCGATTGCATATCCGAGAATAATCGATATAACGGTACAAAGCTGACTTGTGATTGGCTGAAGACTTGTACTTTAATGAGTAGGTGTACTTTAATGACATGCATTAAAGGACTGCTACCAGGTGTATAATTACTACATTTCGGTATGGTCGAGCATAAACATCTTTAAAGTAGTCGTTGCTTTCAAAAAGTTTGAGGAACTGTGGTGTACAGAAGGTGTAGTGAAAAAATTGTATAAATCCAAAGGATTATAAAACTGGATATTTTCTTCCTTAATAAAATGTCCCTTGTTCAGAGGAAAATTGAAATAGACCTATGTCCTTGAGTATATTTTTCTTCAAATGAATAATATTTTATTGCAGCTATAAAAATCATCTGTTTTTATTCATAGTTCAAATGAAGTAGATCTAAGTCGTATTTTGTATTGTTAATGCATGCGAAGTATTATAAACTCAGCTATACTCGGAATGATTCATAGGTAAGTGTAAATATTAGATGTTGTAATGTGAAAGCAACATCCTATAACACTTTTTTTTTCTGGAAGTATTTTATTTCATAGTTACGCAGCAAAGAAGTCGTAACAATCTGAACACAAACTAAAAGTTATTTCTCCCAAAGGGTTTATATACATTACTATGTACATAAAAAGTGTTCAAAATAATTTCCCTGAACTTGTAGACAGTAATTTCTCGTCACCTTAGTAACTTTGTAACGCCACTGATTGTGTTCAACTCATTCCCAATAATTAGGGGTTTGATTATTTTATCTCCATTTCGGTGCTTATTTTATTACGGTTTCGGTGAATATTTCGTGAAAATTTGAAGGTTTAGGTTAATATTTCGTGAAAGTATCAGGATATGACAGGGATACAGAACTGAGCCCTAGTTGTGGCTTACGTCACAAGCCGGATTGCGTCATTCATCCCTTCCCTCAGGCCCATGGGTCTTGATAAGGTAGAGGGGGTTTGTATTCACTGCCTATTGGTGGAATTCAACGCAATGTCGTTCGGGAAATACCAGTTTAAAGAGAAATAGGAAAATGTGTGTTCATATCCGTGTTCTGGTCCTCCACGACCTAACCAGTTCACTGAGGCTTAATTCTGAAGTGAAGTGCTGTCGAAAGTGTTATAGAGCGCTTTAGTTTGTTTTTGCTTCTATAGGCCTATTAAATCCATCTAATGTTTACACTTCCTTACGTATCACTCTTTGTGAAAATCATTTTTATTGAATCTGACATAAATCATTAATGTTCATCTTTATTACAAGCAAGAGTATTACTACCTTCAAACAAAAGAAAATGTTAGGTTTGCTTCCAATTTATATTGCCACTGTTCCATAGCTTTTCCGAACACTTTCCATGATTGGCAAATAAGACAGAAGATTTCTGACACCCTGGCCTCAATAGTGATAAGGTGATATTGATGAACAGAATATGTGGATGTACAGCTGAATATTATTGTATTTGTTATCGATGTATACAATTATTTAATATTTTATTATGAGTAATGCAAATAATTGGAAATATATAATGAAACGATTCTCTCTTTCTTTTCAGGAGACAAGTGAAGTAAGTCCATTTCTTTTCTATATTTATTAAAATTGACAATAAAAACATTACTTTCAATGTTCTTTACTTGTCAGATTTTTCAGTCACTTTATCTTTTGCACTTTAGTATTAAGATAATCATAAAGTATAAACTATGAAATTTTTGTGTATAGTTAATATTAACAAAACATATAGTAACGTAATTCAAAATACCACAATGTTGGTGTGATTTTCCCCATAGCTTTGAAGGATATTAGTTTCAAATTAACTTAAATCTTTAAAAGATATTTATTACTAATGTACATAATATTAAACCTTCGATAGAAAATCTAATAAAGAATCACTTATCCTTCTGGCATATTTCAATAGTGTGGGCGGTTTTCCTGTAAATTTAATTTAAAAATCACTAATTTGAAGGCACTGACCTATGCGGCCACCTTGCAACATTGTAGCCAGAAAGGAGATGGGAGGTACAGTAGCGGCCAGCTTGCAACATTGAAGCCAGAAAGGGAGATGGGAGGTACAGTAGCGGCCAGCTTGCAACATTGTAGCCAGAAAGAGAGATGGAGGTACAGTAGCGCCCAGCTTGCAACATTGTAGCCAGAAAGGAGATGGGAGGTACAGTAGCGGCCAGCTTGCAACATTGTAGCCAGAAAGGAGATGGGAGGCACAGTAGCGGCCAGCATGCAACATTGTAGCCAGAAAGGAGATGGGAGATACAGTAGCGGCCAGCTTGCAACATTGTAGCCAGAAAGGAGATGGGAGGTACAGTAGCGGCCAGCTTGCAACATTGTAGCCAGAAAGGGAGATGGGAGGCACAGTAACGGCCAGCTTGCAACATTGTAGCCAGAAAGGGAGATGGGAGGCACAGTAGCGGCCAGCTTGCAACATTGTAGCCAGAAAGGAGATGGGAGGCACAGTAGCGGCCAGCTTGCAACATTGTAGCCAGAAAGGAGATGGGAGGTACAGTAGCGGCCAGCTTGCAACATTCTAGCCAGAAAGGAGATGGGAGGCACAGTAGCGGCCTGCTTGCAACATTGTAGCCAGAAAGAGAGATGGAAGGTACAGTAGCGGCCAGCTTGCAACATTGTAGCCAGAAAGGCAGATGGGAGGTATAGTAGCAGCCAGCTTGCAACATAGGGAGATGGGAGGTACAGTAGCTGCCAGCTTGCAACATTGTAGCCAGAAAGGAGATGGGAGGTACAGTAGCTGCCAGCTTGCAACATTGTAGCCAGAAAGGGAGATGGGAGGTACAGTAGCTGCTAGCTTGCAACATTGTAGCCAGAAAGGAGATGGGAGGTACAGTAGCTGCCAGCTTGCAACATTGTAGCCAGAAAGGGAGATGGGAGGTACAGTAGCGGCCAGCTTGCAACATTGTAGCCAGAAAGGGAGATGGGAGGTACAGTAGCGGCCAGCTTGCAACATTTTAGCCAGAAAGAGAGATGGGAGGTATAGTAGCTGCCAGCTTGCAACATAGAGAGATGGGAGGTACAGTAGCTGCCAGCTTGCAACATTGTAGCCAGAAAGGGAGATGGGAGGTGCAGTATATCGCTAAGGCAGACAGACCTGAGTTCGTTGACCTCTTACATCTGTATTACGAGAAGAAAGAGTATTGTGTTATTGTTGAAACTTTCAACTCAATTTTATAATTAACCGTGCACTTAATCACAAAATGTAATACAGGTTTTCTATTCATTTAAATGTACCCTATAGTCCCTTTCAATCTGCAGGGTTATTTCACTTCCACCCTGTATATATGTTTTCACAATTTTTACTCTTGTACAAACATTGAAGTTGCGGTAGGTTCTCTTGCAGTGACTCCATCCGTTCCATAGAAATCCATAACCCTCGGTATATTTGGACCCACAAACTTCAGACTCAATGGCAGGCGTGACAACACTAGACCACCGAGGATGACATCTCTGTAATTGAAGTGCAAAGACAAGAAACCAGGATGGGGAGAGCTGCAGACATCTTGAGTAGCCCCGGTGTCCTAGTTCCACTAAGTGTGATGGGACGAGAGGGAAGCAAACACCCCACTAGGTGACTGCGTAGGGGTTGGCTATAAGGAACAATTACTGGCAGCAGACAGCAAGACTTCCTACCCCCACTCTGTCAGAACATATCTGCTTGAGGGTAGTAGCGGGCTAGGGTGGGGATATCACAAAAGCCTCCCCTACGCCCCGCAACATTTTCAATTTCCGGGAACTGAAAGTGCCAATTTCGTGCATTAATTAACAAAGTTGCCCCACCCCTTTCACGTCCCACCCCTATCACTGTCTCTTTCTTCGCCACGATTCGTAGGTGAGCTGTTATAACAACACACGCATGGGAAAGCAATTTAGATCGGCGCGTCGCTTCAAACATGCCAGGGCCATCAGAATACTGACCTTGATGTACAGAGAGTTTGATATAGAAAGAATGGGCACTACCATTTCAAACATGCATTCCTAATTCCTTATTTTGATTAAACAAACTAATTCCTTATTAATTTCAATTAATTTCAATTCAGGAATCCGCCTCTGAGCACGACTTCTACTCTTTCAGGGGCGAGCTAAAGTTTTCTGTATATATTATATTTTATGTTACAATTATTAGCAAAATAGATAGATAGATAGATAGATAGATAGATAGATAGATAGATAGATAGATAGATAAAGTAAATAAATAAGCAAATAAATGAGCAAATAACTAAGTAAGTAAGCAAATAAATAAGTAAATAAATAAATAAGAAAATTAATAAATAAGTAAATAAATAAATAAATAAGTAAATAAATAAGTAAATAAGTGAGTAAATAAATAAGTATGTAAATAAATAAGTAAATAAATAAGTAAGTAAATAAATAAGTAAGAAAATAAATAAGAAAGTAAATAAGTAAGTAAATAAATAAATAAGTAAATAAATAAATAAGTAAATAAGTAAATAAATAAATAAATAAGTAAATAAGTAAGTAAATAAATAAATAAATAAGTAAATAAGTAAGTAAATAAGTAAATAAATAAATAAGTAAATAAATAAATAAGTAAATAAATAAATAAGTAAATAAATAAATAAGTAAATAAATAATTAAATAAATAAATAAGTAAATAAATAAATAAGTAAATTAATAAATATTTAAGTAAATAAATAAATAAGTAAATAAATAAGTAAATTAATAAATATTTAAGTAAATAAATAAATAAGTAAATAAATGAGTAAATGAATGAATAAATGAGTAAATAAATAAATAAATAAATAAATAAATAAATAAATAATTCCAATTTTAGATGATACTGAATTCAGCTGTTCTTTCCAGCTCCTCGCTAAAAAGTGCAATGTGATAACCTGATAACGTCGTAGTGGCTTAGGTAAAACGGATAATTAAATCTTGTTCGTTCATTGATATTTTAGCCAGTGGAAAGGGGTTAGTATCTGTACAGGTTGGAGTCGGTGAAGCGTATCGGCACACTGTAATTAACAAGAAACCAAGTTCCGTTGCAATACTTTATTTGAAGAACGGGCTGGTTAGTATTATACAGGGACATCATTTTATTTTTACTTCAATATTTATTGTACCTGAGTTTTTGAATGTACTTCACTCCCACCCCCTCTACTAGTAAACTTAAAATCGTTCTCCACACAGAGCCAAGACTGCGTATGCAGTACTGAGTTAGTGAGTATAGTACGTTCCAGAAATATGTTCACGTTTTCCAGTACGAAAGAGCTTTCAATATTGAATCATATTTTCGCACAGGTACTGTCGTCCGTTTGCCTACGTCGCATCCTGGTTTCCCCACCTGCTTCTGTTCGCTCCTCTGTAAAGTCTAGTAGCTGGGCTGTCTTAGCTCTTTTCTGAAAACATTAATTTCTGTTAGGAATTGGACATCTACGTAATATTATACAACTGTTTAAAATAACGTAAGTAAAAGGGCCTCGTTAAGTAATTAACTGTCACGTGATCCCCCCCCCCCACTTTCTATTTCCCTGCGACAAAACCACTTGAACGGACAATAGATAGCATTTCTGAGTAATTTTATCTTTTCGGATCGGGCAGAAGTGAAGATTAAATTTACAGTACGTAAGGTACTCTTTTATAGAGTAGGTACAGAATTATTTCAACATGAGTTACTCGTACGAAGGACGAAACTGGTAATTGGAATTAGGTGCAATAGTCTATAGTGCGATAATATGCACAAAACAACTGAAGCCTGTATCGAAATGAACGGCCACCATTTTCAAAATGTGTTTAAATATCCATATTATGATTATTTGTCAATTTAACTTCATTCTCTATATTGTACGCTAATGTGCTGTAACAGTACAACATACACTGCATAATGAATACGTCCGAATGGATAACTCAATTCGTGAGTAAAAACACTAAGTGTTAATACAGTACTGTATTTTGATTAAACAAAAACATAATGAAAATTATCAAACTCAAAATTGCGATATTTCCTGGTTTACATAAATGGATGAACTACTTTTCTTCCCTCCTATACCTAGTAAAGTGATTTGTATTTTACGCCAGTATCATCGAACTCCAGTCTTGGAAAGGGGAGCAAGCGGTGTTTCCGGTTCTAGAACTTTAATCCAAAGATATAGCCAGGTTAATATTAAAAATGTTAGTAAAAATAAAATGATGTCCCTGTATTATTTACTAAAGAGTTGAAATTAAGTTTCTTGTAGGAATTAAAGTGTAACCAGTTGTTATCATGTGGCGTCCTCGGGAGTCTGTGTCTTGAAATTTTAGTAGTGATGATTAAAATCAACGTTGTGTGTCACTAATTGGACACGGTAAACACATACATACATACATACATACATACATACATACATGTACATACATGTACATACATGTACATACATACATACATGTACATACATACATACATGTACATACATACACAGTCAGCTAAAATCATTAAAGATGTATATGTATAAATATTTTAAGGAGCTAGGAGGACAATGCCATGACCCACTTACAAAAACCCATACCTGCGAGAGGATCAACTTGGTTCAGTGGTTCTGTAGCAGGTGAACTCATACAGCATTCAGTGCTTAATGCTTTGCTGCGAACAGCGCTAAGAATTTTGTTTACAGTCGGAAAGATTTGATTTGCATAAAATCCATACTTTCCTTCGAATTAGGTCACGACTAAATTAATACATAAATCTGTTGTTTTGTTGTGGGAACACTTTTTGACTTGGAGTATTTTGCTATATTTACTGCACTATTTTCTTCAACTTACTACTATGATGTACCGAAGTATAATATAAATTTCCATGCATGAATTCTGCATTACCATGTGGTGAAGAATGGGTTGAACGGAGAAAAATGTTTTCCGACACCGGGATTTGAACCCGGGTTTTCAGCTTTACGTGCTGACGCTTTATCCACTAAGCCACACCGGATTCAAATTCCGATGCCGGATTGAATCCTTCTTATATGAAGTTCTACCTCCCTGTTCCCCTTTGGTGGCCTACCCTCATGTACTGTGTCATAGAATATATGACAGTGGCACAATGCCCAACACTATGTAGGTCCTACTGTACAGAGGTACACTCATTACGAGTGACTGAGTGGCCGGGATCTGACGGAACATGGCGCTGTTTTGAAACACAAAGTGATTACTTACGCTTATCACATTACTATGATGTACCGAAGTACATATGATATTTCCGTGCAGGAATTCTACATTACCTTATGGTGAAGAATGAGTAGAATGGAGAAAAATTCTCTCCGCGTTAGTGGATAAAGCGTTTGACTGTCTGGTGTTACGTTACAAATCCTTCCAAAAGTTAGGGCTGAAACGTTAAAGTTCAATTATTATTGAAGTATCAAAAGAAGGACAGCAATGATCAAGGAAGATTTTAATAGAAAAAGGAGCATCTTCTGATGACTTCTGAAAAAATAAATAAGGAAGAGACCGCTGAAGTGCTTTCTATGGAGTTTGGCATTGTATGGGACACAAACATGGATATTACGACGACGTGCAGAGAAGCGAATAGAAGCATTTGAAATGTGGATATGGGGAAGAATGAAACGTGTGAAGTGGACAGTAAGAAATGAAGCTGTGTTGGAAAGAGTGTATGAAGAAAGAATGATACTGAAACTGATCAGGAAGAGGAAAATTAATTAGTCGGGTCACCGTCTGAGAAGAAACTGGCTACTGATGGATGCACTGGAAGGCATGGTGAATGGGAGAAAAGTTCGGGACAGGAGAAGATATCAGATAATAGACGACATTAAGATATATCGATCATGTGAGGAGACAAAGAGGGAGGAAGAAAATAGGAAAGATTGGATAATGCTGGGTTTGCAGTGAAAGAGCTGCCCTTGGGCCAAACATTATAAATGAATGAATGACGATACGATTTAGCGTCCTTCTGGGGAACTAACAAAATTGTTTTTTTTCTTACTGATGACGGATACTTGACTATTCGTCATTGACTCGTATGAAGCCAGTTATGTAGACTAATTTACCGACAGAGTCGTTGCGCGGGGTGCGCTGTAAGAGGCTGGTCTAAGCTAAATCTGTGATATGAGATGATGATGATGATGATGATGATGATTTTGTTGGGATACTACAGGAGAACGGAGCTCTCAGAGAAAACTCTGTGTTACCTGGATTACAGGTTTTCTCAATACAAGTTATAAATCGGGAGTACGCCAGGGATCGAACCAGAGTCCACAGAAATATAAGTCCAGCGCTCTAGTCACTATAGAACCGGGCAGCACTAACAAAATTAATACGTTTTATGTATTGTTTTAAGAGATTTTGAATAAAAATATTAGACATTTAATTCATAGACCACTTTTAATAGGTAAATGGCCAGTTTGTCCAAGTAATGTTTGATTTTGCTTAACGAATGTTAAATTAAGTCTGTTTATTTTTAACGCATTGTTAATGTATTTTCCATATGTTCAACATAATTTTGTTTAAGATAACCAACACTTAACTATAACGTCTGTTAGCACTATTTTAACTACTCAACAGCAGTTGGTAATGATTCTACACATGTAAGACAATTTTTGATTGGCTAAAATTAATCTTTAAATTCTATATTATAGAGTGAGTATGAAACTTGCATAAAATAACCTGTTGTAGTAGACCACGCTCCATAAACAAACAATTGACAAATGAAAGTTTGAGGGTATTGTGCGGAATAATAATTACAAAGTAAGGTTATATTTCCTCATTGCTATTATGGATACGAAATACGAAAGAAATAAAATAACACTGATATATTTAAACAGTCCAAAGTATTTTTTAAATGTTGTATTACCAGTCATATGCTAAACATTCCCTACAGAGAGACACAAAATATTAATTTCGCAACTTCTGTTCGAACAGCTGTGGAGACATCGACCATATTTAACTAACTGTTAAACGAATTAACTGCCCGAAATCCTACATTTAAAATTAACAAACTGTTAACAATCTGTGTTGAAAACATACAATTTTATTAATTAACAAACTGTTTAGAGTTTAACAGTCGTTAGATACTTGGAAAAACCAGCCAAAAGTGTTCACACATTTTAAACAACAGTTATGATAATTTCAGAGGAGGAGAACAAAAGTAAGAAACACCTTGTTGATGCCGAGAAAGCAAGGTCTGCGTCACGAACCACTTATTCAGTCACTGATCTACACGTTTATTAGTTGAGTCTAGCGTTCAGCTCAACGGAGCGTGCAAGTTACATCGGAATCGATATATAGATTACCGAGTTAAAAGTTTGGTCTAGGCGACGCATCGAGAGTCGAGTCGGCGAGACATTTGGGGCTGCTCGTTACGCGATGCTGCGATCCGTTGGCTCCAGCTGCTCACAACTCAGATGGTGTATTTCTGTCCCTTCATCTGTATTCAGTCCAAATACTGTCCTTCCCCTACGTTACTGTGCTAGCTTCAATCCGGACATGTCCTTATCAACCAAACAATGAACAAATCAAACCACAACGAAAAGGAAACTCAGCAAATCTTCATAAAAACGTCTGAAAATTGTCGAAAACTTTATACCAGCAGTGACGAAAATGCGACTCGTGAACACATTGTGGCTCGCAATGATAGCTATGCATTTCTCTTGCTTCCTACCTCCTCCAATTCCCTCAACCTCTCACTCACTGGAGTCAAACTCCGTTCCATTTGTATTCGTCTCTAACCTGCGAGTGGCGTATCGTCGCAATGTCTCTCTCGAAACCATGTACCTCCACAAACACGAAAGTTTCAAGTAGGATGGGAGGACGCATTTTTTTGCTGCCAATATGATGAGAATATTAAATGTATGATTTGTTCACAATTATTACTAGGAAAACGGTGGTATAACATAAAATGACATTATATTACATGTCACCCACATTATGGAACATTAAAAGGTTAAATGTTATTGTTGTTATTACTGTATTATTATTATTATTATTATTATTATTATTATTATTATTATTATCTTTGTACGTTGATCCTTTTTCAGCAGATATAAGAATAATGCGGTTAGATCTTCAATTTAAACTCACAGATTTACAAATGTGATGTTACAATGAAAGCTAGATGTAAGGACTTAACAAATATTGAACTTTTCAAATCTTTGCCAAAAAATAAATATCCGAAGCTTCGTTCCTTCGTTTGATCTGTTGAAACCATGTTCGCTACAATTTACGTTTGTGGAAAATTATTTTCAACAATGAAAATAGTAAAAGCCAAATTTAGATCACGACTGACAGACAAATACCTTCGTGATCAACTACGACTGGTAGTAAGTGACATAATCCCTGATTTTGAAACTCTGTCGCAGAGACATTCTGAAGTTAATTTTAGGTTGTGATAATGTGTCCTATGTTTTCTTATTCATTTCTTTCTTCGTTACACGTACTAAACATTAGTTTGTAACCTTATACTGTATAAATTATATTTAAGTGCTTGACGCAAGGAAAATGAAAATCCGTTAATAAGTCAGACAGTTGCTTTACTTGCCCTTCGGGTGTCCGCCTCCCTCCGTATAATCTTTTCGCTGTAAGAAAAATCCTAATGTAAACAGTAGCACGTGACTGAAGTGAGGCTTCATTGGCCACTGTTTGGCGCCATAGATTCTCAGTACATGTTCCCGCCTACTGTTGTACATTCTGTTTCATGTTAAACATTTCCCATTACTCATCACATTGGCCTAACCTCACTACTATGCATTCGTTTGCTTAGGAAACTTTACTTTATAATTATTGTAATTAAAACTCGCTTAACTTAATAGCCTATATACATTTAAGACTATTTGTTTTTCTCCGCTTTTGAGAAGGTTTCCACTCTTATGTTTATTAATCGCACACACCGAGGATGCAGAAGCCATAGGCTACTTCAGTACCACGTGCTTACGTGACGCCAGCTTGTCACAAGAACAGACTACCTCGGTATTACTGTTGGTATTCATCCGTGTTCATAGTACATAACAAAATATCAGAATAACTTTTCTTTTACATAGCGTGTTACATATGAGTGAAGTTATATGTTTAATCGTATTTAACAACTAGAATTCAATTTTTTATTTTCAAATAATATAAGATTATGGTTTCCAAATACGAATTATATTTTCTTGCGTCATGTGATTGTTTCGACTGGGAGCCAATCACGGGTATGACAGCAACGTGCTTATGTTTATACTAGGATTTTTCTTGCAGCGAAAACAGTATAGGTGCTATGCACGTTGCAGGTTACATAGTGGCTCTGCGCACGATCACATTTTCGCCACGGCTGCCCTACATTATTGTCAGCGTATTCAGAATCTCACCGGTCCGGTGGCATCAATGACGTCACGTTGCAGCGAAATAAGGAACAAAACTGCTGGAAGGATCGATGGCTGTCATGGCGACTGTACAAGTTGTTGTCTGTGCTACGCTAGCAAAATTTTGCGAAATTTTCGTACTCCCATCTCGTTCAAAGAAAAGAGAGCATAAACAATTTATTTATTAAACCGGTAGTAATAACGGGTCCGTTGACATGTTCGCTCATAAGCCATTAACATATTGTTTTTACGTTGTGCTCATTACAAACAATACAGCAGAACTAAAGCAGAACACACCGCCATGACACAACAGTGCACGATGTCATTCGTCTGCTAATTCCCGCCCTATACAAGAACCAATCATATTCACTGATGGCGGCTGATGGAGACTGCCACCACCTCTGCAAGTTGATGGCACCGGTGCGACACCGGTGGAGCATCAGTGACGTCATCGGTGGAATTCGGAACACCGTGATGCCATCGGATTGCTCACCGGTGAGATTCGGAATACGCTCTGTGCTAGCTGCAAGTCCGGACATGTCCTTATCAACCAAACAAGGAACAAATCAAACCACATCGAAGAGGAAAAGCAACAAATCTTCATAAAAACGTCTGAAAATTGTCGAAAACTTTATACTATTTTTTTTCTGCCAAATATAAGAGATGATAATAAAATGAATGTCAATCAAACATTATTGAAACTCCACTCTTGACGTTAAAGAAGCAGGAACAATGTTCCCATTGTGTCTAAGTACTTAGGGATAACTAATCCGTCTCTGGTACTCTCATGTTCCATTCTGTGAACTTCAGAGGAAATAACCCACAATGAAAGGGATAGTGGTGTTATCATGATGAATTGGTGAAATGATGAGAGTAAGAGTGTCCTAAGGAAACTGGCATCTAAGATTTACAGAAATCTGTCCAAAACTCAAACCTAAATTATACCCAGTAATGTAAATCTATACAAGTAATATCACAAGAGATTTTCATTTTGTCGATAAAATCATGAGAGAGAAGCGCGAATGAATTCATCTAAAGAAAACGAAAACCTTAAGTGATAATTATTATTAATTAACTAATAAAATAAAGATAACTGATAGACTTACTGTTATTGCATAAGATATTTCATTTATTTACATCGTACTTACTTACTTCTTGGCTTTTAAGGAACCCGGAGATTCATTGCCGCCCTCACATAAGCCCGCCATTGGTCCCTATCCTGAGCAAGATTAATCCAGTCTCTATCATCATATCCCACCTCCCTCAAATCCATTTTAATATTATCTTCCCATCTACGTCTCGGCCTCCCCAAAGGTGATTATCGTTTCCTTCCCCATAATACAACAAGTAATCTCATACTTATATTTGGGGCTAAGCGGGATGAAGTTACAGGAGAATGGAGAAAGTTACACAACGCAGAATTGCACGCAATGTATTCTTCACCTGACTTAATTAAGAACATTAAATCCAGACGTTTGAGATGGGCAGGGCATGTAGCACGTATGGGCTAATCCAGAAATGCATATAGAGTGTTAGTTGGGAGACCGGAGGGAAAAAGACCTTTGGGGAGGCCGAGACGTAGATGGGAGGATAATATTAAAATGGATTTGAGGGAGGTGGAATATGATGATAGAGACTGGATTAATCTTGCACAGGATAGGGACCGATGGCGGGCTTATGTGAGGGCGGCAATGAACGTTCGGGTTCCTTAAAAGCCATTTGTAATTAAGTAAGTATGTAATCTCATACTTGTGTTATGCCGTTCCAATCTAACCTAACCTCCTGTACTCCCACAAAGTCTATTCTATATCTAGCTAGTTCTTTTGCTACTAATGTTACCCCTCCTGTTCTATATAGACTTGTAACATTCCAAGTACCAAATCTCAAAATATTATTCCTTTGCTGTGGTCGTGCCAGAGAATCAGTCCCATTCCGAGGCTTATTTGAAGGTTTCGTAACAAGCTGTTTTTTACGGTGATGGGTTGTTAGCCCTTCGCCCAACCCCCAAGCTGGAGGACCAGCCCTGATCGGCTGTCCACGACTGCTTATTCAATATATTCACAGCCACCCTCCATATCTGGAGGCCGTCTCCTCGATCCGCAATCAGACGAAAATATGTATTTACAAATACGACCAGAGCCATCTAGTGTTAACTAGACAAGAAAAACTGAAACAGCGAGTGAATGAAAATATTGATTTTTGTCATAAACACAGTGACATAGACTAGAGTATATGGAAATTTAACTGAATGTACATTATGGAAGTGACATTTCGTAAAACTAAATTTATTAAACGATTTAATACTGAGAAAACTGATGGATTGATTATTTCTGAGTTTGCTGAAAATCAGGTTACAGTATTCTTCATCGACTTGTGGAAACAATTACGAATCATCAGCAACAACACAAAAGTGATGATACACAGAGTGAATCGTAACTAATGTCACTAATTTCAGGAGGTTATTCTTTGAGATATTTCTAACAAAAATGTTGAATACAATTTTGCTCATTTTTGCTTCCTTTTTGAGATAAAAATTATTTCACATCAAACATTTCATAGCACGTTTTAGGAAAGCCATTGATTTAATTTCCAATATTCTGAGTCAGTTTAAGGAAGTAGTACTTACTTACTGGCTTTTAAGGAACCTGGAGGTTCATTACCGCCCTCACACAAGCCCGCCTTTGGTCCCTATCCTGAGCAAGATTAATCCAGTCTTTACCATCATATCCCACCTCCCTCAAATCCATTTTAATATTATCTTCTCATCTACGTCTCGGCCTCCCTAAAGGTCTTTTTCCCTCCGGCCTCCCAACTAACACTCTATATGCATTTCTGGATTCGCCCATACGTGGTACATGCCCTGCCCATCTCAAACGTCTGGATTTAATGTTCCTAATTATGTCGGGTGAAGGATACAATGCGTGCAGTTCTGCGTTGTGTAACTTTCTCCATTCTCCTGTAACTTCATCCCTCTTAGTCCCAAATATTTTCCTAAGAACCTTATTCTCAAACACCCTCAATCTCTGTTCCTCTTTCAAAGTGAGTCCAAGTTTCACAGCCATACAGAACAACCGGTAATACAACTGTTTTATAAATTCTAACTTTCAGATTTTTCGACAGCAGACTGGATGATAAAAGCTTCTCAACCGAATAATAACAGGCATTTCCCATATTTATTCTGAGTTTAATTTCCTCCCGAGTGTCATTTATATTTGTTACTGTTGCTCTAAGATATTTGAATTTTTCCACCTCTTCGAAGGATAAATCTCCAACTTTTATAGGTCCATTTCGTACAATATTCTAATCACGAGACATAATCATATACTTAGTCTTTTCGGTATTTACTTCCAAACCTATCGCTTTACTTGTTAAGAAAGTAGTGTATTGTGATAATAAATTACTGAAATAATTTTAGTTTCTTCCTTTAAATGTGTACAAATTTGATCTAAACAAATGCAATTTCTCTCATTTCGTGGTAATGCACAAGGTTTAAATTATAAATGAGGGATAAGCAAACACACTTATGCACTTTTCCTTTACCTAGAACTAGGCCAACAGTCTGAGATTCATAAGCTGTGCCGTTAATACACCATGCCTTGATAAATTTACAACGAACCAACATGCACACAGCATTAAAGTATTGAAGTTCTCACAGAACTACACTCACACTCTACCATTGTTCTCGTATAAAAGTAATAACTTTCTGCCCTCTCGACATTCCGGCTGGTTCACTTAAGTATAGAGCAATCGCTAGTGAAAGAATACTCGTATACTGTATGTATGGGAACCAAACTCATTCGTTTTGATGAGAGGGTTTTTAAGTTACGGACTAGCCTTGATTTAGTAATTTATGAAAGTCTGTCAGTTGCTCGCGGTTGCATGTAATGTCATTGCACTCTTTTTCTCTTTCAAATCTGCTGTAAAGTTGGAGCGTAAAATTCTATCTATAGTAATGTCTAAGGAGCGGATTCCTATGTAATTAAATATTCTTTTTGTGTGTGATGAAACACAATTAACAAAGTTAAAAATTCGGAACATGAAGTTTCAAGTTTAAAACCCGAATTTTATTTTACATAAAAACACATATTTTCACAAAAAATTATGTAAATACATATTTTCAGGAAATCTATTATAAACACATAAATCTTGGTGTTGTTTTACTTAAATAATTTTTTACAAGAACTTTTAAATATTTTGAAACTATACCAATTATATAATTCAGAAGTGCGTTATCTTTTTAATAATTCTTAGTTTCGTGTTTCTAAGCGCTGTGTGGTGTATCCATGATCCATTTTTGTAATAGTATCGCCACAAGTTCTGAGAACTGCTAGGCAGCATATCAGTGTTATTATTAGAGAATAAATTAACATGGACAAGGAGGAGAGATCTTGCAACACGTAATTAGGAATGTTTATTGTTGCATTACACGCTTTGTTTGTGAAACACAGCAGATAAGAGCTCGGGTATAAATATTATTTAATTACAACAAATCTCTCGCCTCTCGCTCAGTCAATCAAGTAAGGCAATAATATCTTGTTGTGATTCCTTGTTATCGGGCTTCGTCAATCGATATCCTTCGATTGTCTAAAAAACGAGTTGGCTTTCCCATTAGTAAATCTAAGCTTTTTGTGTGACACCATAAAAAAACTCGAAACATCCAAAAACCTGTTGTCTGAAACAAGGAGGTGCGTGCCGCGGAAACTACTAGACTCGCTACCAGGTTCAGAAGTACAAGTACTAAGGGACAAATTCCAAAATGTGTTTGGGAAAAACAGTGGATATAAAAAAATCTGTGAAGTTGCTCAAGTATTGGAGGGTGTGCCTATAGGTGAAATTGACGGTGTTGTGTTGTGACATTCCTCTCTTTAAATATGCATGTCTGACGTCCTGTAATGTGGAAAGATCGTTTTCACAGTATAAGTCGTTGTTCAAAGATAATCGGAAGCATTTGTGATGGAGAATTTTGAGATGACCTTTGTTGTTGTTCAGTTACCTTTTCTGCAGTTCTCGGCCAACTACTAGCACTCTAAGTGTGGTTGGTGAGTATATATCTAGTAACATTTTTTTTCAAGCTAAGTAACGTATTTTTGTCATATTTAAAATATATATATATATATATATATATATTTTTAGCAAATATTTTCATACTTTTTAACATAAAAAATAAATATATTTAAATTTTTTAGCACATAAAAATCCGCTCCCTAGTAATGTCACAAGAGGGCTGAGATTTGCCTATAAATCCACGAGCGAAGCGACTACATCGCTGACTAGTAATCAGTGTTGCCAACAGTTGTTCGTATAATCCCACTAGATGGCTTTCGAAAACCCGCGATTTTCTAACAAATATCTCTAGATTTTAATGTATACTTATTATTCAATAATAATAATAATAATAATAATAATAATAATAATAATAATAATAATAATGGTCAAGATAGAGCATCCACCCGCCAATGTAACGAATATTGCACACTATTATCATTGCCAATGTGACGCTATAAAGCCATTTTGAACACTTTTATCACAGACACAACCTATTTAAATTCTTATTGCACGATATATGTTACCGTTAAAATCCAAAATTCGACAAAACCAGTTTCAACTAGTAAAAACTACTACTATAGTTTTAAAATATAGATATAAGAAAGCGAATTTTCGTAAGATCTAGAATCAATGACAGGTCAGGTTTGGTTTGGTTAGGGTTTTTTTTAGGCTTTTGTCAAACAAAAACCTAAACAAACCAAACCTAACCTGACAATGATTCTAGATCATACGAAAACTCAATTTCTATCTATCTTTATTTGCTTAAACTAGTTTTTACTAGTTGAAACTGGTTTTGACGGATTTCGGGTTTTAACTGTAATATAATACGGAATTATCACTACATTAACACATCCATTATTTCACAAAACACACACTGAACGAATTAAACGTATTATGAAAGCCGCTTATAATGCTAATATGAATTTCATTTCAGAAACTTTAAAGATTAAAAACCGCTAGTATTCCCGCTAAGCAGAAAAATATAATTTTACCCGCGAGACGGTTATCCAAAATGTTTAGTAATCAGATTTGAGATGTGTTTATGCAATACTTGTTCTTCCTCTGACACACGTCAAGTGAGATGTACTGCTAAACATAGATGTATCATATCTTAAAAGTATTTATTTCAGTCACTGACTTCACAGCATATGTTTAAGGTGCTACACCTTTACATTACATATTTAAAAGACGTATGAATGTTTTCGTTGGTCTACGCCAACATCATCAGATACGAAGTACATTTCAGCAATATCAGTGCTCTCTACGTAATATCTACAAATACAAAACATATTTAGTGGCATGCAAAATGAGACATATTAAAAACCAACATTGCTGTGATACACATTGACATTCAATATGACTGCCTTGATTGTCACTTACTTAAAATGCACGTGTAAATTACAAAAAAATATTGATTTACATATATATATATATATATATATATATATATATATATATACAAAAAAATATTGATTTACATATATATATATATATATATATATATATATATATATGTAAATCAATATTTTTTGTAATTTACACGTGTATTTTAAGTAAGTGACAATCAAGGCAGTCATATTGAATGTCAATGTGTATCACAGCAATGTTGGTTTTTAATATGTCTCATTTTGCATGCCACTAAATACTCGTATGTTTTGTATTTGTAGATATTTAGTAGAGAGCACTGATATTGCTGAAATGTACTTCGTATCTGATGATGTCGGCGTAGACCAACGAAAACGTTCATACGTCTTTTAAATATGTAATGTAAAGGTGTAGCACCTTAAATATATGCTGTGAAGTCAGTGACTGAAATAAATACTTTTAAGATACAATACAGACTTCTCTGAAAATTAAAAATGAATTGCAAAATAGATGTATCAGCCAAAGCCTCAGAGGTAAATAATAGTATCGGCAATAATAATAATAATAATAATAATAATAATAATAATATGCACTATCACCTTTACTTTTTAACTTCGCGCTAGAATATGCCATTAGGAAAGTTCAGGATAACAGGCAGGGTTTGGAATTGAACGGGTTACATAAGCTTCTTGTCTATGCGGATGACGTGAATATGTTAGGAGAAAATCCACAAACGATTAGGGGAAATACGGAAATTTTACTTGAAGCAAGTAGAGCGATCGGTTTGGAAGTAAATGCCGAAAAGACAAAGTATATGATTATGTCTCGTGACCAGAATATTGTACGAAATGGAAATATAAAAATTGGAGATTTATCCTTCGAAGAGGTGGAAAAATTCAAATATCTTGGAGCAACAGTAACAAATATAAATGACACTCGGGAGGAAATTAAACGCAGAATAAATATGGGAAATGCGTGTTATTATTCCGTTGAAAAGCTCTTATCATCCAGTCTGCTGTCCAAAAATCTGAAAGAATTTATAAAACAGTTATATTACCGGTTGTTCTGTATGGTTGTGAAACTTGGACTCTCACTCTGAGAGAGGAATATAGGTTCAGGGTGTTTGAGAATAAGGTGCTTAGGAAAATATTTGGGGCTAAGCGGGATGAAGTTACAGGAGAATGGAGAAAGTTACACAACACAGAACTGCACGCATTGTATTCTTCACCTGACATAATTAGGAACATTAAATCCAGACGTTTGAGATGGGCAGGGCATGTAGCACGTATGGGCGAATCCAGAAATGCATATAGAGTGTTAGTTGGGAGACCGGAGGGAAAAAGACCTTTAGGGAGGCCGAGACGTAGATGGGAGGATAATATTAAAATGGATTTGAGGGAGGTGGGTTATGATGATAGAGACTGGATTAATCTTGCACAGGATAGGGATCGCTGGCGGGCTTATGTGAGGGCGGCAATGAACCTTCGGGTTCCTTAAAAGCCATTTGTAAGTAAGTATAATAATAATAATAATAATAATAATAATAATAATAATTTCCTCCTGATATTAGCTCACATGCAATATTTGAAACGTATTATTTATAATTACTGCCATCTGTTCCTTGTGTTATTTAGAACTCGGTGAGAGCTATAAAAAGAGATGGTGTAATTGATTGCGCGCTATTAAATAAAGAATTCAGACCTCGTATCACGCGATCAAAAAGGTCGATATCTCGTGTGAATTGTATTGATTTACATCGACAGGAAGCAACAGTCGTTGTAACAATGCGCACTGACAGGACAAAGATAACTGCTTTAGCGTATAATAGACGCCATATTTTCCCGTTAAACTCACGCGAGTCAAATACATCTGTAATCCGAAAACCTCAGTCCGCTTGTTACAGGCGTCCGCTAAAACATTCACTCAATGTCTATTTTCGGTGTCGACCTGTGTAACGTGCAGATGGCACATGTCTGCCTCGCTGGCAATTATTTTATATTCAGGTTATCACATAACAGCCCACATTTTGTGATTGTTGATGGTAGGGACAATTTAGAGGTATAAAAATTAAACGTTGCTTCATAATGATCGTTTTAAATACACTGTTCCATTCCGAGTTCTGCGTCCTTCGTTCATTTAAACATAAAGTATCTAGGCGATTCCAGGACAACAGAGATTTTGGAATTGAACGGATGATGTGAATATGTTAGGAGAAAATCCACAAAAGATTAGGGGAAACACGAAAATTCTACTTGACGCAAGTAAAGAGATAGGTTTGGAAGTAAATCCCGAAAAGACTAAATGTATGATTATGTCTCGTGATCAGAATATTGTATGAAATGGAACTATAAAAGTTGGAGATTTATCCTTCGAAGAGGTGGAAAAATTCAAATATCTGGGAGCAATAGTAACAAATATAAATGATACTCGGGAGGAAATTAAACACAAAATAAATATGGGAAATGCCTGTTATTATTCGGTTGAGGAGCTTTTGTCATCTAATCTGCTGTCAAAAAATCTGAAAGTCAGAATTTATAAAACTGTTACATTACCGGTTGTTCTGTATGACTGAAACTTGGACTCTCACTTTGAGAGAGGAACAGAGATTGAGGGTTTTTGAGAATAAGGTTCTTAGGAGAATATTTGGGCTAAGAGGAATGAAGTTACAGGAGAATGGAGAAAGTTACACAACACAGAACTGTACGCATTGTATTCTTCACCTGACATAATTAAGAACATTAAATCCAGACGTTTGAGATGGGCAGGGCATGTAGCACGTATGGGCGAATCCAGAAATGCATATAGAGTGTTAGTTGGGAGGCCGGAGGGAAAAATACCTTTGGGGAGGCCGAGACGTAGATGGGAAGATACAGTAATATTAAAATGGATTTGAGGGAGGTGGGATATGATGATAGAGACTGGATTGATCTTGCTCAGGATAGGAACCAATGGGAACTTATGTGAGGACGGCAATGAACCTCCGGGTTCCTTAAAAGCCAATAAGTAAGTAAGTAAGTAAGTAAGTAAGTAAGTAAGTAAGTAAGTAAGTAAGTAAGTAAGTATCTTTAGACTACATCGGTAATCTGGCAGAATTACTCCGATTATGATTAATGAAATTGGCTACATTTTTGTCAAGAGCCACTTGGTAGTACGATATTTTAAATACTTCCAGAAAAATCCGCTAAGAACACGAGGAAAAAATTATTACAGAAATCGTGCACTCAAAAGTGGCAAGGAATTGGGATTTCAAACTTTCAAATATTTCCAAAGGCTAATGGCATTGTTTTACGGAAAAGAGCTTTCATTAATTTAGTGGACAGCAACGATCAAACGTAACACCAACTATGCTAACCTTCGAGGTGTATCTGATGTGATCCTCTGGTACGGATGTAGCAAAGAGATAGAAACTCCTTCCCATGTTCTCGGCAGCTGCCCTCATAACGGGCTATTAATCGATAACTCGACACCGTAGAGTTAAGCGTAAACTTAAAGACCTACTAGAACATACGGAATTCCGCTGCTGTGAAGAAGTTTTCGCTGTGCACAATGATGGAACGTAGAGATTTAGTGGCATATAGCCTTCTGTAAAAATGATTGCAAAGCTTATATCATACAGGGACATCATTTTATTTTTACTAACATTTTTAATATTAACTTGCCTATACCTCTGGATCAACGCCGTTTGCCATCCCCTTCCGCGACTGGAGTTCGATGATACTGACGTAATATACAAACAAATCACTTTACTAGGTATAGGAGGGAAGAAAAGTACTTCATCCATTTATGTAAACTAGGAAATATTGCGCTTTTGCATTTAATAATTTTCATTAGGTTTTTGTTTAATCAAAGTACAGTACAGTATTAACAATAAGTGTTTTTACTCACGAACTGAGCTGTCCATGTGGACGTATTCATTATGCAGTGTATATTATACTGTCTACAGCGCATTAGCGTGCAATATAGAGAATGAAGTTAAATTGAAAAATAATCATAATATGGATATTAAACACATTTCGATATAGGCTTCAGTTCTAATGTGCATATTATCGCACTATAGCATATTGCACTTAATTCCAATTACCAGTTCTTCGTACTAGTAACTCATGTTGAAATAATTCTGTACCTACTATATAAAAGATTACCTTACGTACTGTAAATTCAATCTTCACTTCTGCCCGAAAAGATAAAATTACTCAGACATACTATCTACTATCCTTCCAAGTGGTTATGTCGTAGGGTCGTAGAAAGGAGGGAAATCACGTGACAGTTAATTACTTAACGAGGCCCTTTTATTTAAGTTATTTTAAACAGTTGTATAATATTACGTAGACGTCCAATTCCTAACAGAAATTAATGTTCTCAGAAAAGAGCTAAGACAGCCCAGCCACTAGCTGGCGAATAAAAGCTGGTTGGGGAAACCGGGATACGACGAAGGTAAATGGACGACAGTACCTGTGCGAAAATGATTCAATATTGAAAGCTCTTTCGTCACTGGAAAATGCGAACATATTTTTGGAACGTACTGTGGCTACTATGACTGTATATGCGGTCTTGGATCTGTGTGGAAGACGGTTGAAGGGGTGGGAGTGAAGTACATTCAAAAACTCAGGTACATTAAAAATTGAAGTAAAAATAAAATGATGTCCCTGTAGATCCAACCATTAGATATGAAAATAATGACCAGGAACACTGTAAATTAGTTCATAATGAGAAGCGGGTTATATATGAAAATTATGACAATTGCTTTCTTACTTAATCGTTTCCTCTTCTACCTTGCCGGTTAGAGGTTTTTCCAAGGGAACGCCACTGGATTCTATCTTTCTCGCTTGTCTCCAGTTCACTCCACGATCATGGAGAGAAGTTCTGATGTTATTCATCCATGTTACGCTTCTTCTTCCTCGAGGACTTTGCCCCCGATGCCTGTCTTCATAAACTCTCCTTGGGTATCGATCTTCTCCCATCCTAATTAAGTGGCCATACCAACGTAGCTGATTCCGCTTTATTACTTCTTTGACAGGTGGTATCTGAAGGTTCTCTCTAATAGTTGTGTTTCATATCCTATCTCTTGGAATCTTCCCCTCTGTTTTCTGAGGTACCTCCTCTCAGCTGCCTGCAGTATATCACTTTCTTTAGAAGTTAAGGGAACAGGATACTGAAATTTGACTAAAATTCACATTTAAAAAATTCTTTTAAAATAATCTTTTGACTGTAGAGAATATATTACAAATAAAATTTAGGCCCTAACTCAATGCTGTGACATTTAATGATGGCATTTTTAAAACTCTGTTATCCGGGTATTTAAAAGCTACGCCCACTCCATTTTCCAGTCTCATTTGTTTCAAATTTACCGCATTCTCAATCTGATTTCAGTTGTTTATTTTTAATGTAATTTCATTCTTCAATTGTATGGCAGCGCTGTCTTCAATAGTTTTTCGTTTAATTCATTAGATAGCAGAAGATGGTATTATACTTTCAGTTGTTTTTGTCTGACTTGCTTGAAAATTGTTTTGATGTAAAGTGTAGTAATATGGTCGTTACATCTTATTAGAAATAGTTATTGTAGTGTCTAAAAACACATAATATGTAAATAGTATGTATTATATTTGTTGCAGTTAATGTAATTTTGTGTTTTGTAGTGCATTTGTATATTCAGACTTTTGAGATAAACAGGGCATGTAGCACGTATTGGCGAATCCAGAAATGCATATAGAATGTTAGTTGGGAGGCCGGAGGGAAAAAGACCTTTGGGGAGGCCGAGACGTAGATGGGAGAATAATATATATATATATATATATATATATATATAATTTGAACTGGTAATGGAAATTACGGGAAAACGGCTGAACGGATTTTAATAAATGACTCCTCATTTTGAAGCTTGGAACCCAAAGTTTTTCGGAAAAATAGTACTTTTCAGTGAAATGTCAATTTTCCTACATAATTTTCCTATTTTCCAAGATCCATCTGTCGTCAGTTTTGAGAACTAGCTAATTGCATTCAGGAGAAGCGAAGCGAGCATCAAGTCGGCCGTGTTGCATTTCAGAATACAACAAAACACACACTACAGTAAACAATATTACACGAAGGCCATGATCTGCAAGAATGCTGACATATTTAGAGCTCAAATTAAATTGGTTATTAAAAACTTAACTTACTAAAAATAATTTACAGGTTCGATTCTGTGGTGTGTAATTTTCTGGGTACAGCTGTGTATTGGATATTAAAAACTACAAAACTTGAGGTTGTTTGATGACATTATTACTATTAGAAATGAAATATTATTGTAGTTAATGCCGTTTCATTAATTATACATATTAATGCTATATTGATGATATGAAAGTGAAACGTTTTGGGGTTATATAAGTAGATGTAGAGAATAACTTAAATTAGATTTTGATTTCTATATTTTACTGAGTGGCGGCTATATAGTAGATGTTATTGAAAGCTATAAAACTTACGTAAGATAATAATATTATTAAAAATCAAATATTTTTATAGTTATTAATCAAGTGGGGTTGGGTCTTTTTCATATATTTAATGGCGGTGTGGTGTAGATATTTATATGCGTGGTTCTCTTCAGTATTGGCCCGAGAGAGAGTATCTTTCATTGTTATGGAAGCAAATAACTTTCAGAATGTCTGGTATTCTTCATTGAAAATAAATCTGAAAAATGTTTATTTGAACGTCTAATGAACTTAGTTTGCAGCATTTGCTGCACAAGCCACTAGTTAAAATATATTTAAAAGAGGTGGGATATGATGATAGAGACTGGATTAATGCTGCACAGGATAGGGACCGATGGCGGGCTTATGTGAGGGCGGCAATGAACCTCCGGGTTCGTTAAAATCCATAAGTAAGTAAGTGCATTTGTATATATAGTTAGTTAGTTACATATCACGGACAGGATTAGCAAACAGAAGGCTAGACTTGTAAAACATATGGAAACTGTAAAGAACTACTCAAAAAATGAGGCAGAAAATGTAAAAAAGGTAGTAAATATAGTAATTTCACAACAATCATTGACTGGCCCTTCAAGTGGAAGTTTATATCAAGTGACCTCTAGATGTGTTTTTTCGAAAATTGCTTTTATGGTCACCGTGCTCACTATAAATTCATATAACTCAGAAACTATTAATGATAGGAAGCTGAAATTTTGCACAGATCTTAAGCAGACTATTTAAATTTAATTTGAATGTAATTAATAATATGCAAAGGAGTGGCCTCGAAAACTGAAATCCATGATATTCTAAAATCAGTTATAATGTTTTCGTAATGCGTAATAAAACTCAAGTGAAGCCATTTTGTTGTAATTTTTTTTTTTTGTGAATCTAATGATAAAAGAACTTCTCAAATATCTTAAATACTGACTGAGCGAGCCTATATCAATTTTTGTAAATAGTTCAAATGGGGGGCTAATTGCTTTTTTTTTAAATCTAACACTCAAATTTAGACTTTATAGCTACACATGGTTGATTAGCACACAAGAAAATTGTATGTTTCTATGAAAAGGAATTTCAAATTTCTATTATCCTCTTCCCTTAAAGCCCAGCTTTGATTTCCATTTAGAAATGAAAATCACACATATTCAGACCATATACTCACAAGCACAAAACCAAATTCATGGATACGTTTGTTTGAACCCAAGTGTTTATCGAACACTGCTTTCAACCACAGTAGTAATATCGGCCCTAGAATTTAAAACAAATTAATATAGAAATACCCACATCTCTTTACCTCTAATAGTTCGAAATTTAAAAATGTATGTAAGCAATTTGTTATGAGTAATTATTAATTTTTATATGTTATTTTATTGTAATGTATGCATGTAGCTTTATTGTGTATCGAATCCTCCCCTGAGCACGAGAACACTCTCTTTTAGGGGATGCTAGAAATGTGTAAATTTACAATTTCTGTGTATTGTACAGTATTTTTCTCGCAATAAACAATATTATTATTATTATTATTATTATTATTATTATTATTATTATTATTATTATTATTATTAGACACGTCGGGATATTGATTAGACTTTCTTTAGTAATGCTATTAAAGGTGTCATTGATTGTGATTCTTTTACGCGTAACACCTATCTCAGAATTCCCGTGAAAGGTTTTCGTGATCAAAGAATTTTCTTCACTAAATTATTTAAATCTCTTTCTCCAGAAGCCAGGTGTATTAAAAGTGCCAATTTGCAAGATCTGATTTGATTTTACTTACGCGTGATATATTCTTACTTGTTATTTAATATCTTTTATTATTTGTTAGATATTGCTATTTATTTTGTTGCATTTGGTCAATGATTAATGTTGACTATTATATTGATTGTTTTTCATTTCACTGCCATTTTCGGTCATTCATTCTCATCATCATTTGTTCTGTTTTGTATTGTTTTTTGTATCTTGTGCTAAACTGTAATTGGCCTTGTGCTGTTGTTTTGCACGTTAATATTCTAAATAAATAAATAAATAAATAAATAAATAAATAAATAAATAAATAAATAAATAAATAAATAATAATAATAATAATATTATTATTATTATTATTATTATTATTATTATTATTATTATTATATGCGTTTCTAGATTCACACATACGTGTTACACGCCCTGCCCATCTCAAACATATGAAGGAGCCCTTTGCTCCTTATTGTAAATAAATAAGTTGGTTTCTTTATTATTATATTATTATTATTATTATTATTATTATTATTATTATTATTGTTTGTCAACGATGACAGTGACAGATTTATAAATATATATGCCAGAGTTGAGGCTGATCCACAATAAACCGGGAACGGAAACGAGAACGAGAACGGAAATATTGTTAAAATAAATGTATTTAAATGTGAGCATTCATAATTAACTTTCCCGTTCCCGGGCTCCGCTCGTTAATTGTGAATGCTCACATTTAAATACATTTATTTTAACAATTTTCCGTTCTCGTTCTCGTTTCCGTTCCCGGTTTATTGTGGATCAGCCTCAACTCTGGCATATATTTATAAATCTGTCACTGTCATCGTTGATAACCAATAATAATAATAATAATAATAATAATAATAATAAAGAAACCAACTTATTTATTTACAATAATATTTTTGTTCATCTTGCCGGAATTTAGACTCGGATCTCTGGAGTGCACAACCGACGCTCTAGTCGGTAGTTCCAGTGAATCCCAGGTGTTACACAGACACTGTATCCATAGCAGTGCCCTCTGTGGCATTCGAACCGACAACATTGGAATCCATACGGGTTCATGGCACCCGTATGCTGTATGCCTGACTGAATCGAATGTTTCCGAGAATGAAACGTAATGGATAATCGTGTTGTAGGACGGAATTAAAACGGTTATTGCAATATTTCCTGAAAGCAAACTCCGTGCTAATCTAGCCAGTATGATTTGAACTATGTGTCGTGTGTAATTTGCGTTATGGGAACTAAGATAGAAGGCTGCTAGCAGCCCACAACTCAGATCTCCCTCGTCGTGACAGCGCTATCATGCACACCATCATTTCAGTTTATTATCAATTAAAGCGCTAACTGGAGCGTGAAGCAACTACACCATACATCCATCTAAAGATAGTTGCAGTATACCTGTAATTGCATTATGAACTCATTTAGGCCCTTTGTGATCGATGGGAGGCGAACAATGGATCATTAGAAATAGATGAAATGTTTTCCACTATAGTGTAATTATATAGGCTGATTCAAAATATTCGGTCAACACTTCTGGGTGTTTATAGGGCACAAAATGGATTTGAAAACGCTGGGTTTGCAGACAGAAAACTATGAATTATCTGTAGTAATGTCACGTAGAACTATTTCGTGAATAAAATAAAAATGTAAATAATATATCCCTAAAATTCGATCACAAAATGTTAATAATTGTATATTAACGAATACTTAACCTATTCAGACATTGTGAAGTCGAAATACTCGTAGATGAATATCGATTACTGCAATAAAGAAATTCGATGTTATTATTCAGTAATGCCAATTGCGAAAAACGAAATACAGGTTTATCAATGTTAATTACATGTACTGCACTTGTCTCTTATTATTATAACATAATAGTAATATACGTTACAAGAGCAGTATGTTGAAGTTTTCATGTTCGAGGAAAAGTTTGAAAAAGCGAAACGTAGTTGAGCTTTTTTAATTTCCGAGAATTGAAAGAAAACATACCGCTCGTGTATCGTACATTATTTTGTGCGAAGATCATGTATTACATACCTGAAAGAGGAATTTCTAATTAGTTGCAATGAAATCTCCATCTTGGTTTCTGTTCAATGACGACAAATTTGCAAAATAAAAATATCTATCTTCAACATTGTTGCTTTAAAATGTTTTCTGTGTTTACTATACTCCAGCAGGCCGTGATATACGTCTGTCTTTTTTCTCCCAGTCTATAAATGCGAACTTAAAACAAACGGTAAGGTTATGTAATGATTTATTTTTCATTTCAATATTTTAACAATATTATTTATATAACATACTGCAGTAATAACATCGGCATCTGGAATCTTGTTGATTTTTTCATGGCTTCCTTAATGTTACTTGCATTACAAATGCAGTAACTTTTGTGGTGTTGTAGGGTTTACTTAATTTTTGCAAATATTTAAAAACAATAATTAACAGTCCAATTTAGGTGAAATTGCAGTGGTAAGTTTCCAATTTATAATTATTACTATATTGAACGTCTCTAAAAATAATATGTTAAAAGCCTAAAGCTGTAAAATCAATATGTCACTTAAGCGGAAAGAAGAGGGAAATTGTTATGTGTGTTAGGTTGGGAATATTGAATGTGGAATTTTATACTTTCCGCGGATTGGTTTTGTGCGGAAACCAAGCAAATACGCACGATCTCGCACAAATACATTTTCATTATCTGCTGAAGTCATAATTTAATTTAACAGTAACAGTGGGGACAGCTATATACCAATGCTTATGTATTCACAGCGAGACATGTTGCTACACAGTGAAGCCATCTCTGTATAGATAGGCCTAATTAAAACACGAATTTTATTACGCCATACGGAAGGCAGTTTGATCAAAGACATTATTACTATGCAAGGGCTTTGGGTTTGATAATGCGATGATGTTACATAAATTTGAACATCTGACTTTCTATTAATTGTTTAATTTCATTTACAAAATACAAATTTTATAGGCTACAATTATAGGTTACCTGTGGGAGCAGGACCAATGTCAGCTGTGCCTTATTTCGACCGTTACAATCAGTGCTACACGAAAGCATTTTTTATAGCTCGACAAACGCATTCTCGCTGTAGTGTGTAACGGAACTAAATCTGCATCTACACAGTTCAATATTCCAATCGCGTATGCGTGCAATCTGGGAAGAATATTGAAGGAATTAAGTTTAAAGATGCATGACGATTTTGTGTCTACATGGTGCGCCGTTTTGAACGTCGTCTTCACTGCGTAAATATATTAATTAATATTAAATATCAATCTTGCATTCATTGCTTTAAAGTTGAAAGAAAAGTTTAACCGTGTAGTTGCATCTTAATGTATTCATGATCATCAATTTACGGAGAAACAGTTGGCGACAATGACTAAACAAAAGAACGACCATGCGATAAATTGATAGCGATAAATCTAGCTGCAAAAATTATCGCAAAGTGTGACTGTAATTGGTTGGAATTCAAAATTTCATTACACTTCATTGGTCGAAAATGGAATGACGTCATATAAACGAAATAGTCTTGCATAATACAAGTGCTGATAGTTTATCAAATAATTTAATTCAGCTTAACGAATATATGTCGTCATGATATTTTTTCGAGACCGAAGGTCGAGAAAAAATTATCTTACGACAACATACATGAGTTTAGAAGCTCAATTAAATTATCACACAGAAATATCAAGCACGAATTGTATTCATTGAGATAATTCCGATGCGAAAAAGATGCCATTTTTATTGGAATTTTTGTAACATAATCATGATACTCATGTTCATGGCAGTGACGTACCTCTTTCGTCTTCGCAAAAAAACACAAATTTTATTATCTTTATTGCCAAGAGAACAACGCAGATATCTGAAATTTAATTTGGTTAGAAACAACTGAACATTTCAGGTTATATCAACGTAATGAACCACCATTAATCAATAGCAGAATGCATGTTTTCTGTACCGTAATTAAATGAACCAGAGGTGGTAGGAATAAAACGAATTATAAAATAAAACCAAACATTGGAGGTTATACACATATGCATGAGTATAGGTTTTTGAAATTAAACTTAAGGTTATAGGCCTAATAATTTTATTAACATTTTTTCCATCAACTCTTGTTTGTAATAATAAATGGTACAATTGTTATAATTAATAACTGTTCCATATTGAGAGTTAGATGTTAGAGTTTGATTTCTGAAGTTTTCTTGGAGTGAATATGCATGAGTACAGGCTTACTATCGAAGCAAAGATGATGGTAAGAAATGAACGCAGGATAAACAAATGAACGTAAAAAAATTATCAGTTATTAATTTTAGAGCACCATGGTATGTATTATCAACAATAATCTCACTAGAGGTTTTGATTTATCTAGAAAAAATCAAAACTCGAGTGGAATTTAATTGATTATTACACGATTAGAAGAAAGTATATAAGGATTAGAAGTAACGAAGTACTCCAATACAATAAAATATTAATTGACTTACGAAAATACAGCTGTCTTCAAATGTATTATTGTACCATCTCAACATTACAAATATTACGCTAGATCTGAGAAGATGCATGCTAGATGGCAGTGGTGTGTTATGATTATGTGATGTTATCAGGTGTGCCAACTATGGAATCTTCATCGAACTCTGTAGACGGTTACTAGTCAAGAAGGCTTTGTTGATTCAGTTTCATTTTTATTAAAACAGTTGCATTCCACTTCAATTATCCGGATCCCAGTAATCAACGTCACTTTACAGATGATTTTCAATAAATCTTAGTATTAAACAATCTCTGATACTTGACTATCCATAATATCATATAGCAGAAGCGTCCACACCTGTGGAGTGACGGTCAGCGAGTCTGGCCGCGAAACCAGGTGGCCCGGGTTCGAATCCCGGTCGGGGCAAGTTATCTGGTTGAGGTTTTTTCCGGGGTTTCCCCTCAACCGAATACGAGCAAATGCTGGGTAACTTTCGGTGCTGGACCCCGGACTCATTTCACCGGCATTATAACCTTCATATCATTCAAACGTTAAATAACCTAAATGTTGATACAGCGTCGTAAAATAACCCAGTAAAATAAAAAAGCTATAACATAACCTAAATAATATAATGATAATAATATAATAATAATATAAACAAGTGTTAGAAAAGTTTTAATTAGGGATGATGAAATAAACAAGAAAAGTTTTAATTGACGATGATGACATAAAAAATAAACATGAATAATTTTAAAAGAAACAATTATTGAAAGTACATCTTTCAAATTTGAATGTTCTAGTGGTTGGTGTTAGTGTTTTATATTAGACGTGTGCTTAAAAGAAGTGGAACTCGTTGATGTACATGGTTTATTCCTAAACTTATTCAGGATTTCCGAATGATGCTCTTCATTTATTTGTAAATAGGATTTCAGGGAAGATGCATAGGTATGAGCAGTTATCTTTATTAATTCTTGTTCTTGAATGCCAATGCGAGTCATATTTGAAACTGCTGTGCATCGACTGCAGTGGTTTGTAATTTTCTGTTTTTTTTTTTTTTTATTTTATTTTTATTTTTATTTATTTCTTTTTTTTGACGCCCAGACCAGCGCAGTTTGAAATGTTGGCACACAAACAGCGTATTCCGAATCTCACCGGTCCGGTGGCATTAATGACGTCACGTTGCAGCGAAATAAGGAACAAAACTGCTGGAAAGATCGATGGCTGTCATGGCGACTGTACAAGTTGTTGTCTGTGCTACGCTAGCAAAATTATGCGACATTTTCGTACTCCCATCTCGTTCAAAGAAAAGATACCATAAACAATTTATTTCTTGAACCAGTAGTAATAACGGGTCCGTTGACATGTTCGCTCATAAGCCATTAACATATTGTTTTTACGTTGAGCTCATTACAAGCAATACAGCAGAACTAAAGCAGAACACACCGCCATGACACAACAGTGCACGATGTCATTCGTCTGCTGATTCCCGCCCTATACAAGAACCAATCAGATTCACTGATGGCGGCTGATGAAGACTGCCACCACCTCTGCATGCTGATGGCACCGGTGCGACACCGGTGGAGCATCATTGACGTCATCGGTGGAATTCGGAACACCGTGATGCCATCGGATTGCTCACCGGTGAGATTCGGAATACGCTCAAAGAAACAAATGCTAGGGACGCGATAAAATTAAACAAATGCTAGGGACGCGATAAAATTGTGCGATAAGCAGCCGTGATTGGTTGAAATAGTCCTTTCGTACCGTTTGATTGGTCAAAAGGAGTATGACGTAGTAAAAGTGTAATAGTCAACAGTAATCTCACTAGAGGTTTTGATTTTATCGATAAATTTGCGAGTGGAACACGAGCAGATTTATCTAGAGAAAATCAAACTCGAGTGGGATTTAATTGACTATTACACGATTAGAAGAAAGTAGGCTATATAAAGATTAGAAGTAACAAAGTGTACAATAAAATATTAATTGGCTTACGAAAATACAACTGTCTTCAAATGTATTATTGTACCATCTCAACATTACGCTAGATGGCAGTAGTGTTTTATGATGTTTTCTTGTTACCGGTATCAGTTGTGCCAACTATGGAATCATCATTGAACTCTGTGGACTGTTACTAGTCAAGAAGGCTTTGTTGATTCAGTTTCATTTTTATTAAAACATTTGCATTCCATTTCAATCATCCGGATCCCAGTAATCAACGTCATTTGACAGATGATTTTCAATAAATCTTAGTATTAAACAATCTCTGTTACGTGACTATCCATAATATATAGCAGAAGCTATAACAAACATAACCTAAATAATATAAACAAGTGTTAGAAAAGTTTTAATTAGGGATGATGAAATAAACAAGAAACGTTTTAATTAACGATGAAATAAAAAATAAACATGGATAATTTTAAAAGAAACAATTATTGAAAGTACAATTTTCAAATTAGAATGTTTTGGTGGTTCAGTTGATGTTATATTGAACGTGTGCGTAAAAGAAGTGAACTCGTTTGTGTACATGGTGTATCCCTCAACTCATTCAGGATTTCCGAATGGTGCTCTTCATATATGACTAGTGATCTTTATTAATTCTTGTTCTTGAATGCCAAAATGCGAGTCATATTTGAAAGTGATGTGCATCGACTGGAGTGGTTTGTAATTTTCTGTTTTTTGACGGCCAGACCAGTGCAGTTTGAAATGTTGGCAAACAAAGAAACAAATGCTAGGGACGCGATAAAATTGTGCGATAAGCAGCCATGATTGGTTGAATTACGTCCTTTCGTACCGTTTTATTGGTCAAAAGTAGTATGACGTAGTAAAAGTGTAATAGTCAGTATAATCAGATTTTCGTTGGTCAGTCGAGTGTCATATTTATGTACACATTTTTAGGGCCAATATTACATAAAAATCCGGATACCAATGATGACACCGGGTAAGACAGTCTTATTCAACGCATTTCGAACACATTCCCGGAATTTCAACCAAAACTTACCACAGAGAAAGCCAATGCTGTTACTATTCAAGTGCGCTCCGTTCTGATTTCTATATATCTGGAATGTGTTTAATATGTGTTTCTCTTATGCAGATTTAATATGCGAATGACGTAGACTTTCGCTTTATCGTGGTTAGGCTGTAAATTTTAAATCAAAACATCATCCATATTAAAGGCATCTCGAGCAGAAAGTATAATATATGGGCTGGAAAGTAGACATATGAGTATGTGTGATCACGGCCTGGCCTATCTAGTTCTCCCCGGAGCACGCAGGGAGGGGGAGCGAAAGAAGCGCGCCATATGTCATACTAGGATTTCTAGTACGCCAGTTGCCTGTGAGGCAAAACCGGCGAAGAATTGTAGGGCACCTATTTTGTTCCTACGTGCCGTCATTAATCTAAACTTCTTGTGTCTGCTTTCTTCTTCTGTTTCTTTCTCTATCTAATATTTGTTATTCTTCTCTCGCGTTAATTTTCACACTTTCCTCACTTCATTTTCTTCCTTTGTTTGTCAGTATCATTATTATAATGTTATGAAATTATTTATTTATTTATTTATTTATTTATTCTGGTGTAGTTAAGGCCATCAGGCCGCCTCTTCCACACCGCCAGAAATACAAATACAATAACAGAAATAAAAAGGAAAAAAACACACTATAAACCAAGTAAAGTCACACAGAAATATACACAGTTGCAGTCACACAAACTTTAAATGAGTGATTAAGTACGAGTATAATTAATTGTATCCTAACTAATTAACTAACATAAACAAGAAACTTGCGATTTTAATCTAGAGTAAAAAACACAAATCAACACTTCTAGCAATACCTAAAAAGCATTAAATAAGACAAAATTTTCCAATTTAATTTTGAATTGTGATAAAGTCCGGCAGTCCCTGACGTAATTAGGTAACGAATTTCAGATGCGAGGTATTTCTACAGTGTAGGAGGATGAGTATAATGACGTTCTATGATGAGGGATTGAAAGAAGTGCTTGATGCCGGTTTCGAAGAGTTGTAAGAAATTGAAAGCGCGATAAGAGATAATTCGGAGTAGAAGTATGCATGATTCTAAACAGAAGAGACAGTGAATGTATTGTTCTTCGTCCCTTCAGACGCACCCGTGAAAGTAACTGGAGGGAAGGTGTTATATGGTCAAATTTACGAGTATTGCAGACGAATCGTATGCACACATTATGAACACGTTGTAGTCTCTCAGCTAAGAGTGAACTTACATTAGTTAGCAAGGAATCTCAATAATCAAAATGGGGCATTACAAGCGTCTGAATAGGATTCTTTTTTAGACCAAGTGGTAGAAATTCTTTCATATGAAACAATGAGTGAAGTTGAGAAAATATTTTTTGCAAGTGTGTTATTATTATTGTTATTATTATTATTATTATTATTATTATTATTATTATTATTATACTATAGTACTTACTTACTGGCTTTTAAAGAACCCGGAGGTTCATTGCCGCCCTCACATAAGCCCGCCATTGGTCCCTATCTTGAGCAAGGTTAATCCAGTCTCTACCATCATATTCCACCTCCTCAAATTTATTTTAATATTATCTTCCCATCTACGTCTCGTCCTCCCCAAAGGTCTTTTTCCCTCTGGCCTCCCAACTAATACTCTATATGCATTTCTGGATTCGCCCATACGTGCTACATGCTCTGCACATTTCAAACGTCTGTATTTAATGTTCCTAATTATGTCAGGTGACACCATTCTCATCCTTGATCACGTTTACCCTTGCCTGATATCCATTCTAAAATTCCTTTACACCGCTATATAAAATATCTCTAGTGTTTTTATTTTTACTATTTGTTTCTACCTCATTCAGTTTTTTCCTTCAAGTAGACCTAATCCTTCTTTTTATTCCTAAGTGTACGATTTGCTTCCCGTCTTTTATTGAAATAATTATCTCTATTCGCCTCAACTTGATCCTGTAAGAATTTCAATTTTGCCTGTTTCCTTCTTTCTACTACCATGCAACAATCTTCATCAAACCACGGTTTCTTTTTCTTAGTTTCATAATAACCTATGCTCTGCTCAGCTGCAATTTTGATATCTCGGATATTTTCCCACACGCTATTAACATCTAACTCTTCCTCAACTTCGTCGGAACTTGCTAATACGGCAAGCCTATTTGAAATTTCGACTTGATAATATTGCTTAATTTCCTCGTCCTTTAATTTCGGAATATTGAATCTTCTAATATTAACTTGTTGCTCTACTCGCTTGGCTACTGATAGACCAAATAATGGTCAGAATTACAGTCTGCCCCCCTGAAAGTTCGAATGTCTACTATACTAGTATGTCTTCTTTTATCTATCAAGAGTGATCTATCTGTTTATGTGTCAATCCATCTGGAGAAGTCCAAGTATATTTATGAATATCCTTATGGGGGAATGTTTACTTTTGACAATTAAATTTTTTGATGTCGCAAAGTTGACTAACCTAACTCCATTATCATTACTAGTTAGGTGTAGGCTCTTTTCCAATAGTTGGTTAAAAAATATCCTCCCGTCCTATTTTAGCATTGAAATCTCCCAATAAAATTTCCATGCGATATCTAGGTAACTGATCAAAAGTGTGTTTCAATTCGTCATAGAAGCTATCCTTTATATGGTTGTCTTTCTCTTCTGTAGGGACGTGAGCATTTATAACTACGATATCGCACCATCTGCCCTTAAGTTATTATTGTTATTATTATTATTATTATTATTATTATTATTATTAACTTATTTATGTATTTTTTGCTAGTTCGAAGTTCTCGAGATAGTTCTTCGGAAAGAATATTAATAAAATTTAAGAACTTTGATTTGAGTTTATTTGAAGTCTTCAGGGCTGAAAGTAGTATAATGGCTTTATCACTATATCACCTCTAACCTTGTTTGGTTGTTATTTTTGAGACAGTAATTAGTTTCTAATAATTCTTTGGACTGATAAATAATAGCTTCATTAAACGTTACTTTGAACTGCCGAAATTATTCTGCATCGAAGACATGACTGAATTCTTAATCTGGACGGGATTTGAAAACAAACGGTGTGATCTCTAATCACATCGAAGAATTTTTAGATATACTGAGGAAGACTAGAGAAAAGGCCTCATTCAGGGTAACAGATCTCTGAACTTTAACTCCGTAATTTCCCAACACAAAGCTGGCATATCTCAAAGTGTATTTTGTTTTTTTATTTCAAATAGGCCTACCAGTCTGTTATTTAATAATTTAAGAATGCTGAAGTTTGGTTTAATGCAAATGGATTTTTGTTGAACCCAGATAAAACTGAACGTGTGATTTTTACTCTTAAGCAAATTTGCTATCTCTAAATATAACTAAAACTAATTTGGTGCCATTTTCTTTAACAGTCTCTGGATTGAACAAATTGAAATCACTTTCTCAATTAAAATTAATAATCCACAACTCATTTTGTAAACTCTCTACAACCTGTAAATGCCCTTGCCTGAAAGAATCTGTAGATGTGAAATACCTGGGAATTATTGTTGATCAGCACTTGAAATGGGATAGACAAATCACCTTTTTATGTAACAGGATACGTAAAACAATTTACAAATTTGTAAACCTTCGCCATTACTTGCCTACTCATGTATTACGTTTGGTTTATTTGGCTATAGTTGAATCTGTTATCCAATATGGTATAACTGGATGGGGAGGCATTACAAAAACTGCTCTTTTTCCTCTAATTATGTTGCAAAAACGTATAATCAAAATTTGTTTGAAAAGGCGACTGGATTATCCAACAAATTTGATCCATTCCGAATTGAATGTTTTTAGAATTAACCAAATTTATAAATACTCTTTAATGAAATTCTATCATAAAAATAGAATGAAATTTGTAGCTCAGCCACATGCTCATAATACAAGACGAAATGAAATTATTAAATTAGTTGAACCTAAATATTTCACATCTGCTGCTTTACTACACAGTACAAATTATGGACCACGTCTATATAATTCGATAATAAAATTTCATCCAGAATTGACTACTTTAAGCAATGAAATTTTCAGATCCAGAATTAAAAAATTTATATGACAGACTTCCCTGTATTTATATTATGTACTATGTATTGTAAAACAAGTTTATTTCTATCCTAAGTATATTTTTCTATTTTATCTTGGTTACTATATCAACAACATGACCTGCACTAATTATACTACTAATAATAATTTAATATTAATCCATCAATCTAAACATCGTCTCTTTTTTCACTCAGTTATTACTAGTATTATTATTTACTAATTTTATTATCATCTTTATGTGAGCTTTTTTCTTAAGTATTTTGTCTACAAAGTATGTGCATCTATGTAACGGAACTGTCCCCGAACACGAGCTTTGCTCTTTCGGGGTATTTTTATGTAACGTTTTTATGTATATGTTATTGTTAAAAAAAATACATATATTTTAACATTATTTCCGTTCTCGTTCTCGTTTCCGTTTCCGGTTTATTGTGAACCAGCCTTAACGCCGTGATTGTACATCACTTTGTTACCTTTCAACCAGATTAGGTGGAATCATTTAGCACCAGGAATATTATTATTATTATTATTATTATTATTATTATCATCATCATCACCAATGGAGAAAATGTGGTCTATACTAGCAAGAGAAATAATAATAATAATAATAATAATAATAATAATAATAATAATAATAATAATAATGTAACATTTTATAATTCATTTTCAGAACGAAAATTTACATTTGTTCGGATCATATTTCTGCACATTTACAGAACAAAACTAAAATTCTTTAAATCACTTATTATCATTGTATACTGCTCTCTTATATTGACTGAGCATATTGGGAATTAACTCAATGACTTTCCCAAAAAACGCTATGAAATGGTTCATACAACATAATTTTTATCTTGAGAAGGAAGCAAAAATTGTATTACACTTTTTTGTTTGAAATATCTCTAAGAATAACCCCCTGAAATTAAGTCAGTTTAATATGTTAGGAATTATTGTTGATTCCAAGTTGACATGGGAAAGTTATATTGATCATATCTCTACTAAACTTTCTCCTCAAGAGATTAAAAACTGTAGTACCTGAAAACTATATTCGTGATGCTTATTTTGCTTACTTTCAAAGTACTCTTACCTATGGAATGTTGCTATGGGGCAACAGCGTTTTTATAAATAGGGTCCTATTGCTTTAAAAAAGGGCCATAAGAATTTTATCAAATGTAGCTTTTAATGAACATTGTAAACCATTATTTGTGAAAAACAAAATCATAACTGTAATTAATTTATATATTCTAGAGTTAATTTTGTTACGTAGATGAAATTATTGGGGATCATCAGTGCGGTTTTCGGCGTAATAGATCGACTATTGATCAGATTTTTTGTATTCGACAGATAATGGAGAAAAAATGGGAGTATAAGGGTACAGTACATCAGTTATTCATAGACTTCAAAAAGGCATATGACTCGGTTAAGAGGGAAGTATTAAATGATATTCTTATTGAATTTGGTATTCCCAAGAAACTAGTTCGATTAATTAAAATGTGTCTCAGTGAAACATACAGCAGAGTCCGTATAGGTCAGTTTCTATCTGATGCTTTTCCAATTCACTGCGGGCTAAAACAGGGGATGCACTATCACCTTTACTTTAGAACATTGTACGAAATGGAAATATAAAAATTGGAGATTTATCCTTCGAAGAGGTGGAAAAATTCAAATATCTTGGGGCAACAGTAACAAATATAAATGACACTCGGGAGGAAATTAAACGCAGAATAAATATGGGAAATGCCTGTTATTATTCGGTTGCGAAGCTTTTGTCATCTAGTCTTCTGTCAAAAAATCTGAAAGTTAGGATTTATAAAACAGTTATATTACCGGTTCTTCTGTATGGTTGTGAAACTTGGACTCTCACTCTGAGAGAGGAACATAGGTTAAGGATGTTTGAGAATTAGGTGCTTAGGAAAATATTTGGGGCTAAGCGGGATGAAGTTACAGGAAAATGGAGAAAGTTACACAACACAGAACTGCACGCATTGTATTCTTCAGCAGACATAATTAGGAACATTAAATCCAGACGTTTGAGAATGGCAGGGCATGTAGCACGTATGGGCGAATCCAGAAATGCATATAGAGTGTTAGTTGGGAGACCGCAGGAAAAAAGACCTTTAGGGAGGCCGAGACGTAGATGAGGATAATATTAAAATGGATTTGAGGGAGGTGGGGTATGTTGATAGAGAGTGGATTAATCTTGCACAGGATAGGGACCGCTGGCGGGCTTATGTGAGGGCGGCAATGAACCTTCGGGTTCCTTAAAAGCCATTTCTAAGTAAGTAAGTAAGTAAGTAAGTAAGAGTTAATTTTGTATGTTAAAGATAATCTTCCAACTTTAACATTAAGAAATATGATATTCATTCCTATGACACAAGACAAAGAAATTATTTTAATATCATAACATGTGAACTTGCTAAATCCCCCCCCCCAAAAAAAATTGTCAAATATCATTGAAGATTGAAAATAAATTTCTATCACATATTTTTAATTTAAGCAGAGATGCTCTCAAATTTTACACCTCTAGTTGGTTAATTTTAAATCCGTTTTATAATCTTGACGAATTTTTTGATTGCACAGTCTCTTTGTAATTTAACTGACCTTTCCTATACATTTTGTTTATAGACATGTAATTTAAACTATTAAACTATACATGGCAGCGTAGTAGCGATTTGCAGAGATGTCAAGCGCGGGCATATTTTATCCTCTGACAAGGAATCTAGAGGCATTCCGCTTATAGAATCGCATGCAAGCACACACTTAAAAGAAGATTCTACTTCACTGTTACACCTCGTTCACAGAGTACAAATTCCCACGTTTGATATGCCAGGCGTATTGTATCCGCACTCGTACTCCTTAATTTCCTGCGTTATCCTTCAGAGTCATTTGAGGTCTCAAGAGACCTTGATCGGCAGAGATATCCGTCCACGGAAGTAGGAAGTAGGAGCGAGGAACAGGTGGTTAGTGAAGATGCTAAAGTTACAACGAGAGAACGTAGGAAGGGATGAAAATCTAGACATTCCAATTAAAAGATTAAGATAATACCGTATTGAAGAGGAAAGCCCGAAAAGTGAACGTAATCCTTTAAATATACAGAGTGACGTTTATGCAAACTTAACTCTCGTGAGCGCGTCATGTCTGCTGGAAGTGGCCGCCGCGCTGTCTTCTATCAGGCACACGTCGATAGCGTCGTCTCATGCTCATAAGTCATCACTAAGGACCGGATTTTTATGTAATTACATGTTATATTCCTTTCAACCTAACAGCATATAAATAACAAATCTTTGCGAATCTTGTAATTACCATTAATATAATCAAATTTGATACTACATATTTTTACATATTTACCCCACATTACGTAAAGAAATCTCCTTTTCTATGCGATTATTTTGTGCCATGACAAAGTATTACCTTCTTCATATTTGGTTGTGGTCGTCTTTGTAAATTTGTCCATGGACTTAATTGTGAAGATATACCAAAGGGTAAAATAGGGTTTCAATATTTGGATAACAATAATAATAACATTAATAACTGTGAAGAAATCTTCATTGTTCATTGGAGTAACAGAAAAGTTTTTTGATGTTGCTTTCACAATACTGATCCAATCCTCAGGAACAAAGATATTATTAACCACACGTTTACTATTTTCAATCAAGCCAAAGTCTTGATCGCATTCCATATAAGTATGGCCTGCTCCGGCCTGGCTCCAGGAACTTGTGATCAATGACTTGTATTGAGCTGGTCTTCACGATGTACATCCAAAATTTGAGCAGGTTTTTGTTTCGATCTTGACCACCGCAGCAGTCACTGTATGCAATGATTCGACTCACTTCATGTAAACCTTCACAATATTTCTTCAGACAGGAATCAATTTCTTGCGATCCTCTTGAGACAGTGTTTTCCCCACACATGAACATGGTGGATTTGCCAGTTTTAAGGTTATGGATACCAAAATTATAAGTCCAGAGAACTCTCAGGTAATAAACTTTGTTGCTGGTGAGTGAAGGTGTAGGCAACGTTTTCTAAGTCCAAAGTGAAAACAGCTAAACTATACTCCTGTTTTGATTTTTCTTTGTCAATCTTCTTCTGTTCGGTTGCCTTTCGTGCTCTTCTCAGGTGCAGCTCTTGTTCCATTTTCAAATCAGCTAAGAGTTGCTCATCTTTCTCATCTGCGATTCTCACAGAAAACGTGTCACACTTATTACATGTGTCAGTATGTGGCCGATGAAAACTTAAGTTGAAATGGGTGTTGAATATCTTAACATACCATTAAAGGAGGATAACATCCTTCTTTCTTTTCTATTTTCCATTTTCTTGTAGACACAAATCATGAGATGATTTAACAAAACAACCATGCCAATAAAATCACTTGGCTGGGTTTTGCTCTAAACAGAAAATAAGTTTTGTAAAGAGTATAAGTGAATGATGCCCAGATGCCAGCACTGCACAATGTGATAACTTATCGAATTTTATCCCATGTAAACTCCTTTTGGGCTATCACAACATGCACTCTCATTTTTTAAAATAATATCACTTACCTGCTTTTTGTTCTAAGCCCCTCATATTATGGCTTGATATTACATAAATCTACATATTTAGGGAGTTCATTCATTTTTACTTCTCTAAAAGAAAAAAAAACTTCTGTTAGGGAAGTTTACAATTTGAAATGCACAGATTTAAAAAGCCTTTTTACCTACCTAAGAAAATATATATTTCGGCACGAAACCTAACGTCCTTAGTTCCAGGCAAACAACAGTTTGTAAATGCCTATAGTTTGAGGTTTTAGTAAGTACTTTGTTCCTTACAGGGAGCAGCTAAAATGCATGTGTCCCACATCTCCTCTTATTTTCTCCTAATCCAGTAAAGCGAAACGGTGCTTGCAGTACTGTTGTGTCATTCATTTCACTCAGTTCTCTAGTTTTAGTACTTACAGCACCTATAAAGTGCAAGTGAGTTTATCTACTGCGTTTAACTAACTAAAATGGCCCCTGTATCTTCAATCCTAACGACAAAAATAAAATCATGGATTGCGATGGACGGAGGTTTCACTACAGATGGAAAAATTGCAATGTGTCAAGTATGCGGTAAAAAAGTCGGGTGCTCTATGAAATCACAACTGGAGAATCTTACCTATCCTATACCTGATATTAAATACGTTCATGATTTTACATATTTTGGTACATATTCAGCTTATTTTTCTTACATAAATGTATGTACATATGTTGCACCTTTAATGTTTGGGCCCATGATCTCATTTGTAATGTTTCCTTTTAAGATGTCAGTCGTGCGGGGCTTGTTATGGTACCTACTCTTTTTCCTTAAGGGATTAGGTATAGCTTACAGCAGTAAAATTTTGTAAATATTGAACATTTTTTTCCTCCATTATTCTATTTTGCACAATAATGAAAATTAGTATGTGTAAAACTCTGTCCTTCTGCTATATGAAAAAAAAAATATTTTTACGATTAAAAAATTATTTACATTTTTTTTTTTCAAAATTCAGTTCATTTGCAGTGATGAATTGTTACCCATATAACTAAAAAACTATCCAATATTCTGTGATTAAATTTTTTGTATGTATTTAGGCATGTTATATCTACAATATGATGCAAGATCACTTCTCTACCTTTGATAGATTGTCTGGTAAGAAATAAATTCATTTTAAAAATGGTTAACTATCAATATTTTCTTCTAACACAAAATATAAAAAAAATATTATTTATCAAGGAACGTAGGTGAAAGAACATGGTATTGTAAACATGAGTTTCAGCAATAAAATAAAACAGAGGGCGTGAAAAAGTTAACAAGTTTAGGAATGATGAGGGAAACGCTTCATCACTGTACAGTAAACTGACACTATTCCGAATTTTGAAAAAAAAAAAAAAAAAAAAAAAAAACAATTTTTTTTTAAATCGTAAAAATATGTTTTTTTTTTTCATATAGCAAAAGGACAGTGTTTCACACTTACCCATTTTTATTATTATACAATATAGAGTAATGGAGGAAATAATGTTGAATATTTCCAAAAATTTTACTGCTGTAAGTTGTACCTAACCCCTTAAGTTAGACTCGCAAAAGGTCTGGTGAACGTGATGGTCATTGATTCTTGGAAATAAGGTCGTAAAGAAACTTGTGATAAATAGCATGTCGAATCATTTTTCTGAAGGCAACTGAACCAAAAAAGGAGATAGTTAAGAGAGAAGTTTTGTATTATTGTAAATGAAAGTAATATGTTTCTGATTATAAAAATCCAGCGAATACAAATATTGTTTATAGATTACATATGCTGATGAAAATTATCATTTCAGGAGCCACAAATAGGACTTTTCTGAAAATTAAAAAACTCTTTTACAAATTATACTTACTTTATATTCTACAGATTTTGTTATTACCATCTATTTTGGGCAACTACTAAATATATATAGGCCAAGTAGTAATGATCGGGACGAAATTGAAATACAAACTGCTGAGCCATTTATACCGGAACCCACACTTTCTGAAGTCGAAATTGCGATAGAAAATCTGAAAAAGTACAAGTCACCAGGTATTGATCAAATTTCAGCAGAATTAATACAAGAGGGTGGAAGCGTATTATCTAGAGAAATCTATAAACTTGTACTTGCAATTTGGGAGAAGGAAATTGTATCAGAACAATGGAAGGAGTCCATAATCGTACCTATTTTTAAAAAGGGGGACAAGACTAACAGTAGTAACTTTCGAGAAATATCACTTTGTTGACATCTTACAAAATTTTGTTGAATATCCTTTCGAGAAGATTAACTCCATATGTAGGTGAAATTATTGGGGATCATCAGTGTGGTTTCAGGCGTAATAGATCAACTATTGATCAGATTTTTTGTATTCGACAGATATTGGAGAAAAAATGAGAGTATAAGGGTACAGTACATCAGTTATTCATAGATTTCAAAAAGGCGTATGACTCGGTTAAGAGAGAGGTTTTATATAATATTCTTATTGAATTTGGTATTCCTAAGAAACTAGTTCGTTTAATTAAAATGTGTCTTAGTGATACTTACAGCAGAGTCCATATAGGCCAGTTTCTATCTGATGCTTTTCCAATTCACTGCGGGCTAAAACAGGGAGATGCACTATAACCTTTACTTTTTAACTTCGCTCTAGAATATGCCATTAGGAAAGTTCAGGATAACACAGAGGGTTTGGAATTGAACGGGTTACATCAGCTTCTTGTCTATGCGGATGACGTGAATATGTTAGGGGAAAATCCACAAACGATTAGGGAAAACGCGGAAATTCTAGTTGAAGCAAGTAAAGAGATAGGGTTGGAAGTAAATTCCGAATAAACTAAGTATATGATTATGTCTTGTGATCAGAATATTGTACGAAATGGAACTATAAAAGTTGGAGATTTATCCTTCGAAGAGGTGGAAAAATTCAAATATCTTGGAGCAACAGTAACAAATATAAATGACACTCGGGAGGAAATTAAACGCAGAATAAATATGGGAAATGCGTGTTATTATTCGGTTGAGAAGCTTTTGTCATCTGGTGTGCTGTCAAAAAATCTAAAAGTTAGAATTTATAAAACAGTTATATTACCGGTTGTTCTATATGGCTGTGAAACTTGGACTCTCACTCTGAGAGAGGAACATAGGTTAAGGGTTTTTGAGAAAAGGTTCTTAGGAAAATATTTGATGCTAAGAGGGATGAATTTACAGGAGAATGGAGAAAGTTACACAACGCAGAGCTGCACGCATTGTATCCTTCACCTGACATAATTAGGAACATTAAATCCAGACGTTTGAGATGGGCAGGGCATGTAGCACGTATGGGCGAATCCAGAAATGCATATAGAATATTAGTTGGGAGGCCAGAGGGGAAAAAAACCTTTGGGGAGGCCGAGACGTAGATGGGAAGATAATATTAAAATGGATTTGAGAGAGGTGGATATGATGGTAGTGACTGGATTCATATTGCTCAGGATAGGGACCGCTGGCGGGCTTATGTGAGGGCGGCAATGAACCTTCGGGTTCCTTAAAAGCCAGCAAGTAAGTAAGTATTATTATTATTATTATTATTATTATTATTATTATTATTATTACGAATTTACCATGCATTCCATAGTCTGCCATAAGACAAAGTATACTAATCAATTATAATATAAAACAGCTATCATCAGCACACTGCACTCTGGGGCTAGCGTCCCTTACCCGCAGGTGCACCAGCGTGCATTCATGCTGCTGGCGGGTATGCTGTCTCCCTATTCCTTCTGCACGACGGAGCATTTTTTGTTGCACTCCTTGCACTCTACCCATTTCAGCGAGTGCTGACGACTACTGATATAAAATATGATAATTGAATTTAATAAATGTGATTGCAATTGGACATCAAACAAACACTAGAGATAACAAAATATGTAGAAGAAAAGTAATCTTAGAATTTAAATACAATTGAGTACTTTTGCCTAAGTTAGGCCTATGTATGAGATACATTAATCTTGAATGTCGTGCTGTCTGTAGTGCTAAACTTTGTGACCAAATATTACATTATAAAAAACATGTTATATGATTCGTTCTCGATCTGTACGTGGCCTCAGGTAGGGAAAGAGCGGTCACTCTTTTCAGTTCTTTCACGTTTCTGTACAGGTGCTCAAGTCTAAAGGCGAATAAGGGAGGCCGCTGAATAATATATTCGGAAATGAGACGAAACCTTACGGGAAATTTTGTGTTTATGTGGCTAATAATCCCGAAACGATTTCTGAAGTCATAGTTAAACTTACAACTTGTTTAGAAATGGATCCAAATAAAAATATGGAGTGTATTATGTTTTGTCTACTTCTTTGTCACGTTCCATTTAATGTTCCTCAATTCGCCTAACATATTGCCGTAGCGAACAGGAACACCGTAGAAAGTGCGATCTGCCGTATCTGTGTCTCAAGCGCTAGAGCGGCCCGAGTTCGATTCTTTGTCAGGCAGTGATGGAATTTGTGGTAGACAAAGTAGACATTGTAAAGGGTTTTCCTCTTGACACTCCCGTTACCCTCATTAATTTCGCCAACATTTTTTTCATCATCCTCTCATTGCACCTCATTCATTCTTAGTGTTCTACCCAAAGGCAGGTCTTTCACTCAAACCCAGCATTCTCCAATCTCTTCTATTTTCTGCCTTCCTCTTAGTCTCCGCATATGATCAACATATCTTAATGTTGTCTATCATCTGATATATTCTTCTGCCCGAACTTTTCTCTCATTCACAATTCCTTTTCTCTGCGATAGTTTTGTAAAAAATATATATATTCCTCTCCCCTTTTTTGTTCTCTTGATCACCAGATGAATTTATTATCATACCCTTTTTATTGTGGATTTTATTTAATTTTCTTATTTGTTTCTTCTTTTTTATTATTAGTTTATTACATTTCATTTGTTGTATTCTTTCTTACGTTTTCCCTATTAACTATTTGTACTGACTGAGTTGCTTTTATTATATTCCAATCTTTAGATCTGTATTTTACTTCATTTTTTATTATGATACTATTTTCATGTTGTTTAGTGTCGATTTTGTTATTCTATTATTTTTTGTAATATGTTAGTATTCTGTTCTTTAACTTTTTGGTTAAATTTTACTGCTTGTATAATTTGTAACTTGGTAGAGTGTAAGAGAAGGCCCTATGGCCTTAACTCTGCCAGTATAAATAATACTTACTTACTTACAAATGGCTTTTAAGGAACCCGAAGGTTCATTGCCGCCCTCACATAAGCCCACCATCGGTCCCCATCCTGTGCAAGATTAATCCAGTCTCTATCATCACACCCCACCTCCCTCAAATCCATTTTAATATTATCCTCCCATCTACGTCTCGGCCTCCCTAAAGGTCTTTTTCCCTCCGGTCTCCCAACTAACACTCTATATGCATTTCTGGATTCACCCATACGAGCTACATGCCCTGCCCATCTCAAACGTCTGGATTTTAAGTTCCTAATTATGTTAGGTGAAGAATACAATGCGTGCAGTTCTGTGTTGTGTAACTTTCTCCATTCTCCTGTAGATTCATCCCACTTAGCCCCAAATATTTTCCTAAGCACCTTATTCTCAAACACCCTTAACCTATGTTCCTCTCTCAGAGTGAGAGTCCAAGTTTCACAACCATACAGAACAACCGGTAATATAACTGTTTTATAAATTCTAACTTTCAGATTTTTGGACAGCAGACTGGATGGTAAGAGCTTCTCAACCGAATAATAACACGCATTTCCCATATTTATTCTGCGTTTAATTTCCTCCCGAGTGTCATTTATATTTGTTACTGTTGCTCCAAGGTATTTGAATTTAATAATAATAATAATAATAATAATAATAATAATAATAATAATACTCTGAGTAGACATTAACATATATGAAGCAAAAGCCTTCTGGAGAACTTTACAAAAATTGTATTTTTAAATGTAATTTTTAAGTAGGTTATTTTACGACGCTTCATCAACATCTTAGGTTGTTTGGCGTCTGAATGAGAAGAGGGGGATAATGATAATGCCGGTGATGTGGGTCCGGTGTCCAGCACGGAAAGAGTTACGCAACATTTTTATTATTATTATTATTATTATTATTATTATTATTATTATTATTCCTTCCAGTACATCCTTCAGTAGGCAGTTTCTTCTCAGACAGTGGCCCAACCAATTCCTTTTCCTCTTCCTGATCAGTTTCAATATTATTCTTTCTTCACCCACTCTTTCCAACACAGCTTCATTTCTTATTCTGTCCATTTCACACGCTCCGTTCTTCTCCATATCCACAATTCAAATGCTTCTAGTCTCTTCTCTTCAATTTGTCGTAATATCCATGTTTCTGCTCCATGCAATGCTACACTCCACACAAGCACTTCACTAGTCTTGTCCTTAGTTATTCTTTCAGAGGTCCGCAAAAGATGCTCCTTTTTTATTAAAAAAAATCTTCTTTTGCCATTGCTATCCTCCTTTTGACTTCCTGGCAGCAGCTCATGTTACTGCTTTTAGTACACCCCAAGTATTGGAAGCAGCCTATAATCTGCAATAGCTAAAAATATCTGGGTTTTAGTAATGAGGATAGGACGGGTTTTATATGGTGGTATAGGAAGGAGATGGGACTCCAGATCCTGGGGCTTATCAGGCATTCATCCCGGGATGAAACCTGTATCTTTCATGGCGGAGTTAGAATGGCCCATGAGTTAGCATCGAATTCACGAATGGTACTCAGGCCACCTGTCTGATTTTTACAATCATGGCATAGAATAGGGTTCAATGGGCCAAAATAAGTCTAAGTTCAAGGAACCTTCCCGTGGGCTGCCCTCGAAAGGCAAGCGAAGCCAAGCCAGAAAATATGATCACTTCATTCAGAGGTAGCTAGCACTCCAATGAGCAGTTTGGATATCCATGATTCAGAAGTCCAGCTGTAGCACTCGATAATATACGTAAAGTGGAGGAGACAGATATTACGTTGTGAGAAATTATTATTGAGATATTTTATTGCATTGCTACATGGATTGATTTATGGAACATTTCAGACAAATTTTCAAATGCCAAAGTTTTTCTTCAATAATTACGTTGGTTTATATTCAATTTTGTAGCATTTGTAAAGCATGAAGGGATTAATTTGACGTCCTTTAATTAGAATATTAAATGCGTGTAAAAATTTGTCGCTCAAAGAAAGTAAGAGAGTGAGAGATAGCGAGAGAGAGGGAGTGAGAGAGAGCGCGCGGCTACAGAGGTAAAATAATACATAGCCATATTTTAAAGCGTGATGACGTAACATAAACGTTGCACTGCGCCAAAAGTTTATCAAATTAAATACGAAAGTATGATATTAAGATGTAATTCCCCTGAAAATCGTATTGTAAAATAACTTTGTCCCTACATAAAACATAAATAAAATTACTATTATTTAGGCCTATACATGTACTAGGTAGGAGTGCATGATAGAGCAATATACAGGGTGAACAATAAGTATGGAATATTGCTAATAACTTCTTAAATTTTAGTTTTACAAAATAAGTTTTATAAAAAAGCTGTTGGAGATAAACCATGCAATAAGTTATGATATCAGCATTCCAAAAAAGTTAGTTATTCAGGTATACAGTTGTGGAAGTAAACTGTATTTTTTAAAATGGCATCCTATATTAATATTTGCATATTCCGAATCTTCATTAAATTGTACATATGAATATCGATCGTCCAGTTCAAAAGTGCGACAACTCAAAAATTGCCATTATTTAGTTATTTATACTACTGAAAGCCCCTTTCGGAGCTCTTCCCGATTCAGTATTGAGATAAGTCCTATTTACAACCAAAAAGAAAAGAAAACTAAATAAACTGCTTTAGAAATAATTATAACTATGGACTTTACTAATTCATTATTAGTACATTTCCAAATGTATTAATAATGAACTGAAAGATTGTGATAAACTCGTCCTGAATACTGACTCATTTCTAATTGTCGTGGTTATGAACCAGAACTCTGCTCCTTTCTAAGTGATTTATTTGAAACCTTCAACTGACGATATCTCAAAACTTGTTTTTTTGAGTTGTCGCACTTTTGAACTAGACGATCGATATGTAGAAATTAAATCCATTCACCCGTTTCATGTCTTTTAACTATTTATTAAACTCGTTTCGTGTACTTCAAACTTGAGACGAATAAGTAGGCCTATGTACTGTACAATCATGTTGAGTAGGCCATAAAACTAAACAAAACGCTATGACTAACCAAACTTGGCAACAGAGCCTCAACACGAGAACCACTCACAGCCAAACAATGTTCCAGTCAATCACGAAAACAGTCCATTGACTTTCTCAGTTACATGACTGACCTGTTCCATCTCATATTTATGCATTACTTTTTGTAGTTGAACTCCAAACTGAGTAATTGTTTTTTTTTAGTAGGTTATTTACGATGCTTTATCAACATCTTAGGTTATTTAGCTTCTGAATGAGGTGAAGGTGATAATGCGGTGAAATGAGTCCGGGGTCCAGCACCGAAAGTTACCCAGCATTTGCTTGTATTGGGTTGAGGGAAAGCCTCGGAGAAACCTCAACCAGGTAACTTGCCCCGACCGGGGATCGAATCCGGGCCACATGGTTTCGCGGTCAGACGCGCTAACCGTTACTCCACAGGTGTGGACCTGAGTAATTGTGACTTGGATGTCTGCAAGAAGGGACATATATATTAAAATAAATAATAAATTAGAGCTTGTTGGAAAGGGAGGACAGCGTAGAAAGTCGCCTTATAAATTGCGCTGTGAATATTTTATTTAACACTCGGAGGAACAAATGAATTAAAACAAAAAATGACAACTGAAATGAGAAAGTTTGTCTTTCTCGAAATGTTCATAATTGTCACATTTCCATTATTTATGTATGAAGGACCATGCCGGTAACGCAGTGCTGCAAAGAAAAAAACTTCTCTTTGAGGGTTGTGTGAGGATTTTTTGGCCAAACCGTCTTGCCACAGTTTCTGATGTTTAGTGATTATCGATATTTTATGAAATAACTTCGTATTTCAGCAATTATTTACAGCAGTGAAATACCTGTTTCACGCGTTATCCTATCTTCTTAACGACTAATTTGACATTTATATCCTCCTCCTCCTCCTTCTTCTTCTTCTTCTTCTTCTTCTTCTTCTTCTTCTTCTTCTAGATTATACTAAACTGCTGACAATGAGTTTAAAAAAATTGTTGTAAGCATTCATGTTGATCTTAATCCGTGGAAATTTTTTCTAGTATAGTTATGCAATTTTTTTACATAAGTCTTTAGTAACAATTTGTTAATATGAGCGAAGCACTTTTCTATATTGTTCATCTTGGCAAAAATTCCTTATGTAAAAAAAAGAAAAAAAAAAGTCACGACGTTGATACATACAGTACTTCCCAATTGTACATGCTGTGCATTCTAAAAAAAAATAATTTCTCACGTTATCATTTCTATTCCCCTCTACGTTACATAACCATATTCCTACATTATACAGGGCGAGACAAGTTAAGTTACCGGATTTTTAAGCGTACCACGAGGTTGCTTTTGACGGGCAGAGCATTAGGTTTTCCCCGTTAGTTGTTTTCTCTAAGCTCGGCGCAAGGCAAAATGTGTGTTTTCCTTGTTATTTGTTTGCACTAATCCAGCAACGCAATTCTGCTGGCACTTGGCATTGTCATTCTTAGTGAGTTGTCTGAACTGTACTAAGAAAGTGTTTTCAGCCGTAATTAGATACACTGTGCAACAACGTACTCCCCTCTTTGAAGCTTATCTACTGAAGAAATCGTAGAAGTTGTGCTTACGCTTCAGACAACATATGCCTATTATATCTATGTGTGTTTGATTCTACTCTGCAAACCCTCAAAGTTGGATTTCATTAAAATATTGTGAATTTATTTCAACTCAACAATGGAATTTTATTCTTCCAACAATAATTCCTTTCTACAATTCACCTTAAACGTTCTCGTCAACAATAGGATTTTCACTCAACACAGTATTCGTTATAGCACTCCACTGACGGCAATGACAATTTACTCGGACTATTACGAACAACAATGAACTGTTAATCTTAACTAATATTTACAAAGCACTATTTACAAATCAGAACTATCAGTTCTCAGTTCACAGTTCTTCTAGCTCAGTCACTCGAGTTCACAGTATCTCGAACCACAGACCTTCATAGACAGTTCACTGTACTCGAACTCAGGTCCCTCTAACTGCGGTCCACTGCACTCGAACTCAGGTCCCTCCAACTGCGGTCCACTGCACTCGAACTCAGGTCCCTCCAACTGCGGTCCACTGCACTCGAACTCAGGCCTTCGGATGCTGTCACAGTTGCGGACGCACACTCGAGCCGAACTCCGCTACACAAGACTGGCTTGCTTGCTCTGGCTTACTCACTGACTGGCTGACTAATCAACTGAAACTGCTCGAGTTCGCTGGCGTTTCTTCTTTTATAGCAACAGCGACGTAGCCTCGAAAGTTCGACGCGTCTCCAGAGATAGCACTCCAGAACAATCCAGAGCCCTCTCCTCTCTACCAGCACCAGATGCGCGCGCAATTTCCCTCGCCGCGTAGGCCCTTTCCCCTCTCTTCTCTCCGCCGCGCGCCGTCCCTCAGTGCTCCGTGGAGCCTGTGTCGGCTCACGCGCGGTCTGCTCTTTTGAGGGACGCTGGTCGAGAGTTCGAACCTCACGTCGCTGTCACAATATTGATTTTCCCGTTAGCTACCTCTCCTTTTGAGTTGATGAATTGGTATATGCATTTCCTCATATATTAAGCAATGTTTTCTCAATTTTAAGGTATACCTTTCACTAAAGGCTACCTTGTCAAGCCACGGAGACATGACCCACTTTGTTAAAACCGCTGCCTTATAGCTTAACTTTCAATTCTCGAAGTACCTACCACAATGAACACCACAACCGGCTTCCCGCTAAATTTCAAGGTCTCTACGGGCTTTTTCATTCTATGCTATCAATCACAACGATAGGTAGATCTAGACGCAGTGATGGAGCGTTTCCCTCATAACTCAAAAACTATCCAACATTCTGTGATGAAATTTTTTCTGTGTATTTATGCATGTCATATCTACAATATGATGCAAAATCACTTCTCTAGTCCACACCTGTGGAGTAACGGTCAGCACGTCTGGCCGCGAAACCAGATGGCCCGGGTTCGAATCCCGATCGGGGCAAGTTACCTGGTTGAGGTTTTTTCCGGGGTTTTCCCTCAACACAATACGAGCAAATGCTGGGTAACGTTCGGTGCTGGACCCCGGACTCATTTAACCGGCATTATCACCTTCATTTCATTCAGACGCTAAATAACCTGAGCTGTTCATACAGCGTCGTAAAATAACCCAATAAAATAAAATCACTTCTCTACCTTCGATAGATTGTCTGATAAAAAATAAATTCATTTTAAAAAATGGTCCAATATCAATATTATTTATCAAGGAAAGAGCATGATATTGTAAACATGAGCTTCAGCAATAAAATGAAAGAGAGAACATGAAAAAGTTAAAAAGTTAATGAGTTATGAGAGAAATTCTTCAGCACTGCACAGTGAACTGCCACCATTTTGAATTTTGAAAAAAATTGAAAATTTTTTTTTAATCGTAAAATTATTATTATTTTTTTTTCATATAGCAGAAGGACAGTGTTTTACACATGCTAATTTTCATTATTATACAAGATAAGGTAATGAAGGAAAAAAATGTTGAATATTTCCAAAATTTTACTGCTGTAAGCTCTACCTAACCCCATAAAGACAACTGAGCACAATTCTGGGATATACTGATCTCATCTACTACACAAATAGTAATAATGGCGCCGAAGAATGGAGACATGGTGTTATTATTCTTCTTACTGAGGTAAAGAAAGTGTAAGAAACCAAGATCAATTCATGTTAATCATATTTTGTGCTTCACTTGATTGGAAACTGTAATATAAATTATGAGGATGATTATTGCTGTCATGAATTCCATTTCCAGTATTCATATTCCTTGAAGATCTGATTCCTTTCATGATCTGCGATCAATAGGCCTATAGAAGATAAGAACAAGTATTTTGTTTTCCAATCTTGTGTTGAGACAACATTCTTTCAATCAGCGATCATGAGCACATTGCACCCTCGGGCTAGCGTCTATTACCCGCGGATAAGAGACTGCACTCTGGTGCATCCGTGGCTGCTGGCGGGTATGCTCTCTCCCTCTCTTTCTGCTGCACGACGGGACATATTACGGTGCACTGTTTACCCGTTACCCATTTCAGCGAGTGCTATCGACCACTGCTTAGTTCTTAAGCAAACATTCTGATGGGGGCAGATAAAAATGCTATTTTTATTCTATCACCATGTTAATAATGTCAAAAGTAATGCTTATACAAATTTTGACCACTCTGCCGAATTACGAGGACCGTAAAAAAACAAGTTCGCCAGGAGTCGTTAATAGAAAGAAAACACAATTTCATTGTAAAAATTTATTGGAACCGACACAGCAATAATTGTTGAGCTATTTTTCAACATATTTCCCACTGGAATTGAGACATTTGTCATATCATGGTATCGACAAAGAGGTGCAGAAGGATGCCAAACGCTGGTTTCGATCCCAGGCGACAGACTTCTACGACATAAGGATACAAAAATTGATCCCATGGTATGACAAATATCTCAATTCCAGTGAGGGATATGTTGACAAATAGCGTAACAATTGCTGTATCTGGTCCAAATCTTTCAATGCAATTGTGCTTTTTTTCTGTAAACGACCAAGAGAAAATCACTTTCTGGACGGCCTCGTAATTGTAGTTCAGTGGCCAACATTTGTATAAGCACTTCTTTTGACATTATTAACATGGTGGAAGAAAAAAAAATACTTTTTTTTTCTGTCCCTATCAGAATGTTTGCTTGTTAGACAATTGAACTGTAAGTAATTCTGAAACTGGAAATATTGACGATACAAAGCGGAAGAATCTGGCCGGCTCCGTGAATCGGGTCTCGACATAGCTCAGATGGAAAGAGCTCTCAGCGCGCAAAGCTGAGAGATCCTAGGTTCGATTCTCGGTGTCGAAACGAATTTTTATCCAATAATAGGTACCGGTATCTAAATGTATGTCTACATATAGTCATTGATTATTGAATGAAGATGGCGAGGTCCTCATATATGATTATAAAGTATGGAAATATTAAGCGTCAGCACACTGTTGGAAACAATTTTTTTAACTGCAGTATCACCTAGAAAATGTGAAATCTCATATCAGTAGAGCTGAGACTGCTATTGTCATGTAAAATTTCCCGGTTTTGTTGCTGAGGGTTCGTCTTATTGTACTGCAGAGCCGTTGGAATAGCGAGGCTTTAGTGATATGTATGTAGATGATTATTACTTCCAACCAAACGTTTTAGAGAACGCAGGTCTACATTGCTTTATTGGACGCCATTTCTTGTCTATGCAAATGAAGGAGAAAATCGCTGCATCCCATTTCAAGTAAAATGGGGAGAACCGCTAGATCCCATTTAAAGTAAATAGACTTCTAATTCTATTATGGTAGAGGTGAGATATTCCCTTTACACATCATGGAAGCGAATAGAGGGCATGGAGATAGAGCTCTATGCTTTCATGACCCGGACACTAGAATGGGGTAGAGTGATCGGCATCATGTTCCGACCGCTTTTACTCTCAGGAAAGACCTGGTTCTAAATTTGACGGAGGTTGAGTGGACTCCTTGGTCGTTTTGAGAGTTTTGGCAACGCACGGGATTGAACTCGGAATCTTTCAGTTTTTAAATAGTTGCTCTACCAACTGAGTTATCTAGCTATCAATAATTATATTACCTATAGACTAAAGAATTAATTCAGCTGACGACTACTTACCCACGGAAGAATAAGATTTCGATCCTTGAATATTCTGTGATATTTTTTGTACTAATGTCGACTAGCGGCAAGTTTCTCTTGAGTAAATCGTTTTTCTTTGTCATTTACATTACACCATATCTTCATTGATATCATTACAATTCATTCATTCATTTTTTTTGGAAAGTAGCCTAATTTTTTTTTCTTTTTACTCCTTTTTTCGTTTCTCTTTTTTCTGTTTTTCCGCTTTCTTAAACTAGTACGTACACAACACCCATGCCCAAGGCGGGACTCGAACCCACAACCTTTCGGACCAAGCGATAGAGACATGCCGTGTCCCTACCGCTTGAGCCATCCAGGTCGGTCGTTAATTCATAGTTTTCTGCTCAAGGGCACGTCTTTTACTTCAAACCCAGCATTCCCCAATCTTTACTATTTACTGCCTTCCTATTAGTCTCCGTAAATGATCCATATATCTTAATGTGTATCATCTCATACCTCCTTCTGCGCTGAACCTTTCTCTCGTTCACCATTCCTTCCTGTGCATCCTTCAGTAGGCAGTTTCTTTTCAGCGAGTGTCCCAACCAGTTCCTTTTTCTCTCCTGTCTTGTGTTTAATTGCAATCCGCTACACAAAACAACATTCGCTGTTGGAATCTACAGAACAAAATAAGTTCAGGTAGACATCTGCAAGAGACAAGTCTGTTGAAATCATCCGAACATGTTATGTGTGTAGTCCAAATAAATCTGTGCATAAATGTGCTCAACGAGTATGCGTTTCAAAAACTATTCAATAGTCCATAAAGAGTTCTGTTCTTACATGCACTCCACTCAAATAATTATCGACATTTTCACAATATATATATAATTTTTCTGCGGATATTCTCCTTGACATTAACATTGACGAAAAGCTTTTAGATCATACAGTGTTTAGTGATGATGTAACTTTTCATGTTTCCGGACATTTTCATCGACACAAGTGAGAACATGAGCTCTTTAAAAAAAACACACATGATCTTGTTGATTAACTAGGGCTATTCTGAATAATTTCGAGGGAAAAATTGTTCCGGGGCCGGGTATCGAACCCGGGACCTTTGGTTAAACGTACCAACGCTCTCCCACTGAGCTACCCGGGAACTCTACCCGACACCGATCCAATTTTTCCCTCTATATCCACAGACCTCAAAGTGGGCTGACAACCGTCAAACAACCAACATTTGAGTGCACACTAACTCTGTGTGACTTTAAATTGTGGTTTTCTGTTACGTACAGTGACGTGTATTATGCAAATTAAGCTTTCAGGAATAACTCCCTGTAAAGTTAATTTGAATAATTTCGAGGGAAAAATTGTTCCGGGGCCGGATATCGAACCCGGGACCTTTGGTTAAACGTACCAACGCTCTCCCACTGAGCTACCCGGGAACTCTACCCGACACCGATTCAATTTTTCCCTCTATATCCACAGACCTCAAAGTGGGCTGACAACCGTCAAGCAACCAACATTTGAGTGCACACTACCCGGCCCCGGAACAATTTTTCCCTCGAAATTATTCAAATTAACTTTACAGGGAGTTATTCCTGAAAGCTTAATTTGCGTAGGGCTGTTCTGTCCATTCACTGATGTTTTAGCTAGGGAGTGGGGAGCGTTCTTCCAAGCAGTTAATATTTGTAAACAAAACGCACGGACCAAGGATCCTATCCTGATACAGCTACTTTAACGGAACCGTAATGCTTCGGCAAGATTGCTGTCCTCATCAAAAAAAAATTTTCTTTCGTGGTTCAGGAATTTATTAATGAAACATTTCCGTAGGTATTGACAGAAGGGACGGATGGAAATAATGGCCACCAAGCTCTCCGGATCTTACTCTTCTGGATTTTTACCCATAGGTTTTATGAAATAATAGGTATAGAGTGTACACAATAACGACATTAACTATTAATACAGCCGTCACTTATGATGCTCTTGGTCGTGTGTGGTAAGTATTGGAGTATCGTTTAGATATCTGCCTGGCTACCAGAAGAGCCAAAGTCGAACCTCATTGAATACGGTGTAAGAACTGGAGATTAATATTTAATTTAGTGGTTGTTCTATATCCTTATATGTTTCTTTACAATTATATAGCAATTTAAGGCCCCACTATAACTTTATGGAAACATTGTATTAATAGGCCTTGTATATTTTTATCACACAAAGATTATAAGAACTATATTTTATGGGTATCATTTTTTTGTTTTCACGGTATAAATTAAATTATATTTTTCATATATCTCCATAAACATAAAGCTACCGGTTTCAGATCCAATAGCCTCAGAGCGAATACATAGGATCAATCTGACAGCAAGTAACTTCGTAAGAAAGTACTTCCAATGCCGTGTATATGGCAACAGTGCTAGCGTGCTGGCCTTCCAAACAAGCGGCCCGAGTTGATCCCCGGTCGGGCCTGGGTAGAATTTGTAGTGGACAAAACAGACGTTGCAGAGGGTTTTTCTCGGGACATTCCCGTTTCCCACCTTCAATCCATCTCAAGTTGTCTATCATGTGTAATATTAAAAATAGGCTCGGGTGATGTCTGGGGACAGTAAGCCTACTGGTTTCCGATGCTGATCTAGGTTCTAAGGGCTTGGAATTCTGGGTTCGAGCTCGTCAGTAAATAATGGGATCAGGAAGATGGCCCACCTGTCAGGTCGGTTTCACGAATACCACTCGAGTTATCCGTAAAAACAAACAATAATTTAATAAAAAGTCCAATAAAACAATTAAATAATAATACATTAGAAACTAATAAAATAAAATGTTATTAAACTCAAACTGATAGTTGTTATAAAACCAACACTAATTAATATAATAAAAATTATAAAAATATATTAAAGAACTTATCTCCCATAATATTTATATTAACAAAAGAAAAATATAGAAATATAAATGATAATATATTAATTAAATTCATTTCTTGAAAATCCACACACCACTGAATTCGAGTAACACATCACTACCAAATAAATATTATTACTTACTTACTTACTGGCTTTTAAGGAACCTGGAGGTTCATTACCGCCCTCACATAAGCCCACCTTTGGTCCCTATCCTGAGCAAGATTAATCCAGTCTTTACCATCATATCCCACCTCCCTCAAATCCATTTTAATATTATCTTCTCATCTACGTCTCGGCCTCCCTGAAGGTCTTTTTGCCTCCGGCCTCCCAACTAACACTCTCTATGCATTTCTGGATTCGCCCATACGTGCTACATGCCCTGCCCATCTCAAACGTCTGAATTTAATGTTCCTAATTATGTCAGGTGAAGAATACAATGCGTGCAGTTCTGTGTTGTGTAACTTTCTCCATTCTCCTGTAACTTCATCCCTCTTAGCCCCAAATATTTTCCTAAGAACCTTATTCTCAAACACCCTTAACCTATGTTCCTCTCTCAAAGTGAGAGTTCAAGTTTCACAACAATAAAGAACACCCGGTAATATAACTGTTTTATAAATTCTAACTTTAAGATTTTTTGACAGCAGACTGGATGATAAAAGCTTCTCAACCGAATAATAACAGGCATTTCCCATATTTCTTCCGTGTCTAATTTCCTCCCGAGTATCATTTATATTTGTTACTGTTACTCCAAGATATTTGAACTTCTCCATCTCTTCGAAAGATAAATTTCCAATTTTTATATTTCCATTTTGTACAATATTCTCTTCACGAGACATAATCATATACTTTGTCTTTACGGGATTTACTTCCAAACCTATCTCTTTACTTGCTTCCAGTAAAATTCCCGTGTTTTCCATAATCGTTTGTGGATTTTCTCCTAACATATTCACGTCATCCGCATAGACAAGCAGCTGATGTAACCCGTTCAATTCCAAACTCTCTCTGTTATCCTGAACTTTCCTAATGGCATACTCTAGAGCAAACTTAAAAATTAAAGGTGATAGTGCATTCTCCTTGCTTTAGCCCACAGTGAATTGGAAACGCATCTGACAGAAACTGACCTATACGAACTCTGCTGTACGTTACACTGAGACACATTTTAATTAATCGAACTAATTTCTAACACTCTATATGAATTTCTGAAATAAATATTATTAATAATTATAAAACAATAACTATAATAATTATTTAAATCCTTTAAAATCGTCGAACTTATAATCATCGCATACAATGGGCCTTAAGTATAAGGATCCATTCCGGATCCAGCCCTCGTGAAATCCAAGAAATGAATCAATGGATGAATCAATAAAGTACTTCCAATGCTATCTTCTTTTGATCTCAATTATCAACACCTATAATTTGTCCAGATAGAGTTTCTTCTTCGTGTATGGAATGCTACAAGCTTGAGTTTCTTGGAAAGAGTGTACGAACTGCATATTCATACTGGGAATAGAATGTTGAGCAGGGACACGAGACACGTTCGAGGGCCGTCCTGTGCATGTCCCAGACTTGCTGTTTACGTTACGTTACGGCTTGTAACTACATCCGCTCATTTTCTGACAGTGAGTTCTCGACGGGCTCCATAAATAATTCACTCGTCTCATACAACTAAAAGGGTAGAAATTCAGTTACTGCCGCATCAGGGAAGACGGAATAAGAAGAAAACTGAGAATTCTCAGGTGACTCTAACAATGTTACTCCGTTTTCTTACAGTCGTGCGTCTATTTGGGGAGCGTCAGCGTCTACTAAATACTGCTACAATACTTTATAACGATGTACAGTGCATGAGGATTAAGTTGGCGTGATTTCTACTGTCCTTGTCTGAGGTCCTTGTCTACCGACTGCCACCAGATGTGACGGGCAAGAGGTTTCCTTTTGTACAATTCTTGGAATGCCCTTTCTCCTCCCTTCTCCCTTCACACTTTTGCAAACCCAATTAGTGGATCTCTCAGTGGCGGCTCGGGGTTGTTCGAGTTCATTAGTTAGTAGTATCTTGTGGATAGTGAAGTGAGTTTGTATCTTTTTTTTATTGGGTTATTTTACGACGCTAAATCAACATCTCAGGTTATTTAGCGTCTGAATGAAATTAAAGTGATAATGCCGGTGAAATGAGTCCGGGGTCCACCACCGAAAGTTACCCAGCATTTGCTCGTATTGGGTTGAGGGAAAACCTCGAAAAAACCTCAACCAGGTAACTTGCCCCGACCGGGATTCGAACCCGGGCCACCTAGTTTCGCGGCCAGACGCGCTGACCGTTACTCCACAGGTGTGGACGAGTTTGTATCTTGTTGTACCAATTTAATATAATATAATTCACAAATTAAAATGTTTTCGGAGATACATGGTTTCACTATTACCTTAAATATTGTAATGAGTGTTATGCTCTTGTATTTAATAATAATGGTAGGCAATATGGGAAAACGCGGGAAAGCCTTGAAGTCGGACGGTATGAACATGGTTATTAATGCACATAAATTCTTTATTGGAGAATATGCGGAAAACAATATCTGTGCTGATTTTTATCGAAAGTACTGCTGCAGCGACACATATATCATCTCGTGGTGTTAACAGGATTAAAATAGAAAAAAAAAAAAAAAACAAAAACAAAAAAAAAAAACAAGAAAAAAAAAACAAAAAACCAAAAGGAAGCGCTAGAAAGCAGAAGCGGAAGTGGAAGTGTGCTGCGAACTCCAGGAAAGAAACGCCCGAACAGAACTCTTAAAAAACGTGTGTAACAGGTTAAAAATGAGCGCACTTGCAAAAGTGACGAAAGAAAATTGGAGGAAGGCCTGTGAACGCATAGAAAAAGTTGAAAAGTTTTATTGGGCGAAGGATGGACTTGTAAATGGAAATTTATTATTCGTTCGTAATCAATTTGGACGACACAGACACGGACGAACTTTCTGGCGGAGTGGAGTCAGAATTTGAAGAGGAAGAGAATGCCGCCACTGGTAACTTGTGGTCATTTGAAGGAGTGTCGACCATCATAAATGAGGGTAGAGAGAGATGGTGAGCATTCTCTCTCTTTATAAAAGGGACTAGACAAGTAAATCCTCATGGACTGTAGTTCGCAATTGTGTTGTTCTTGGCATTAGTTCTCAGTGACAGCGTCCCAATCTATAAGTCTAGCAAAACTGAGTTCTATTTCTGTGTGCAGATTTTATCTTCTTTTCGTAGCAATGGCAGTGTTGCTAGAAGAATGAACATTTTTCATCGTACTTGTGGGAAATCACGGGAAATTGTGCATAAGGGGGAGAAAGAAAACTTGTCTGATCCTCATGCGTTTCTCCAGCTTCATTTCCAATCGTCAGTTAATTACAACAAAATAATTACATTTAATTATAACTAGACTTCGTGGAATTGCCACGAGAATCGTAAGGTTTACTGCGCACGCCGTATAGACTGTATGAGAAGGGGGCGTGCATCCGATGGAGTATGTCTCTAATGTAAACACTGAGTATACTGCAGTTACTATAAAACCTGTATCCTGTATTCAAGAAATGATCATTGAAGTAGGAAATGTATAACCATGTAAATACACAATTATTTTGTAGTGAGATATATTAACTCTTAAAATTTAATGTAAGATACTCACATCATCCCTGAATATGTGCATTGCAGTAAAGAGTTACGTACATTTTGAGTGACTGCAAAGTGATCCTCTTGCGATGGTCACTTAAACAGTTTTTATATTGGATAAATGTACGTACAACATCACACGATGTAATAGGTGCATATTTGAAGAACGGAAAGTCACTACTTTTTAGTACGCCAACTTCAGACGTCTTGTCGTGACCTGATTTATAATACGAAGTTGTGAAGAGGCAGAATTTTTAGCAATAATGTTTCTCAACTTACATTTCACTTTTTCTGAAATTAGTGAGTTGTTATTTTGGATAACGGTTTGTGATACTTTATCCACTATCTTAAAGGCTTCTGAGAGCTGTAGTTTTGACGATTCCAACAGGGCGATGCTTTTGGAGACGATTTTAAAATCAGAATCAATGAACAGAATATCTTCCAATAGCTGTTCAGAAAGCAATGATTTCACAACTGCAATACCGGAACTGTCTATGCTATCCAATGCATCAATTGCCTCCATTATTTTGCCGTAATGTTCAGCATAATAATTAACAGCATCCAACGACGTTTCCCAACGGGTCGAGATTGGCTGCGGGGGTAAGGGTATTCCAGGGGCAATTGTTTGGAACAGCAACACTCTCATTGTAGCATGTGTGATTTAATTCTTGTCTGCACTGAACAAATGTTAAGCTTTGACTATTCCAACCACAGTAATGCAAAAACAAGTGCTTATATAGTTATACATTAGCTGTAGCTGCTGTATCTATTTGAACCGGTCACATCTCTTAACATGAACTGCTTATACTACGAGACAGGGAGGTCGCCCACCTCCTTTATACTACCGCACATCGGCAACCTGATTGCATGCTGCGTGTGGCAATTCAACGAAGTCTAATTATAACAAATTATCTGACACCTTGTCATGTTATATTTTGCTCCGAGTTCATCTGCATGTGACTGCTGCTTGAATAAGGAGAATGGTGGCGGAATGAGGAGAAAATTCGGGAGAACACCGAGAAAAATATTCACAATAAGTTAGCACTCTATCATTTTTACTAAAGATGTTATTAATTGGTCCAACAGAATAATATCTGTTGGACCAATTAATAACATCTTTAGTAAATTTTTTCTAGCTAGCAGTGCATAATTCTGTACAGATTGCTGTGCACTTTACTGCGGAATCCCGGCCATTAGTCACTCAGCTGAGTGCGCTCCTTGTACAGGGTGGGGCATAGGAATCAAGTGTTTTTAAAATAATCATAAAACAGTTAGTTTTCGTTTTCAACACATTTTATTCGTAGAACAACGTTTGTGAGAACATACCATTTCAATTATGAGCAGAAAATTACATCTGGCATGTGATGTTCGTCTGTGTTGACGCATTGTTTAAGGCGCTGACGAAAATTGACCTCTATTCTTTCCAGGGGATCTCTGTTGATTTGGGCGATGTGTTGACGTACTGTGTCCTTTAATTCATCTAATATTCGGAGTTTATTCTCGTAAACACGTGCCTTTAGGTACTCACACAGAAAAAAATCACGTGGACAGGTCAGGGGACCGAGGGAGCCATGGAACATCACCAAATCTCGAAATGAGACGATTGGAAAACAGGAGGCAAAGAACTGCCATTGACGCTCTGGAGATATGCACCGTGGCCCCATCTTGTGCTTACTTACTTACTGTCTTTTAAGGAACCCGGAGGTTCATTGCCACCCTCACATAAGCCCGCCATTGGTCCCTATCCTGAGCAAGATTAATCCAGTCTCTATCATCATATCCCACCTCCCTCAAATCCATTTTAATATTATCTTCCCATCTACGTCTCGGCAGGCTCATGTCAGTAGATTTACTGGCATGTAAAAGAACTCCTGCGGGACAAAATTCCGGCACATCCGGCGACGCTGATATAACCTCTGCAGTTGCGAGCGTCGTTAAATAAACCATAACTTTAAACTTTAAAACTCTACGTCTCTGCCTCCCTAAAGGTCTTTTTCCCTCCGGCCTCCCAACTAACACTCTATATGCATTTCTGGATTCGCCCATACGTGCTACATGCCCTGCCCATCTCAAACGTCTGGATTTAATGTTCCTAATTATGTCAGGTGAAGAATACAATGCGTGCAGTTCTGCGTTGTGTAACTTTCTCCATTCTCCTGTAACTTCATCCCTCTTAACCCCAAATATTTTCCTAAGCAACTTATTCTCAAACACCCTTAACCTATGTTCCTCTCTCAAAGTGAGAGTCCAAGTTTCACAACCATAATACATGGTGGCCCCTATCTTCTATGGGTGTAAATGTAAATCGCCATGCAAAATCTGTCTTACCGTATGATTGCTGATTCCAAGAGCAGCTGAATGTCTTCACGCAGAGCGACCTGGGCTGCGCAGTATCGCTTGACTGAAAGTTTTCTGGAGTACGCACTCTGTGTTGGGGGCCGGGCGATTTATTCTTCAGTATTGCGCCTATTTTTTTTTTTAAGATTTTTTAACCCAACATAAGATTATGTCACGCACGGGAACAGAATCATTGCGATTAATATTGAATCTGTAGCAAAACTCACGCCGTATCGTCACCGACTCGCCATTCCTAACAAAATAATCATACGCAAACATGCGTCCACTGCTCCATGATGCCGACTGCAGGTGAAAAGCTATGAGCCACAGAATGGACTGTCACATGCCGCACGTCTCTCCCTTTCATAATGACGAGTACAAGCCATTTAAAAAACACTTGGTTTCCCACGCCCCACCCTGTACAATGGCAGTTGACTTGAAATATAAACGTCAACGTATATGCCCAACTTGGAGTCAGGCCACAAAAGGGAAATAACACTGTAGGAGGAGAGTTCGATACGGTGCTGTGGATTGAATTCGGCGTAGCTCAGTCGTCAGAGCGCTTGGTACGTAGAACCAAGCCCCGGGTTCGATCCCCGGCCCCGGAGCGAATTTTTCTCCTCAAATATTAATTAGTACTCTATCAGCTTGAGCTACCAAGGTGACTTATAGTTTAACAGCTGTCTACGTTGTTGGTCTGAAAAGTGTCCCTGACTTCAGTTTTCAGTAATTTTCATACACCTTGTTTCATAACTATGAGAATACATTGCAAAGTTATTTCGATATTTCGATTTTTGTATATGAATTTTATTAATAGGCCTACAATATAAGAAATGTTGTTATTTTAAGAACATTAAAGTCTAAAAACAATATTTGAGATGGAAAATCAATAGGTTTATGAAGACATATTTTAGTTATTTCCTTCTGTAATAAATGAAGTGGATTAAAATTCATTTTAAATAAGCTACCCTATCCCATAATTCCATACATAATTTTATTACACGTTGAAATAATGTAAAGTATATTGCGCATAATAAACTTATTGACAAGTAATTCCACAATAAAACAAAATAATATATTATTTTACGTAATTTATTACAGAGATAATTAATGTGTTGGTTCCATTTTAAATAATTGTAAAAAATTATGCCTAAATATTTAACTTCAGAGGACTCTTTAATAATCGGACATTTACAGTACATTGTAGACGACCTGGTTGAGGAGTTGGTATAGCGCTGGCCTTCTGTGCCCAAGGTTGCGGGTTCGATTCCGGACCAGGTCGATGGCATTTAAGTGTGCTTAAATGCGACAGGCTCATGTCAGTAGATTTACTGGCATGTAAAAGAACTCTTGTGGGACAAAATTCCGGCACATCCGGCGACGCTGCAGTTGCGATCGTCGTTAAATAAAACATAATATTTAAAAAAACATTTTACACTGTCTAAAGCAACAATCAGTTATATAATTTAATACTTAATATAGATGTAGGAGGTTTGTTACATTTTTCAAATGATGAGAATGGAATAATTATGGTTTTATTTTCGTTGATAGAAAAATAATTTATATCAAACCATTTATTTATTTGAATTATTATAATGTATCATATAATGTTTTTCCACCAAAAAGTAAAACTGTGTCATCTGCATAAGGATAATGAACACCATTATATTGTTGTAAGTCAACTTTTAATGTCATTAATATAATACAGTGTGTCCACCATGAACCTGACACATTTAATTTGGTTGCCAAAAATCAATGAATGGAAATAAGTTGGTAACATGCATTGCAATATGTAGAGAAACTGTGGAAATTTCGTTGGCTATTTTTAAAAACCCGCGCGAGAGGTTGTACGTGGCGCTGCGGTAGCTTAAGTCAAAATGGCGACAGCGCAAGAGCGAGCACAAGCGATCTGGCTGTATGCTGAAACAAATTCGGTGATTCAAGGGCAACGCAACTCTCGGCGCGTGTTCCAGAAGAACCCACCATCACGGAACACCATTAAGACATGGAAACAGCAACGGGAAGTGTGGTGAAATTGCATGGTGGCGGTAATGTGCGCGTATCAGAGGAGCGTGTAGCAGCAGTGAAACAGGCGTATGAACGAAGTCCACGCAAGTCAGTTCGACGAGAACTGCAGATGCCGAAGTCCACGGTACATAAGATACTGCATCGCTCTCTTGGGTTTCATGCATACAAATTGCAGTTGGTTCATGAACTGAAACCAGATGACGGTAATAAGAGGCAGGCATTTGCTATCGACATGTTACAGCACATTGATGAAGACCCAACATTTTTAACTCGTATTTCTTTTTCTGATGATGCCACTTTTCATTTATCGGGCAAAGTCAACACACATAATGCGCGTATTTGGGGGTCAGATAACCCACGCTGCATTGTGGAACACATTCGTGACAGCCCGAAATTAAATGTGTGGTGCGGATTGATGCACAATTTGATCATCGGCCCCTTTTTCTTTACAGAACAAACAGTTACGCGCAATACCTACCTCGACATGTTGGATCAATTTGTTGTGCCTCAGTTAATGCATTTGCAGCCGAACGTCATCTTTCAACAGGACGGCGCCACACCACATTGGAGCCTGATCGTTCGAGAATTTCTCGACACACAATTTCCCGGTCGCTGGATTGGGCGTGATGGACCGACAAGATGGCCACCTCGATCACCGGATATTACCCCTCTAGACTTTTTCTTGTGGGGATATGTCAAGAACAAAGTGTATACAGGCCACAAAATTCGTGATGTTCAACAGCTACGCGGCCGCATAAGAGATGCCGTCAATTCCGTTACGCCCGAGATGCTTCAGAAGACCTGGCAGGAAATTGAATTCAGGCTAGATGTTCTTCGTGCAACGAGAGGATCTCATGTTCAGGTGTACTGATTTTTTTAATAAAACTTGTTGAGTTACTCTTGATATTGCATGCATTCTTTTCTTTTTAGCCCAAGCAGTATGAATTATACAGCAATTTCAAATGTGTCAGGTTCATGGTGGACACCCTGTATATTAAAAATAAAATAGGGCCAAAAACTAAGCCTTGGGGAACACAATAATAATTGAAGATTCACTTGAATAATTATCAATTCTCGTTATTTGAATTCTGTCACCAAGATACGATAAGATTATCTCCGTAAATAATAATAAAAAAAGATGCAGCACTACGCCGCACATCTCTACGTAGATTTACTTGTGGGTGTGATCATCTGTTCGCAGGTGCAAAGCTTTATTATGCTGCATATCTTTACTTAGAAGGGGCTGTTGACGAACAGCTTGCGGAATGTGTCTCCAGTTAGGGAAATACAAGGAGAACAAGGGGAATAAGGGGAACACAAGGAGAAGAAGAGGAAATAAAAGGAGAAAAGGGAAATACAAGGAGAAAAGAGAAATACAAGGAGAGGGGGAAGACAAAGAGTGCAAGAGAGAGGCAAAGGGAGTAAGGGAAAAACAAGGAGTACAAGAGGAAGACGAAACAAGGAAAAGACTAGGAGAAAAAGGGAAATACATGAAGAACAGAGGAAATATAAGGAGAAGAAAGAGAAGACAGGGAGAAAAAGGGAAAGACAGGGAGAACAAAGGGGAAAAAAGGAGAACAATGGGAAGACGAGAACAAGGAGAAGGCATGTATCATCATTACAGTAATCATTTTTGGATAAAATTTGTAATTAAACAATTTATTTTAAGTAAAGAATTTCAATTCCACTACGATTAAAATTACAATTATGATTTGTATGGGTCTGAAAGTTGTTTCGAAATGAAGGCGGAGATATGTTTTCCCTCTGTTCGTCGTTCTCTTTCTTGGCCTCGGGTTCAATGCAATGACCTCATGTAGCCAGTTACTTCTCTAATATAAACTATATTCTGTAGAATAACCGAATAAGAAGTACCGAAGTACATTGGCTCGCAAAACTTTTGTCCGATATACTGTACAGTTTTTCTCGTTCTTAAGTTGGTATTTGTACTCACTCTAGGACAGTAGCGTAGGCAACAGATAATCTTCCCGCAGGTAACAAACCATCCCTCCTCACAACAGAAAGGTTGAACTAAGCTACTTAGTAAACTTTTAGGGTGCTATTCATAGACATTTCGCTAGCCCGGGCTACGAGCGTGCTAAACAGGATTCATATCATATCACTGACACTGGTTTATGAATACGAAAAACGTTAGTTCGCTGATCATCCACCGAAAGCCCGCGCTAAGAATGTCTATGAATACGGCCCAAAGAGAATATGTTTACTTAGTGGTCTAGTGATATAGATACATTTAATAAACACGGCACGGTTCTTTGCGTTATAATGCCCCTATAGCTTATTTTTCTTTGGCTGTTGTCATGGTAATAACACTACGTTAATAAAATTACATTGATTAAAGGTGACACTAATAATAATCAATAGGTTAATATTCTAAAAAGTCGGGTAAATAATTTTATTAAGACAAATTTTTATGGGTATCTGTATAATTTAAAACTTGATTGATTGCTGTATCCCGTAGGATATAGAAGTTTAATTTATATTTTGCACACATAAAAAAAGGTTTGTATATTACTCTGATATAATAATGGAACGAAAATGTGGATAACGAGCTAAAAAATAAGCAAAGCATATAGAAATAGCAAATGTCTGTGCTTTCAACACCAAACGTGGTATTGGAACCATATCTGATACAACAAAGATGTGCAGATGGAGGAATTGTCCTGTTGAAAAAATATAATTATGTCAGGTTGCAACATCCGCATACTAGGAAGCATACAGTATTTTCCAGTATGTAGATATTTTGCTGGGAAGTCAAATTCTCTTCAATTTTACACAGCGTTCCTCCTCATAGCCTGGAAATGCGTCCACTGCGTTGTGTTGAAGTTACACTTTCTGGCTGGAACTTTGTGGACCCAATAGGACGAAATACCTGAATAGGCCCATGACTGGTGTTTGAGAAAATATTGTATTCTGAAAATAATACATTTTCCCATGGATATTCATAACATTCTTGTCAAAACGCGATGTGATCTATTCTATGTTTATGATCCAACATGGTATTTATACGTGCAGGGAAGATGAAAAATGTTCCTGGAATATTATATAATACTCAAGAGAAAGAAACAACATGTTTTAAACATTTCGGTACAAAATAGACTCAATGTTTTATTTCTGTCGGTTACATATACGTTATTATCTTTGGTTCGATTAGCAACTCAGAGTTCAAACACCTCCCTTCCCAGGACGACATGTGGAGTGGGGTATGTAGGCTAGACATATTGCCAACATAATATCTCACAAAGTTCACTTCCACATCATTTCATAGGACAAAAGTTTTCCAGCCAGTGTACCATACCCACAGATGACTAACTATTTAAAAAACGTAAATGAATAATGGATTATTAGAGATGATAATGAACACGTCTGCATTTCACGGAGACAGACCGACGGAAGTTCAGAGTCGAATGGCTGCCATTCAGCGGTCCTGGGCTGCCTCGGTTTCGTAAGTGGGTAGGCATCAGTAGTACAATGGATGTTGTACAGAACTCTGATTTAGATCGATGGAACAGTGAGATGCAGCTATGAAATACACGTCAAACTGGGTTATGTGGAAGCCGTGTTCTTTCCTCCAGACAAGCATTGCAGCGAGAAAACCTGGAATTGCGCAGTATATATCGACCGCACAAGAGGAAAATTTAATCAAGATTAAATTTTTAACTTAGCAGCAGACTACCAGTCTTTCGATCTGGCAAACTCGGAGCTATATGACTAAATATTTTATTGTTGCGGAAAAAAGTGTCGATTATAATAATCATCTCCAATCGGGAAGTTTAAATTGTATTTCATTAACGATTAAGTGGACCATCGAGAAGCTCATGCTTTTTCGCCAAAAGAGCCAGGTTTCGATTCCCAGCACTTCCTTAGAGACGAAATAAACAATGCCGATTCAGCAGTGAATTCAAGGGTAGAAGAAAGATAATTCCTCCGTTCTGGAGTTCAAAACTCTTCCCTTCCCAGGAATTTCAAGTGCATCTGAAGCTAAACTATTGCAGTTTGACTATAAGTTATTAATGTTATAGTAATGCTTATTTCTAGGGGGCGGATGTTAATGACCTAAAAATCTACTTAAAATGATCATTAAAATGTCCTTAAACTAATGTAAAATTGACATTTAAATATTATTCACCACACTCGCACCACAACTTCTTAAAAAAGAGTCACCTTGTTTCAACGACTGCCCTGCAAATCTCGAAGAGAGGAGGCAACTTCCCGGAATTTGGCTATTTATATTAGAGATTTTCGAGATGACCACGACTAGACCACGATAATCATGTGGCTCCAATTCGTGCTGAAGTCTGTCTTTCTCTTAGTCACGGTTTATAGCTTAATATCGAAAGAACATGGTAATGGTATTGGCAGTGGTCTTAGTAACTTTGATAATGATGGTAATTGTGGACTGGACAAGGAAAACGGTATAACTTGTGTACCAAAATGAAAAAGTGTGGGAAATCACAAAAAAAACTGTATACTTGCAATTATTATTTAATTTTTTTCAACATAAAGTGTTTCAAAAACCAATTAATTTCCCTGCAAACATATTGAGCTGTGAAACAACCCATTACTGATAATATTATGTAGTGTGACTGGCTCCTACATAATCAAAGTCTGACAACGATGTAAGTGTCATGTATAATTTCCTTGAAAACTGTACAAACAGTCGAGTGATTTGTGAATATTAAAAGGTAGAAAATTAACAATTTGATTTGTAAGCATGAGAAACTGTTTATTTTTCTTACTGGCACAGGTTCTTATGAAAACCATGATACTTGGTGTTCATGAAATCTAGCACACAGAGTATTCCGAATCTCACCGGTCCGGTGACATCAATGACGTCACGTTGCAGCGAAATAATGAACAAAACTGCTGGAAGGATCGATGGCTGTCATGGCGACTGTACAAGTTGTTGTCTGTGCTACGCTAGCAAAATTTTGCGAAATTTTCGTACTGCCATCTCGTTCAAAGAAAATATACCATAAACAATTTATTTCTTGAACCGGTAGTAATAACGTGTCCGTTGACATGTTCGCTCATAAGCCATTAACATATTGTTTTTACGTTGTGCTCATTACAAACAATACAGCAGAACTAAAACAGAACACACCGCCATGACACAACAATGCACGATGTCATTCGTCTGCTAATTCCCGCCCTATACAAGAACCAATCAGATTCACTGATGGCGGCTGATGGAGACTGCCACCACCTCTGCATGCTGATGGCACCGGTGCGACACCGGCGGAGCATCAATGACGTCATCGGTGGAATTCGGAACACCGTGATGCCATCGGATTGCTCACCGGTGAGATTCGGAATACGCTCATTGCCAGAAGGTCTCCCTTTAAAGAGTTCTTAGGAGTCAGCATAGCAAACTTCTCCAGATTTGTAATAGACTGCAGTGTTCGTCCTCTTCTTAGAACCTGACATGTCTTCCACTGTTCAGAATCACTCAAGTTATTCCTGGTAAGGACCAATGTTGGATGATCACAAGCAACTCGAATCTATGATACTTGAGTAATGCGCAATGTTAAAGTATTTAGAGCCCTATCAGCTTCTGAAGCCACATCCAAGAAGTCTTCAGATTTCATTGAAATCACTTCGAATGGTTTTTTAATTCTGGCCGACATTACAATGTCCTGCATCTCATCAGGAACCATGGCTTTACAAACCCTCTCTCTTAGCAGTTGTGTATGGCTTCCCTTGCTGCCGTAGTTTCCTATTTTCTACACCTTCTTCGCCTTAGATACTTTTATAGTTAATGGTCTGTTATTATCCATGATAAATGCTATGATCAAGACAACGAGTAACCCTCCACAGAACATACACTAGGTGGCACTTACATCGTTTATCAGGACTATACTTACTGGCGTTTAAGGAACCCGGAGGTTCATTGCCGCCCTCACATAAGCCCGCCATCGGTCCCTATCCTGAGCAACATTAATCCAGTCTCTATCATCATATCCCACCTCTCTTAAATCCATTTTAATATTATCTTCCCATCTACATCTCGGCCTCCCCAAAGGTCTTTTTCCCTCCGGCCTCCCAACTAATACTCTATATGCATTTCTGGATTCGCCCATACGTGCTACATGCCCTGTCCATCTCAAACGTTTGGATTTAATGTTCCTAATTATGTCAGGTGAAGAATACAATGCGTGCAGTTCTGTGTTGTGTAACTTTCTCCATTCTCCTATAACTTCATCCTTCTTAGCCCCAAATATTTTCCTAAGCACCTTATTCTCAAACACCCTTAACCTATATTCCTCTCTCAAAGTGAGAGTCCAAGTTTCACAACCATACAGAACAACCGGTAATATAACTGTTTTATAAATTCTAACTTTCAGATTTTTTGACAGCAGACTGGATGATAAAAGTCAGGACTATACTACGGGACATATATCAAGTGTCATCTAGAATGCATTCGCTTGACTATATGGAAGGATGTTTGGTACATATATCCATTACTATGACATATATCACATTCCGTGACAAAAACTAAATTTGACCTCAGAGGAACTTATACCGTTTTCCATGTCTGCTCCTCAATTTCTGAACAAAGAATGTTGTTTAGCTCTGAAATACGATTTTCTTCTCAATATATATATATATTTTTTAATACAACTTTCTCACTTTCCTGACGTAACGGAGGAAGTCACAAACTCCGCTCCAACATTTCCCTAACACTCTGCATAATTGCAGAAAACAGTAGCAAATTCTCTTTGAAACTTGAACGAACAACTCCAACAATAGTAGCGAGCAGATCTGTGCGCACCAGAGTTGCCTCTGGCACGTCAATTGAATCGCTGAAGCCGTATGAGTAGGTGTACAGCAGTCAGCATCACGAGGAAGCTGAAACTGTGCAAATTGAATGCAGACCCTTGACCTTTCACCGTGCAGCAGCCACACCCAGCAGCCTGCCAGCACTTATTCACAGTAGGCCAATTTCATTTAATCGGAAACAATCTCCCCGTGATATGATTTCGATTACTGTATAATTCCCATACATTCGTGTACTTTGCGTGTATTTTTTGGGAGGTAACCAAGTTGACATGTTAAATCTGAAGGAAATAATGTTTATTGCATAACTACATCTTGTCATTATGTGGAACACTTTAAACAACGGGTAAAGGCTGGTTCACAATAAACCGGGAACGAGAACCAGAATGAAAACGAGAAGCTGATGACGTGAATATGAAAATTTTTTATTCACAATAAAACGAGAACGTAGACGACTATGCATATCGATATGCATGTCAATAACGATATGTAAAGTCGATATTACGCATTCTGATGTTATTTGTGTATAATTGACCAATGGCGTTCTCTCATGAGTAAAAGGCAGCCAACATAAACACAGGTTAACCAACTTCGAAATTTCAACTGAAACATTTCATTAGGTACGGTACTATAAATATGCCCATGCATCTTTATTATCACAACCTATTTTAAGTCTACCATAACGTAAAATAATTAGAGAAGAAACATTTGTAATAGAACAAAAATGAACACAACAATAGTTGTTGAATTGAAGCATGAATATGTAGTGTGTAATACGACCAATACAGTAATAAAATATGATTCACTTACGATCGGTGTTCAAAGACGCAGCTATTGAAAGTCACATATTCTCCTTCATTTTCTCATCTTTATACGAGGCGCGCCGCTTATCGTAAACGTGAGGATTTTCCTCAACACTCAATATTAGAATCTCTCAAATAAAACTTGCTCCATGATGCACAGCACAGAACAAAATAATGCATAGATTATGTCACGGTCTTCTTGCTAAAAAATATATGACGACAAAATAGGTTTTAGATAGCAATAGAATGAATCTAGTGGGCTGTGATCGGAAACGTGAACGCCAAAGTTGAAACTTGGCTAACTCTCCGTTCCCGATACTGGGCTCCGGCAAGCTTTTCGTTAATTGTGAATGCTCACATTTAAATGTACACATTTTAACAATTTTACCGTTTTCGTTTTCGTTCCGATTCTCGTTTCCAGTTTATTGTGAACCAGCCTTAACGCACTGTCTTCGACTTGAGATGGAGTTCCAACATGCTGTCAGTTGCCTTATTTGACTAAGGGCGGGCGTCCATTTCTGTTATTTTCGCATATATCATATCACATATCATATCATATATCATATCATATCATATCATATCATATCATATCATATCATATCATATCTCATATCTTATCGTATCATATCATATCATATCATGTATCATATCATATATCACATATCATATCATATATCACATATATCATATCATATTATATATCATATCATATATCATATATCATCTATATATCATATATCATATCATATGTCATCTATATATCGTATCATATCATACATCATCTATATATCGTATCATATCGTATCATATCATATCATATCATATCATATCATATCATATCATATCATATCATATCATATCATATCATATCATATCATATCATATCATATCATATCATATCATATCATATCATATCATATCATATCATATTTATTTATTTTATTGCTAGTAAGTTCCAAATGAATAGAAGTTAATACAATATAATATAAACTAGCCCACTCCTGAATGAGTAAGACTCGTGTTCAGGAGAGGATTCCAATACAAACAAAAATATAATTAAAACTGAGAGTGAATACAGATTAAAATGTGTTAAATATCTTGAAACCCAAACTATAAATCCAATATAATTATTTATATTTTTTTATTAATTTGGAGAGGATTAATGGTTATAATATTATTAGAATAAAATTTGTTTAATAATCTAGGACCTTTATTCATGCTATGATAAAAAGCTGCATTAGTTTTACATTTAGGTTCAGATAAATGCACAGAATTCATATTTTTAGTTCTATATTTATGTATATACCTTTCAAAGTTATTAAGATTTCTTTGAAAATATTTTAATAAAATAAAATAATAAATCTGTTTAATGTTGAAAACTTTGAAATCTTTAAACAACAATTTAGTTAAGTAATCTTTCTGCTTTTTCAAACAAATTTTTAATACTTTTTTCTGTAGTAAAATTAACGGATAAAGGTTGGATTTATAAGTTCCAGATCATATCATATCATATCATATCATATCATATCATATATCATATCATATCATATCATATCATATCATATCATATCATATCATATCATATCATATCATATCATATCATATCATATCATATCATATCATATCATATCATATCATATCATATCATATCATATCATATATCATATCATATCATATCATATCATATCATATCATATAATATCATATCATATCATATCATATCATATCATATCATATCATATCATATCATATCATATCACGCTATATGTTAAATTACATAGAATGCAATTTGTTTGACCGATTGAATATGCTTCAGTTGAAAATCGTCTTTTTCGCCTGTTATTTGAAATGTCATTTTAAATATTAACATTAAATCCACAAATACTTTTTACTTGAGATACTTTACTACTTCACATGATAGGGATTATAAGTAGCGATAGCCAACTCATCATAAATAAATAATTTGCGGACATTTTCATAACATATACGATAATAACTATTAGAGATATAGACTAACGTTTGATGTAATAAGAAATGTTGGCGTTTCTCTCTCAGTTAACCTTGCAACTGTTAAAGTCTGAATGGATATACTGTACGTAGATGTATTGCAATGCTGCTGATTTAACTTGTCACTCAAGAATTTAGAGACTGGTACTCACGGGTCTAGAGAAGCATAGTGTTGCTGGTTGAATAGAACACCAGAGAAGTGCATCACCAACCAGTACTGGGATGTTCTACTCAGCCGGCAACCCCATACTGCTCTCCACTTATGAGAATTCCTGTCTCTTTCTAAACTCTCGAGAGGCAGTTTAAAAGGGTAGCACTGTGCGTTGCTGCGATATTGAATAAACCGAGAAGCAAATCCTTCCACTTCCTAACATTAACCCAAACTATTCTGTATGCATGTGCGTGAGAAATTTCAGGTTTCATTTTTAGAAACTTTTTACGAGGGAGGATCGAAAAGTAACACACAATTTTTTGTCCACACCTGTTAGCGTGTCAGGCCGCGAAACCAGGTGGCCCGGGTTCGACTCCCGGTCGCGACAAGTTACCTGGTTGAGGTTTTCCCTCATCCCAATATGAGCAAATGCTGGGTAAATTTCGGTGTTGGATCCCGGAATCATTTCACCGGCATTATTACCTTCATCTCATTCAGACGCTAAATAACCTAATATGTTGATAAAGCGTCGTAAAATAACCCACTAAAAAAAAACAATTTTTTGTGGCAACCAATGGCGGTGCGTCAATAAGAGCACAAGCGCACGTGAACACCTTGTTTCCGTTAATGCACGGGTATTTTTATTATTTAATGTGGTATTGACGTACTGGGAATGTATAATATACGAATCGAATTGTTTAAACTTCCCATAATTTTCACAGACTTATTGTATAAATTTGGCAAAGTACGTATGTTCACATGAAAGCCGTGCTCATTTCAAGGAGGCTACACGACTTGACACGCATAAGCGGGACAAAATTGTCTGTATCTGGCCTCTTATGACTCTTCAAGAGCACAAGGCGTTAAGTGAACATTGAATCTATCCTGCAGATGTCAGGTGCGTAGATGCGTTCTCGAGGTAGGGAATAGTCTATATTTTAGTCTATATAGGTGTCAGTATTTCTCGCTGTCGGAGCTTTTATTTTGTATGGGTGTGTGTACAGGGCTGCTATGGGAGTGTAGTTTGTGAATTAGTATACGTGAGAGTACTTTAGATAGCTATATGTGTCATGACACATCCTACAAGACAGACGTAAGCAAACTGAAATAAAATAGTGTTTCATTATTATTATTGTTATTAATATGTATTTTAAACTTATACACGGTCTTTCTTTGATAGTGAGACGTTAGTACCATGGCCTTTATAATAAACCCAATAATTGTGACCAATTGTTCCAAGTTCTCTTCGGTTTTGGAATACAAAATTGTGAACACACGCAATACTTTATTACGAGTCGCCACTGGTGGCAACGTATTTAATAGGTAAGAAAAATGAAATAATGTACAAGAAAGCTACATGTTTTATCTATTTTTCGACATAGAAACCAAGTCTTTAGACAGATTTCTCCCATCGTGACATTAGATTCAGTATAACTCGTTCATAGAACTTCGTTTTCTGGGCGTATAGCCACTTGCGCACGGCCGATTTCACTTCTTCATCCGAACCGAAAAGTTGGCCTCCTAGGAATTTATTCATTGTTCGAAGAGGTGAAAGTCAGACGGTGCGAGGTCTGGGCTGTAGGGTGGACGATTGCCGCCACAATGCCTCTTACATTGGGCGGTGTTACAGCGGTCACTGGTCGGCCGGAACATGGTTCTTTGGCGCTCTCTTCGAAGAACCTGCACCACTGGATATATTGCTACTGTCCAATCAGCACCATGTTATAGATCAGGCCTGGGCACTGCAAATTTCCCCTTAACTCCTCATTCCACCTTCCCCGGCTGAGACGAGTACATTTGCTCAGTGACGGATTTAATAAGGCTTGTACGAAATTTCGGCTCTTGCTTGTCGCCTGAAATCCATCACTGATGCACAATGATTACTGTGCGTTTGCTTGTAAAGCGTGTAAACGAAAAGGACATGGGTGGGGTTTCTGAGTTCCGTTTCACTTTCCCGTTGTGCCCAGGGCTGTTGTACTGTAGATGAAAAATGCATGTAAAGTTAATAGGTACAATTGAAAAATTGGGACTGGAATGCTTTACCTGCAGACTTACTAAAGGCTTTACCAATAATAAAAAATGTATTATTTAAAAATAGGCTTAAGGACTTTACTAATAGACGGTAGTATATTCTACACACTATTTAAAGGGGGTATTTGATATTTGTTATTCAAGTGTTGTATCAGTGAAGAAGTGTGTTGTGTCAGTGAAGTGTGAAATATGTTTTTTTAATTGGCTGTATCGATATCTAGGTTATTTAACGTCTGAATAAAATGAAGGTGATAATGCCGGTGAAATGAGTCCGGGGTCCAGCACCGAAAGTTACCCAGCATTTGCTCATATTGGGTTGAGGGAAAACCCCGGGATAAATCTCAAGCAGGTAACTTGCTCCGACCGTGATTCGAACCCGGGCCACCTGGTTTCGCGGCCAGAGGCGCTGACCGTTACTCCACAGGTGTGGACGCGAAGTATGTTGTGTCAGTGAAGTGTGAAGTGTGTTGTGTAAATGAAGTGTGTTTCTGTCAGTGATGCTTTATAGTTTATAGTCGCAGTGCAAAGAATTTTAACTGTGAAATGTTTTTGAAGTGTTAGTGAAATCAGGATAGAATCAATGAAATGTGTCTTAGTTCCAGTGCAGTGAGTGAGTTGTCAGCGAAATGAGTGTAGTGCTGAAAGGTACTTGTGCATATATGAACATATCATACTCGTCGGTTTTAGTTCGAACTTAGGGTTAAGATACAAATTAGATTTACTTTAAATGTTATTTTAAGTGATCGTGCTTCACTTAATTTAGGATGCTCCCTGTTATTATTATTATTATTATTATTATTATTATTATTATTATTATTATACTTACAAATGGCTTTTAAGGAACCCGAAGGTTCATTGCCACCCTCACATAAGCCCGCCATCGGTCCTTATCCTGTGCAAGATTAATCCAGTCTCTATCATCATACCCCACCTCCCTCAAATCCATTTTAATATTATCCCCCCATCTACGTCTCGGCCTCCCTAAAGGTCTTTTTCCCTCCGGTCTCCCAACTAACACTCTATATGCATTTCTGGATTCGCCCATACATGCTACATGCCGTGCCCATCTCAAAAGTCTGATTTAATGTTCCTAATTATGTCAGGTGAAGAATACAATGCGTGCAGTTCTGTGTTGTGAAACTTTCTCCATTCTCCTGTAACTTCATCCCTCTTAGCCCCAAATATTTTCCTAAGCACCTTATTCTCAAACACCATTTACCTATGTTCCTCTCTCAGAGTGAGAGTCCAAGTTTCACAACCATACAGAACAACCGGTAATATAACTGTTTTATAAATTCTAACTTTCAGATTTTTGGACAGCAGACTGGATGATAAGAGCTTCTCAACCGAATAATAACACGCATTTCCCATATTTATTCTGCGTTTAATTTCCTCCCGAGTGTCATTTATATTTGTTACTGTTGCTCCAAGATATTTGAATTTTTCCACCTCTTCGAAGGATAAATCTCCAATTTTTATATTTCCATTTCGTACAATATTCTGGTCACGAGACATAATCATATACTTTGTCTTTTCGGGATTTACTTCCAAACCGATCGCTTTACTTGCTTCCAGTAAAATTTCCGTGTTTTCCCTAATCGTTTGTGTATTTTCTCCTAACATATTCACGTCATCCGTATAGACAAGAATCTGATGTAACCCCTTCAATTCCAAACCCTGCCTGTTATCCTAAACTTTCCTAATGGCATATTTTGGAGCGAAGTTAAAAAGTAAAGGTGATAGTGTATCTCCTTGCTTTAGCCCACAGTGAATTGGAAAAGCATCAGATAGAAACTGACCTATACGGACTCTGCTGTATGTTTCACTGAGACATATTTTAATTAATCGAACTAGTTTCTTGGGAATACCAAATTCAATAATAATATCATATAATACTTCCCTCTTAACCGAGTCATATACCTTTTTGAAATCTATGAATAATTGATGCACTGTACCCTTATACTCCCATTTGTTCTCCATTATCTGTCGAATACAAAAAATCTGATCAATAGTCGATCTATTACGCCGAAAACCGCACTGATGATCCCCAATAATTTCATCTACGTACGGAGTTAATCTCCTCAAAAGAATATTGGACAAAATTTTGTACGACGTCAACAAAAGTGATATTTCTCGAAAGTTACCACACTTGGTTTTGTCCCCCTTTTTAAAAATAGGTACAATTATGGACTCCTTCCATTGTTCTGGTACAATTTTCTTTTCCCAAATAGCAAGTAAAAGTTTAATAAATTTCGCTATATAGTGCACTTCCACCCTCTTGTATTAATTCTGCTGGAATTTGATCGATACCTGGAGACTTGTACTTTTTCAGATTTTCTATCGCAATTTCGACTTCTGAAAGCGTGGGTTCGGGTATAAATGGCTCAGCAGTTTGTATTTCAATTTCTTCCCGATCATTTCTATTTGGCCTATGTACATTTAGTAGTTGCGCAAAATAGTTTTTCCATCTGTTTAGGATTGATGGAGAGTCTGCAAGCAAGTCACCATTCTCATCCTTGATCACGTTTACCCTTGGCTGATATCCGTTCTTAAATTCCTTTATACCCTTATATAAACCTCGAATGTTTTTATTCTTACTATTTGTTTCTACCTCATTCAGTTTTTCCTTCAAGTAACCTCTCTTTTTATTCCTAAGTGTACGACTTACTTCCCGTCTTTCATTGAAATAATTATCTCTCTTCTCCTCAACTAGATCTTGTAAGAATTTCAATTTTGCCTGTTTCCTTCTTTCTACTACCATGCAACAATCTTCATCAAACCATGGTTTCTTTTTCTTAGTTTCATAATAACCTATGCTCTGCTCAGCTGCAATTTTGATACTATCTCTGATATTTTCCCACACGCTATTAACATCTAATTCTTTCTCAACTTCGTCGGAACTTTCTAAAGTGGCAAACCTATTCGAAATTTCGACCTGATAATTTTGCTTAGCTTCCTCGTCCTATAATTTCAAAATATTGAATTTAGTAATATTAACTTGTTGCTCTACTCGCTTGGCTACTGATAATCTTTCTCTTAATTCTCCAATCACCAAATAATGGTCAGAATTACAGTCTGCACCCCTGAAAGTTCGAATATCTACTACACTATTATGTCTCCGTTTATCTATCAAGATGTGATCTATTTGGTTGTGTGTCAATCCATCTGGAGAAGTCCAAGTATATCCTTATGTATATCCTTATGGGGGAATGTTGTACTTTTGACAATTAGATTTTTCGATGTGGCAAAGTTGACTAATCTAATTCCATTGTCACTACTAATTGCGTGTAGGCTCTCTTTTCCAATAGTTGGTCTAAAAATATCCTCCCGTCCTACTTTAGCGTTGAAATCCCCCAATAAAATTTTCATGTGATATCTAGGGAACTGATCAAAAGTATGTTCCAATTCCTCATAGAAGCTATCCTTTATATGGTCGTCTTTCTCTTCTGTAGGGGCGTGAGCATTTATAACTATGATGTTGCACCATCTACCCTTAAGTACTAAATATGATAACCTGTCACTGATAAATTCGACCTTTTTTACTGCTGATTTTATTCTTTTATGAACAAAGAATCCTGTTCCTAATTGGTGATTATTGTTTCCTTCATTATTATTATTATTATTATTAGTAGTAGTAGTAGTAGTAGTAGTAGTAGTATTAATTATTATTAGTATTATTATTAATTTATTATCAATTGTGTTTATTATTGTCATTATTGAGTGTAATTAGTTACCACTGCCACCGGGTATATACCCATTTGCAGTGTGAATAAATAAATACATACATACATAGATACATACGTACATACATACATAGATACATACGTACATACATACATATGTCACAAGATAATATATTAAAATATAGGAAATATAACTACAACGTTAGGGCTTGTAAAAATGTGCCTCTTTCTTAAATCTTGAGAGAAAATATTTTCTAAAGTGTGAAGCATAAGATTGTAAAGATAAATCGTACTGGAATCTCATAATTTCTTTAATCTTAAACAAAGTAAAAGTTCCTGCAATGAGCAGAATTTATTACTATTGTCATCATCCTACTGTGAGCACACACAAACCGAGATTGACCTTCCAGCAGTAAATACTCCCATGTGGAAAATTGCTCGGGTAGAGAATCAGGTTAGGCCTATACTTGAACCTCTCCCAACGGCGACGCTTCTAACGCTCCAGGTTAAAATCCGAATAGACGTCAACTTGTAGTGGTTTGGAATCATGTGGCGTCATTTCTTAGAAGAGTTCTTTTTTTCCCTTTAGATTTCCCGAGTAGATCTACTTGAGGAGACGAGCAACATCTGCGACGACGTCTGCTCACCCGTTATTTGGCGTTCTTCTCTTCTTTCGTTCCCTTTTCAATTCACTCTTTCATATATATTCTAAATTTTCTTTCCGCGGTGAATAACTGTAGCGTTTTTTTGTTAACCGACGCATATTCAGAGCGATTCATAAATATGTGTTAGGTGAAGTTGGAGGTAAGTGAATTTTAATATGGCTTCTCTTAATTCTCAAAGGACATCAAACATGTGGCATGGCTAATGGGAGAGTAGCGACTCGTTTAGATTAGAGAGGGCCTTGCGAACCTAGAGAACTTATTTGCATGGTTAATATATGAGGAGAATTCTTGTACGCAAAGAGGATAATCTGCAGGATGTTGCGAGCGCTCCAGAAATTATAAAAGATGGGACTTTCTTGAGCATTAGCCGAATGACTAGGTTGAAAACTAAAACATGACTGAAAGAACCTGATTTGGTAAGAATTATGAATAACTGTCCCTCCTATCTGAATTTCCTAAGAAAGGTTTCACAGTTTTGCCACCTAAATCGTGATATCACATAAGCAGCCGTGGCGAGAACGTGACTCGCGAGACATTGTGGCTCGCAGTGATAGCTGTGCATTTCGCTTGCTTCTAGCCTCCGCCAACCCCCACTCTCTCACTCCGTTCCATTTGTATTTGTCTCTGACCTGCGAGTGGCATATGTCTCTCTCGAAACCATATACGAAAGTTCCAAGTAGGATGGGAGGAAACATTTTTTTGCTGTCAATATGGTGAGAATATTAAATGTATGATTTGTTCACAAGTATTACGAGGAAAACGGTTGTATAACATAAAACGGCATTATACTACACGTTACTGATGAAACGTTAAAAGGTTAAGTGTTATTGTTGTCGTCATCATCATCATCATCATCATCATCATCATCATCATCTCTGTACGTCGACTCTTTTTCAGCAGATGTACGAATAATGCGGTTAGCTCTTCAATTTGAACTCACTGATTTACTATATGATGTCAATGAAAGCTAGATGTAAGGACTTGACAAATGTTGAACTTTCAAATCTTTGCCAAAAAAATAAATATCCGAAGCTTCGTTCTTTCGCTTGCTCTGTTGAAGCCATGTTCGCTACAACTTACGTTTGTGAAAAAATTATTTTCAACAATTAAAATAGTAAAAACCCAATTTAGATCACGACTGACAGACAAATACCTTCGTGATCAACGACGACTGGCAGTAAGTGACATAATTCCTGATTTTGAAACTCTGTCGCAGAGACATTCTAAAGACAGTTAATTTTAGGCTGTGATATTGTTCATTTCTTTCTTCGTTACACGTACTAAACATTAGTTTGTAGCCTTGTACTGTATAAAATTATATTTAAGTGCTTGACGTAAGGAAAATGAAAATCCGTTAATAAGTCAGACAGTTGCTTCACTTCTCCTTCGGGTGTCCGCCTCCCTCCATAGGTCCTATGCACGTTGCAGGTTACACAGTGGCTCGGCGCACGATTACATTTTCGCCACCGCAGACATAAGGTACATGAAACAAAAGTTTATACACAGATGTAACAGAATATCACATGTAAAGAGATGCAGAGAATGAAATAAACTCAGATGTAGTTCTACAGAGTGATGGATGCGCGCTAGTTTGTTATACAAAGTAACTGTTATTAATGTTTATAAAAATGACTACAATAATTCTATGATGCGCTGTAAAAAGGGCATAAGTCAGAAATTGATGGTTCTAGTTATGACCATAGACAAAAAAATTCATACCAAAACAGTAGATTTCAGTTAAGTACAGCGAGGAGTAGATATGTCACTCGCGCCTCGCTCTGCTCCCGCTCACTACAGACGTCATGCAGTTCACATAAACAACGCGTAGTATCATTCTGTGGAGCTGTGTACGGTCTTGAATAGTTTGTAGAATATTGTTAATTTATTCTATTAATATTTCAGGTTCTGAACAAAGTGAGCTATTCTGTTACCATGGAATTATTTACGTAATGTTAACATTGTGCATGATTCCAAAAAAGTAAACTCATCTGTTATTAAATAATTATGCAAACAGAAGTGTGTAACACGTTTATTTTTTCCCGGATTATTCTTCGTTAAATGTTGACGTCTCGTGCTGCTATGCATTCAGTTGCGTTACGGTCCAAGTTCAACATTGGAATTACGATACGAACTTCATAGCTGTCATTATAATAGAAATTAAAAATTTCCTTGAAAACAATTTTGGGTTTAATATTATGTGCTACATACGAGATACACTATTAGATTTACAAAATAGTTGTTCACCTGTATAGCGTCATTTCCCATAACTATGGTCCTGGAACACAACTATGGTCCACGATACAACCATTCAAATTTTGTACTCCATAACGTAGTACCTCGTTTATCTATATTTTTGTTGTACTGTAGTTTGAAGTCAAGTCACTACAGCTATCTACGAATGGTCTATGTTACTTCTAAAATGTTCTTTGAATGGTTGTGTCATGGACCATAGTTGTGTTCCAGGACCATAATTATGTGAAATGACGGTACTGTATCATGTTGTAGATTTGCTCCAGTAACTCTTGTGACGTAAAACGAATATAGGTGTCATCGTTTGGTGAGCACGATGATCCCCCCAGCCGTTGCAGCTAGTTTGCGAAACCGGATTTTCGCTACCTATCGTAGCTCCCCAAGTGCATTACGATGTTCAGTGGGCACCGGTCCCATACACTGGCCGAAATTTCGTGAAAAAATGTCTTCCCCCAACGAGGAATCGAACCAGCGCGCATTCCGTAACGCGAGTCCTAGGCAGGATGCCTTAGACCACGACGCGACAGTGCGGGACATTATTATTATTATTATTATTATTATTATTATTATTATTATTATTATTATTATTATTATTATTCGTGGAATTGCCACGAGAATCGCAAGGTTTACTGCGCACGCTGTGTAGACTGTATGAGAAGGGAGAAGGGGGCGTGTAACAGATGGAGTATGCCTCTAATGTAAACACTGAGCAGTATACTGCGGTTACAATAAAACCTGTATCCTGCATTCAAGAAATATAATATATGATCATTGAAGTAGGAAATGTCTAAACATGTAAATACAAAATTATTTTATAGTGAGATATATTAACTCTTAAAATGTAATGTAAGATACTCGCATCATCCTTGAATATGTGCATTGCAGTAAAGAGTTATTTACATTTTGAGCGACTGCAAAGTGACCTCCTCCTATGGTCACTTAAACAGTTTTTATTTTGGATAAATGTACGTTCAACATCACACGATGTAATACGTACATATTTGAAGAACGGAAAGTCACTACTTTTTAGTACACCAACTTTTGTCGTGACTTAATGGTACATCATTTATAATACGAAGTTGTGAATAGGCAGAATTTTTAGCAATAAAGTTTCTCAACTTACATTTCACTTTTTCTGAAATTAGTGAATTGTTATTTTGGGTAACGGTTTGTGATATTTTATCCATTGTATTAAGGTTTCTGAGAGCTGTAGTTTAGACTATTCTAACAGGATGATGCTTTTGCACACGATTTTAAAATTAGGATCAATGAACAGAATATCTTCCAATAACTGTTCAGAAGGCAATGATTTTACAGCTGCAACTGCGGAACTGTCTGTGCTATCCAATGCATCGATTACCTCCATTATTTTGCCGTAGTGTTCTGCATAATAATTAACAGCATCCAACTACGTTCCCCAACGGGTCAAGATTGGCTGCGGGGGTAAGGGTATTCCAGGGGCAATTATTTGGAACAGGAACACTCTCATTGTAGTATTTTTGATTGAATTCTTGTCTGCACTGAACGAATGTTAAGCTTTGACAATTCCAACCACAGTAATGCAAAAACAAGTGCTTACATAGGTATACATTAGCTGTAGCTGCTCTATCTATTTGGACCGGTCACATCTCTTAAGATGAACTGCTTATACTACGAGACCGGGCGGTCGCTCACCTCCTCTATACTACCGTACATCGGCAACCTGATTGCATGCTGCGTGTGGCAATTCAACGAAGTCTAATTATTATTATTACTGCTATTGTTCATTATGATTTCAGTGACGTAGGATGGACAAGGTGCTGAGTTTCTTCTAATGACAAGGGACAAACGCCTATGCCGTTGCCAGGTCTCTAATCCACGAGCACGGTTTTCAAAAAGTATTGAAGCTTCGCTCTGTCCATTGCGGCTTACAACATACAAATCGGCTAGCTATATTAGTGACAAAAATTGAAGAAAGGTCTGTTGTTGACAGGATGAAGGCTGGAAGCTGAACCGTACCAACTACTACCAAGAAGGCTGGCTAGCAACTGGCAATGTGCGCGGAATTGTGGGTGTCACGTTTACCACGTCACACTGCAAGAAGGCTGTCGACTTTCCACTCAGGACCAACTACAATCTTCGCGGACATCGATCGGAGGTAAGGCAAACATTTCCATATTCATTGTTGCCACAGATATCTCTAGAACAGCTTTCTGCTCCAAGTAACACGCTGAATGGTTTTGATCTAAACTTGGTTCTCCAGTCTATAACTTATAGCCTCTTTCTTCAAAGTTCGTTATGGCAAGAATTAATATACGAATTGGCTTCTAGTTAAATGTCTCTGAAGAGCATTTTATTTTATTGCCTGACGAAAAATTGTAATATTTACCTCATGTAGAACTGTTTACAAATTCCATTGTCAGGATCTCATTACAATGGAACGGGTTTCTAGTTCCGTACCTATAATCTTTTCGCTGTAAGAAAAATCCTAATGTAAACAATAGCACGTGACTGAAGTGGGGCTTCATTGGCCGCTGTTTGGCGCCATAGATTCTCAGTACGTGTTCCCGCCTACTGTTGTACATTCTGTTTCATGTTAAACATTTCCCGTTACTCGTCAAGTAGGCCTAACCTCACCACTATGCATTCGTTTGCTTAGGTATAACATTTATTTTATAATTACTATAATTAAATTATTTTTAAGTCTTATGTCTTCACAATGGACAGTTGAGAATGCAAACACCATACTTCAGTACCGCGTGCTTACGTGAACAACTACGAGCTCAAGTGACGCCAGCTTATTACAAGAACAGACTACCTCGGTATTACTATTGGTATTCATCCGCGTTCATAGCACATAACAAAATATAAAAGTAGCTTTTATTTTACACAGCGTTTTACACTTGAGTGAAGTTAAATGTTTTATCGTATTTAACAACTAGAATTCAATTTTTTATTTTGAAATAATACAAGATTGTGGTTTCCAAATACGAACTATATTTTCCTGCGTCATGTGAGTGTTTCGATTGGGAGCCAATCACGGTATGACAGCAACGTGCTTATGTTTACATTAGGATTTTTCTTACAGCGAAAACAGTATACTGTACTCCAACCAGGAGAAAGTCTCAGGGGAATGAGACGCAGCGGGGTAATGCTATGGATGATCGTTGATATTATAAGATGTCATATGGTCACACACGTGGGTACACGCATCTCCATTGGCTAACTCTCAAAGCACAAACGATAACACTAATACACACACACATTTATACTGTCCTACTTACAAAATTAGATCAGTTTAATTTCCTGATCTTTTAATCCCACCATACAGGAAATATGGAGGAGAGCGCATGTTTTTTTAAACTGACGTTATAACGGCAATATTATCTATCTACTTCGCTACAATGGATGACGCAATAGTAAGCACATTCCTTTCACGGTTAATCTCCTGGTTGGAGAACAGTATTTCGTTTACTACGTCCTAGACCGTGTTATTCAGATATCTCTACATTTTATGTACACTGAGTTTCCCTATTAAAATTCTATAGGACCTAAAACGCCTAAATAAACTCTATAAATTCCTAATAACTGTGTTTGTGCCTAAAAAGCTTGGCAACGTCTTGGCAGCTTACGTACGGAGACTCACCGAGTTCGTTGACCTTTTACATCTGTATACGAGTAGAGTTTTAATTTTAATTGTTTCGTACTTCTTATCACTGAAGAATGACACCTTTACCTGCTGAGCTACACGGCGAGATGATGTCGTAGGACTTCTCTCTAGTCGATGGCCAATTTCATCCAACATCTCAATGAGAACACGCTTCACACATGTTCGTTTTTCATCCAGTAATGAACCAGTTGTACGAAATTTCTTCACTAAATTGTAAATAATTGCTTTAGAAAGCTCTGGCGAATCAGGGAATGACAGACGGAAGTTTGTTACAACTGTTCTCCAAGATTCGTATTTCACAAAGTTGTCGTAAATAAACACTCGTTATTCCAGGCTATATTTCATAATGGACACACTACTGCGCTCTAAATGTACGGTATACAGCTGCATCCTCACTGTGCGAACGTGTTTACGTAACTAAACACGAAACGTACGCGAGCAAGAGGTATGATCACTGCGATAGCGCAGCAGTTACTACTGTCCAAATTTGACAACAAGATCCCAGTGAGGAAAGTATGGCCCTTGCGGGGTAAGAGAAGAGAGTAAGGTAGTGATGAGCAGAAAATCACCCGACCTGTGATTTTATCACGGTGATCGAAAAATCACGATCACAATCAATACCTAAGTATGGAATTGCTGATAAAATATTTGTAATTACAGTTGCCCCCCAAAATGATATCTGCCCCCATGGGAGAACATTAGTTTTAATAATTTAACAAAAATATTGGTCTTGTAAACCAAAAATAAGGAATACCTTTTAAAACTTGTAATTAAACAGGTCTTTAAACAGTGATCACCAGGCTTAGAGACTTTAGAATCGATAGACGAAAACAGTGCGATATCAATTTGGAAAGCAGGACAGTAGTGGGTGGGGGCAGTGAGGGTAGCGACCTACCTGTCGTCCCATGTGCTTTATTTACTCAGTCATACTCATAAGGCAGGGAGAGGAGGTACTGTTCTGATAATAAAAACAGTCCCGTACACCTAGTTCACTTTATCAGAAGAGAGGACAGGAGATAGCTAGTAGTCTAGTTTTGATCTGTGCATCTATGTCTAAGAATATATGCGATATTCTGTGACATAAAAGACGTGCTAGCAGGGAAGATGTCTACGGACACTGCTGGGGTAGCGAAAATAGATTTCAATGACTTAGTTTTTTTTCGTTTTGAATCCATTACATCATCCACACCTGTGGAGTAACGGTTAGCGCGTCTGGCCGCGAAATCAGGTGGCCCGAGTTCGATTGCAGGTCGGGCAAGTTACCTGGTTGAGGTTTTTCCTGGGTTTTCCCCTCAACCCAATGTGAACAAATGCTGGGTAACTTTCGGTGCTGGACCGCAGACTCATTTCACTGGCATTATCATCTCCATCTCATTCAGACGCTAAATAACCTAAGATGTTGATAAAGAGTCTTCAAGTAACCTACTAAAATAAAATAAATCCATTACATCATGTGATGTAGAGCGGAGCGTCTCCCAATATAAACTTTGTCTTGCCGACTGCCGAAGAAAAATTAGTTTTGAGATCTTCAGAGTGTGTTTTGTAGTAGGCTACATTGCAACAGTACCATGTATTGTACATCATAAGTTGTGTATATTGTGTAGGATTATTATGTATGTTGAGTAAGTATTGCACCTGTGCTTATGACAGAAGCCGAAAGGAAATGAATATTAATTTATTTTGAAAATTTCGCATTATAGTTTTTTTTTTATTTTAATGTATGTAAACAATAATTTTTTGGTCCTATAGAATTTTTTCCTCTAACAATCGTTTTATTTCAATGTTTGATAAATTAGTTGCTTTTTTTTGGAACGTCACTGTACAGCACCAGCAGACTGGACTGAACTGGGTTTCATGTATCTCTTCTTCTGCCGACTCCCATCCCCCTCTAACACAGTGAAAAACAGAGGCGAATGCTAGTCACGAAAGTTAGGCTTGCTCTTTTATTCATAGGGGAAGATGGGAGGATATAATAATTCATAATTAATAAAAATAATCAGACCCACATACATAATTTATTTTATAATTATGAAATCGTTATGAGTCATGGATCATATTCGCTTATCAGATGTAGAAGTTCGATATAATATAACAAACATGGCCAATAAAACAGTTTATTTAGTTTTTTCGACCCTGCTAACCAATGCATATTGTTGTATTGAGCTAATATTCTCTATAATGTCTGTCTTCTCTTCAATAGTCCTTCGGGAAAATGGATTTAATAATAAGGTTTCAATAACACACAATTCCGAACTCATTGCAATACTTCAAATTAATGTTTAAGAATTAATAATACATGCATTCCGCTCATACAATTACATTGCACTCGCAAATCACAGCACATTCCCGCTGTCAATACTGCTCTGTATAACGTTAAATTGTCGTTGGTGTAGCTCTCGGACCAGAGCTTCAAACAACCCATTACAGAAGCATGTGCGCCTAGGACGGACTAAGGAGGAAGGCACTTGCGCGCGCATCATATTCTCGCTATTTCTACGTCTTTCCTGTAGCTCCGAGAAACGAGCAAGCGTTGCGATACTTGCGGTGTGCAACCTGCTGATAGTATTACGCCTATACAATGTTCCAAAAATCAAAATAAATTTTAATGTACGTAATCCCATTTTGAGAAATACACATTCTACGAAAATATTGGGCTTGCGCAGCAAGCATAGTATGCCCTGAGAAATCGCCCCTGCTGAAAAAGCTGCCTATAGTATGGACTTAGTAAACTTATTCTATCGGGTCCAAAATCTCGATGTCTGGTGATCACAGTTCCGGGCTAAACTGCTCACCAGCTGAGACAGGTTATGTTCTTTACTCACTGCGCGCTGATGCTACCTAGTGACAAAACTGGGAACAACTACGCCCGCGAACTGTGAGCAGTGAGCTCTGTCCTGAGCTCACTGACTGTCAGCGCCCGGTTCACTGTAGTCACCTCAATAGATTTCAGGCTGATCCTGGCAGATTTCAATTTCTTACAGCCAGAAAATAAACTTTTGTCAGCCGACAGCCGAAAATGTGGCAGGATTTTACGTTGACTCCATTGTTTTAAGGAGTGAAGTGCCTACCTTATTCAACTACTAAAACTACAATAGTAACAACATTTTATCAAACATAACAATGATTTAAAAAATAAGTGATGTGTGAATTATGTCAAAATTACTCATTTTCCATTTACCTATATAATATTTCACTCAGGAATACTGGACAAGATCAAATGGACAATCATTATATTCGGTACCCAGACGACAGATGTTCAGTTTGTCTATAACATTAAATTAAATGAATGAATGAATGAATGAATGAATGAATGAATGAATGAATGAATGAATAAATAAATAAATAAATAAATAAATAAATAAATGAATGAATAGATGAATGAATAAATGAATGAATAGATGAATGAATAAATGAATGAATAGATGAATAAATAAATAAATAAATAAATTAAATTAATTAATTAATTAATAGAGAAATAGAGAAATAAATAGAGAAATAGAGAAATAAATAGAGAAATAGAGAAATAAATAGAGAAATAAAGAAATAAATAGAGAAATAAAGAAATAAATAGAGAAATAAAGAAATAAGTAAAGAAATAGAGAAATAGAGAAATAAATAAAGAAATAGAGAAATAAATAAAGAAATAGAGAAATAGAGAAATAAATAAAGAAATAGAGGAATAGAGGAATAGAGAAATAAAGAAATAAATAAAGAAATAGAGAAATAAAGACATGGAGAAATAAAGACATGGAGAAATAAAGAAATAGAGAAATAAATAAATAAATAAATAAATAAAGAAAGAGAGAAATAAAGAAATAAAGAAATAAATAAAGAAATAGAGAAATAGAGAAATAAATAAAGAAATAGAGAAATAATGAAATAAATAAAGAAATAGAGAAATAGAGAAATAAAGAAATAAATAAAGAAATAAATAAAGAAATAGAGAAATAAAGAAATAAATAAAGAAATAGAGAAGTAAAGACATAGAGAAATAAAGAAATAGAGAAATAAAGAAATAAAGAAATAAATAAATAAATAAACACTGACTTTCAAACCTTTAATCTGTTTTCAAAATCATGAAACGCCTATATTTACTCGTACAACTCAGTATTGTGCTTACACTTGACTTCTATGAAGTACAAACGGATAACCTCAACATTTCTCGCCTTCTCCCACCATGTGCGAAATATCGAGAGCATTGAAACATCGCAGTGAGACGCTTTGATGAGCGGGGAAGAACGGACTGTTCAGTGTTCACATCGAATAATTCGCAGTTCAATCACTGTTTATCACTGTTTCACTCTAAGATCACCGTGATCATAAATGAGCAATCACAGGTCGAACAGTGATCACAAAAGAGCATTTTATCTCATCGCTAGAGTAAGGCAGTAACTCAGCGTTCTTGAAGGAGCAGGTGGATGGGAGTGGCGTCATTAGCCGACTGGGACAAACAAGACTCAGTCAATGGCTGGCCGGTTCAGTGTCGGGGATAGGTTGTAAGAGTGGGGGAAAAACCCTCATTCCTTGCTCGAATCGTCTCCTGAAATGCGGACTGCACTCATACGACTTTCCGCTGACGCCGGTCTAGCCCTGGCTGACTCACTCTATCTGTTTGGATAATTCCTTGAGCACGTGCCTTTGCTGCTCCAGGGAAAAATTCTGTTTGTAATTTTGTACATGTTATTTTACTAACAATAAACTTATAACTTATCTTACGCGAGTTACAAGTTATTGGACATAAAAATACTTCTTTCGGTATGAATCTCTTTCACGACTGTACTCACATATAATTAAAGGAGAATTTTACCTATGTTCATAAACGATATAGCATGCTTGTTATTCCAGTTTTAAAAATTTGGCAATTAAAATATGAAACCGTTTACATTGCATCTATCATTAATATTAATTGAAAATGCAGTGAGCCTTTAAATTGTTTACCATTAGCAAACCAAGTAGTAAATTGAATTTATGAGCTCGTTTCTCAGAGCTCTCTGTTTAAATTAATTTCCAATAGAAAAACATAGCATCATTATGTAATCTATATGATATTTCGTATGAGACAGAATTAATTAAAACTGTAAAGCAAAAAGATGAATTTTTAATGAAAACAAAAGCGGAGAAGGCCCACGTAATTTGCAGAGCGGACGATAGCGTTTCTGCTGTAAATGGATATCTGCTATGTCTGAATTCAGGAAATTTGTTTTTGTGCCAAATGATTGACCGAGGCATAGGAGATTAAAGATGAAGTGTCAGTACATTCCGCGTATACAAAGTGGAAAAAATCGTAGATCGTAATTGAAGAATTTTTCATCCTAATTCATAGGAGATTCAACGAGTAACTGATGCATTTTCTCAATAAAAATACACATTTTATTGTTAGTAATATGAACCTATTAATATGTTTTCATTATACAGCTTGATTACACAACTTTTAACACGGGATCACCCATTTCCAGCATACAAGCAGAAATATTCTTACACCACACAGAACAGACATACATACTAAACAAAGACAACAACAAACACGCAGACATCATCATATATTGACACAGATACGTAGATGACATACTACTACTATACAAAGGAAACAAAAGACAGATCCAAAACCTACATCAACACATAAACAAAATACACCCAAAGCTACACTACACATTAGAAATTGAAAACAACAAATCCATAAATTTTCTAGACATCACAATACCAAAGTATACAAGATACACTCATTCAAAGTATACAGAAAACCCACAACAACAACAACACACATACACAACACATCCAACCACCCAACACAACACAAACAAGCTGCATTCCGAACAATGGTACACAGACTACTCAACATAGCAATGAACCAACAGGATTACAACGAAGAGCTAAACACAATCAAATACATAACACAAGAAAACGGATACAACCCTAACATAATAGACAACATAATACGTAAGACAAAACATAATCACAAAAAACATAAGAATACCCCACAAACACAAGAACACAAAAAATACATCACACTAACACACGAAAACAAAAACACACAAAATTGCAACATCATTCAAGAAATTAAATTACAACATCGCATACAGAACAAATAACACTCTACAAAAACATCTCAACACACAAACAACACTAACAAACAAATACAACCACACAGGCGTATACAAACTCAAATGTAACACCTGCAACAACTTCTACATAGGACAGACAGGCAGATCGTTTCAAACACGTTACAAAGAACACATCACAGCTATAACAAAATTATAAAACACCTCCACATATGCAGAACACATCACAAATGCTAACCACACCCACAGAGACATCAACACAGATATGGAAAAACTACACATCCAACCAAAAAGCCAGAAACTAAACACACTAGAACAATACAGACGCACAAAAACACACCCCAACGTAATTCTCAACACACAACTCAACTTCAAAACACACACTCTCTTTGACTCTACACTATACCACAGGAACACACCCTCACAGGAATCAGAGCAAGTGGCGCCAAGACCAACAACGACCAGTTCTGAAGATGACCCATAAATAGGTCGAAACATGTAAACGAGGTACGTTGAAATTTAACACAGGAAAGTCTTACCATACATATTCCGAAGATATTTTCATTATCATTTTTCACTTTTTTCCGACAAGAAAAAAATCTTTGTATGTTGACTGTTAGAGCTGGTTCACAATAAACAGGGAACGGAAAAGATGCTTATGATCTTGTTTTATCTTGCGTCATTTAAGCCTAGTAAAACTCGTGCAATGTTTACACTATACTTTGATAAGAGCGTACAGCGATTTATTTGATGTGATGATGCTTTAACACGTTCCGTTTCCATCCATTAAATAATGATGTATTGATACGTCAGCATAATTGCAATTCGTTGTATGCACAGTTTCAATCATTATCCAATTAAATTGCATTCAGATGTTAAGGCACGCAACATCAAAACCTCGTGGAATTAGTGATTACTTATTCATCCTTTAGCCATAAAACATCTGGTTTACCCATATTATAATACGGGATAATTTGATTATGCCCATCTTTGTGGAACAGTCGCATCACATGTGGCTGGAAACCCAGGGGAGATATTTTTCTGTTTTGTGGGATGGGAGTTGTTTGATTTGCACTGTTTGAAGCGGTATCGTGCAGTCATTTGACAATGTGCCGTATAAATATACTGCATATAATTAATATGTGATCATCATCATCATCATCGTTGTTTTTTCCTCCTTCACTATCGCCAAGTTCAAAATATAAATCTCTCCTCTGTGCCATATCCATTATCCTGGTTAAGGGGAGAGGATGGTATTTTTTGGTGAAAAATAAGTAAATTTTCAAAAAAGAAAATCTTTAAAATAATCTGTAATAGCCTATGTGTGGAATGCTTAGCATAACATTTTGTGGGTATTTGTGCCCTTATCGGATGTTGAGTCGCCATTTTTAAACTTCCTGCGTTATGGATTTTTAAATCACTCGCCCACTTTTCCGGTAAATTAAATAAAAAAAAAATCTTTAAAATACCCTTCGATATGTGTGGAATGCATTGCATAACATTTTGTCGGTATTTGTGCCCTTACCGGATGTTGAGTCGCCATTTTTAAACTTCCTGCGTTAAGGATTTTTAAATCACACGCCCACTTTTATGGTTGTTTCCGGTAAATTAAATTTTAAAAAATTCTTTAAAATACCCTTTGATAGCCTATGTGTGGAATGCAATGCATAACCTTTTGTGGGTATTTGTGCCCTTATCGGATGTTGAGACGCCATTTTTAAACTTCCTGCGTTATGGATTTTGAAATCACACGCCCGCTTTTATTGTTGTTTCCGGTAAATTAAATTAAAAAAAAAATTAAATACCTTTTGACATGTGTGGAATGCATTGCCTAACATTTTGTGGGTATTTGTGCCCTTATCGGATGTTGAGTCGCCATTTTTAAACTTCCTGCGTTATGGATTTTGAAATCACTCGCCCACTTTTATTGTTGTTTCCGGTAAATTAAATTTAAAAAAAATTCTTTAAAATACCCTTTGATATGTGTGGAATGCATTGCATAACATTTTGTGGGTATTTGTGCCCTTATCGGATGTTGAGACGTCATTTTTAAACTTCCTGCGCTATGGACTTTTAAATCACTCGCCCACTTTTATTGTTGTTTCCGGTAAATTAAATTAAAAAAAAAATATTTAAAATACCCTTTGATATGTGTGAAACGCATAGCATAACATTTTGTGGGTTTTTGTGCCCTTATCGGATGTTGAGACGTCATTTTTGAACTTCCTCGCTATGGATTTTTAAATCACTCTCCCACTTTTATTGTTGTTTCCGGTAAATTAAATTAAAAAATGTTTCTTTAAAATACCCTTTGATATGTGTGGAATGCATAGCATAACATTTTGTGGGTATTTGTGCCCTTATCGGATGTTGAGACGTCATTTTTAAACTTCCTGCGCTATGGACTTTTAAATCACTCGCCCACTTTTATTGTTGTTTCCGGTAAATTAAATTAAAAAAAATATTTAAAATACCCTTTGATATGTGTGAAACGCATAGCATAACATTTTGTGGGTTTTTGTGCCCTTATCGGATGTTGAGACGTCATTTTTGAACTTCCTCGCTATGGATTTTTAAATCACTCTCCCACTTTTATTGTTGTTTCCGGTAAATTAAATTAAAAAATGTTTCTTTAAAATACCCTTTGATATGTGTGGAATGCATAGCATAACATTTTGTGGGTATTTGTGCTCTTATCGGATGTTGAGACGTCATTTTTAAACTTCCTGCGCTATGGATTTTTAAATCACTCTCCCACTTTTATTGTTGTTTCCGGTAAATTAAATTAAAAAATGTTTTCTTTAAAATACCCTATGATATGTGTGGAATGCATAGCATAACATTTTGTGGGTATTTGTGCCCTTCTCGGATGTTGAGTCGCCATTTTTAAACTTCCTGCGTTATGGATTTTTAAATCACTCGCCCACTTTTATTGTTGTTTCCGGTAAATTAAATTAAAAAAAATTCTTTAAAATACTCTTTTATATTTGTGGAATGCATTGCATAAGATTTTGTGGGTATTTGTGTCCTTATCGGATGTTGAGACGTCAGTTTTAAACTTCACACGTTCGCTTTTATCGGTTTCCAGTAACTTCATTTTTTTTGCTACATTGCCAGATAGAAATGGATATAATTTCTGCCCCTTTAAAGATACATGCATGAAATTTAGAACGCACATTCTTTAGGCTATTGAGAAACGTTTCTCTGTAACAGAATTTTGTTAATTGATTTCATTTTAAAAATACACCCGTTTGTTTGCAAGAAAGGAAATCAGAAAATTGTTATTAAATTTTAATTGTTTATTTTACAAACGTAGGGACTAATATCAAAATTCTGTTAAGACAGTTTGTAGAACATGCTTTTGTAAATACATTGCATAAAACTGTTTGAATCTTTCTTTAAAAATGGTGTAGATATATCGGTTTTAGTACAATCCTGCATTGGGTTTTTTTTTTCAAATTTGGGCCGCCAAATAATTTTTTTCAAAATATTTTTATTTGGTTGAGTTGCCACAGCTATGATCTCTGTACATACAAAAAAAATTAATATTTTACACCAAATAGGAAAAAAAGCTTTAAAAAATACCATTCTCTCCCAATGCTCTTCGATGCTAGGTAACTTTCGACGCTGGAAACTGGAATCATTTCGCTGACATTTTCACCTTCATCTCATTCAGACGCTAGATATCTTAGGAGTTGATAAAGCGTTGTGAAATAACTCACTAAAAAAACTTTTTTAAGCCACTGGCGCGACGTCACCAGGCGATAGCGCGTTTGTCTGCTGAGCCAGACTGCAGTCCGTCGTGAATTCGAACCCAACCCCACTTCGGCTCTCTACTTGGTTTGATTCTTTTGGAGATGATTTTATCTCTCCTCTGAAGTGGCGTATCCACAAAGCGAGGCTACCTCATCACTAAAGAATGGAAAAGTATGAGATTTCATATTTTACATTTACACCATTAATCGTAGAATACTGATAATCATATTCTTTATGTTTCGTAATGAGTATACTCGAAATGAGGGTATTTATTTTTTTTCATATTTAATAACATTTCCTAAAAATTTTAATATTGTGAATAAATATGCATTCAGTCATTTATTTATAGTTTTCTGCCAAATGGCAGGTATTTCACTGCAAACTCAGCATTATTCAAACTTTCCTATTTTCCGCCTCTCTCTTACAAGCAAACATTCTGACGGGGGCAGATAAAGAACTTAAATTTTTTCTTCCATCATGTTAATATCAAAAGAAGTTCTTATAAAAATTTTAGCCGCTCGACCACAATTACGACGCCGTCCAGAAAGTGATTTCCCCTGGGACCGTTTACAGAAATAAAGCACAATTACATGGAAAGATTTATTGAAACAGATACAGCAATTGTTGCGCTATTTGTCAACATAACCCTCACTGGAATTGAGGCATTTGTCATACCATGGGATCAATTTTTGTATTCTTGCGTCTTAGAACTCAGCCGCCTGGGATCGGAACCAGCGTTTGACAGCCATCTGCACCTTTCTGTCGATCCCATGATATGACAAATGTCTCAATTCCGGTGGGGAATATGTTAAAAAAAGGCTAAAAAATTGCTGCGTCTCTTCCTATAGATTTTCTTATGTAGTTGTGTTTTCTTTCTGTTAACGGCCCCTGGAGAATTTATTTCTTCACGGCCCTCGTAATTACAGTTGCGTGGCCAACATTTTTATAAGCACTTCTTTTGACATTATTAACATGGTGAAAGAAAAGATTTAACTTTTTTATCTACCCCCATCAAAATGTTTGCTTGTTCCTTCGCATATGAGCCATACATCTTGATGTGGTCTATTATCAGATATATTCTTCTGCCCCGAACTCTTCTCCCGTTTACCAGTCCTTCCAGTGTACCTTCAGCAGACAGTTTTTTCTCAGCCAGTGACCCAAGCAACTCCTTTTTCTCTTTCTTATCAGTTTCGCCATCATTATTTCTTCATACACTATTTCCAATACAACTTCATTCTGTCTGTCCACTTCACACGTTCAATTCTTCTCCATATCCACATTTCAAATGCTTATATTTTCTTCTCTTCACTTAGTCGTAATGTGCATGTTTCTGTCCATACAATGCCACACTCCACACAAAGCACTTCACTGGTCTCTTCTTTAGTTCTTTTTCCAGAGATCCGAAGAAGATAATCCTTTTTCTATTAAAAGCTTCCTTTGCCATTGCTATCTCCTTCTGACTTCCTGGCAGCAGCTCATGTTACTGCTTATAGTACATCCCAAGTATTTGAAGCTGTCCACTTGGTCTACTGCCTCATTTAGAATTCGTAAGTTTGCCTTCTTTATTTTTCTCTCTATGACCATGCTTTTCGTCTTGTTTGCAATTATCTTCATCCCATGCTGCCCACAGCCATAATTTAGCTTTGTTAATTCGGCCACAGAAGACGGTGATATTGTGTTAGTCATACAGAGAATGAGAATCATGACTATAAAAAATGCTGCTTGAAAGCAACATCTCATGTTAGAGCTGGGGACGGAGCGAGTAGAACTGTTGAGTTACACGGTTCTATCGGTTTATGTGCTTGGCAGCGGAGCACCGAAGTTACTCGGTTAACCGTAGCCGTTACCGCTCAGTTCAAACGTTCAAATGGAGTTCACGTGTTTTACTTAATTATAGCAGGAAACAACGTTGTTACTGTTTTATTTAAATATTTTCTGCTGCAGGACAAATTATTTCCTTATCCCCAAGGCGGGCTGAAAGGTCTCTAGTATTGAAGAGGAGTTCATCCTACTATATGACCTGTTAAGTGGACCTAATGAACACTGACAGTCTGACCATATTACTATAGGCCTACATTCTAATAATAATAATAATAATAATATCATCATCATATTAGAGTGTTTGATTAATATTAAAATATGTTAAAAAAGGAAGTGCATTATATTTCTCTTCTATTTGTGTTTATTGGATTTATGTTACCTCATCAGTCATCATTTTATTTGTATTTATTTCTACGAATTATGTTACCTAATTACTTTAATTTATCAATAATATTACTCTTCACCAAAGAGAACATGGTTGTATTGAAGGCTAGTAATGTTATAAAATAGATAAACATTATGTTCTTGAGTTTAAGATTCCACGTTTTATTGATTATTTTACTCACTTTCCGTAACAGTAAATAATTCTGTGTGCTATTTTTAAGTGTTTTAGGCAGCGCTTCATGGAGCCCGTTTCTTTCTATCTTCTTTTTTACTTAGCTGCAGCGTTTAACGTTTACCTCACATGTTAATTTATTAGCTGTTAGTATTATAAATTATTTTATCAATTTTATTTCGTCTGTCATATATAACAACACTGAAAGTTAAATAGGTCTTTCATACAAAATAACTCCGCAAATAGTTGTAATCACGCAAATGAAATTTGCAACCGCCACTTTGCAATGAAGAGAAGCACCTTTTTTTTTCTCGTCAATTGGCAAAGCGAAAGCGCTTTACTACAACGATTTTAAAATACACTTGGTTTCACTTTCAAAGTACGTTCTAAAATCGACTCAATTTATCTAAATTTTAAATCTGCCGCCACAAATTTATACTCGGTACTGTACTTGGTTCAACCGAGTAATGACGTCACAGTAACTGCTCCGAACCGAACCGCTCCGCTCCGTCCCCAGCCCTAATATAAGTAGCAAAATTTGATTTGTTATATTGAATTATTTCAACGTTACAATTGCTTGTTGTTTAAAATGTGTATATGATAATGTTATGCGATTTGTGTTCCTTTGTTTTGTGGTTTTTGGAAAATATAATTTCAATCAATGCTCCGCTATAAATGTTGTAACTAAAACCTTGTGCAGCCCTCGTGTTTATCGTACCGCTCGTCCTTCCCCCACACGTTACCCGAACTTTGTTTACGTTTTCACTGTGCCTAAACGAGACGCTCTACTGAATTTCCTTCATCGCTTCAGCATATAGCTACAGTCTAGTATATACAGTCACGAAGCTCAATACGTAGTAAATATGCATCCATAGATAGTTGCTAACCACTAGGATCGCTACTATCGCCTCATTACAGGCAATGCGAAATAATACCTGCACAGTCTATTGTTCCTAGTACCCTCATAAACTCAAGCTTCGAGTCTGTATATACTAGACTGTGATATAGCATCATTACCTCACCCTTGGAAACAATTGGAAGTTAGTAGGAAAATATGTAAAGCCTCTCACCGTAATTAGAGTAATCTCAGAATTCTATCAACCAATGGAAGACAGATGATTCTAATTCAATTTAACTATTAATCAATATATTGAACACATCCATGCTTACACTAAAATTTGATAATGTATTTAATGAGACTATACGGATTAAAAAATTTTGTCCAATATCCTTTTGAGAAGATTAATTCCATATGTGGATGAAATTATTGGGGATCATCAGTGTGGTTTTAGGCGTAATAGATTGACTATTGATCAGATTTTTTGTATTCGACAGATATTGGAGAAAAAATGGGAGTATAAGGGTACAGTACATCAGTTATTCATAGATTTCAAAAAGGCGTATGACTCGGTTAAGAGAGAAGTTTTATATAATATTCTTATTGACTTTGGTATTCCCAAGAAACTAGTTCGATTAATTAAAATGTGTCTTAGTGAAACTTACAGCAGAGTCCTTATAGGCCATTTTCTATCTGATGCTTTTCCAATTCACTGCGGGTTAAAGCAGGGAGATGCACTATCACCTTTACTTTTTAACTTCGCTCTAGAATATGCCATTAGGAAAGTTCATGATAACACAGAGGGTTTGGAATTGAACGGGTTACATCAGCTTCTTGTCTATGCGGATGACGTGAATATGTTAGGAAAAATCCACAAACGATTAGGGGAGACGCGGAAATTCTAGTTGAAGCAAGTAAAGCGATAGGGTTGGAAGTAAATCCCGAAAAGACTAAGTATATGATTATGTTTCGTGATCAGAATATTGTATGAAATGGAACTATAAAAGTTGGAGATTTATCCTTCGAAGAGGTGGAAAAATTCAAATATCTTGGAGCAACAGTAACAAATACAAATGACACTCGGGAGGAAACTAAACGCAGAATAAATATGGGAAATTCGTGTTATTATTCGGTTGAGAAGCTTTTGTCATCTAGTCTTCTGTCAAAAAATCTGAAAGTTAGTTATATTACCGGTTGTTCTGTATGGTTGTGAAACTTAGACTCTCACTTTGAGAGAGGAACAGATATTGAGGGTGTTTGAGAATAAGGTTCTTAGGAAAATATTTGGGGTTAAGAGGGATGAAGTTACAGGAGAATGGAGAAAGTTACACAACGCAGAGCTGCACGCATTGTATTCTTCACCTGACATAATTAGGAACATAAAATCCAGACGTTTGAGATGGGCAGGACATGTAGCACGTATGGGCGAATCCAGAAATGCATATAGAGTGTTAGTTGGGAGGCCGGAGGGAAAAAGACCTTTGGGGAGGCCGAGACGTAGGTGGGAAGATAATATTAAAATGTATTTGAGGGAGGTGGGATATGATGGTAGAGACTGGATTAATCTTGCTCAGGATAGGGACCAATGGCGGGCTTACGTGAGGGCGGCAATGAACCTCCGGGTTCCTTAAAAGCCAGTAAGTAAGTAAGTAAGTATACGGATTAAAATGAGCATGCGATTTAAAAAGTAATATTGAAATTTCGTTCAATAATGCATTATTTCACATTTACACACGGCCGATTCTTACTGCACTCATTAATTTTCTCAGGTTTTCGAGACCATTACAGACAGCTTCAAACAGATGCCGACTGTATACTCAGAATTCCTTAGTAAACATAATCGCTGCAATTGAAATAGAGTCGTTATATAAAGCAACTCAAAGCATTCTTTTCATATCGTGAAGAATTAAAGATTCACAGATGCTTCTCTTTAATACTTTAGAAGTTAATGGAGAATTTATCAGTTTGAAACCCCAGTATAAAATTTCCATAGTCTCCTTTCTTCGCTGATAGCGCCATCTCTTCATGCCTTTCTTTTGTTATCACAGTTACAAACTCCCACTCTTCCTCCAGCTGCTCTCTAACGAGTGTTTGCAGATTGCCACCCTTAAATATGATAATGTGTTTGCATATACTTGAAGAATCTGATGATGCGGTGGAAAAACCTTACAAATGTTGACAGTACACTTGGGGAGACAATATTTTAAGAGAGACACTCTGTGAGGAAAGAGAAAACTTGGATTAATGTTAATCAGATTTTTTCAGCGTTTTTATATACCATCATATTTCATTCTATTAAATTTTCCCTCGTCTCTTAAGTTTTCACGTTTACTATATTAGGATGATAACACCGTAAGAGATAAGATTGTGGCGGTCTCATCCCATTGTTGTTCATCCGCTCCAAAGTTGAATAGCAATATGATCTTAACAAGCTTCCTAATTGTTGGAAAATTGGTTCTAAATTAGTAGCGTGTAACACACAATTATGTACACATGAAGAAACTTGGAGATTACCTCGTAACGTGAAATTTCGCCATATAGCTAAAGAATAGAAGTTTCCTCTTCAAACGTCATGAAGGCGCATGGGGACATGGAGATATAACTCCATGCTTTCATGATTTCGGCACTAAAATGAGATTGTGTGGTTAGCGCCACTCCCGACAAATTTTTTAATCCAGGAGACGCCCAATACTCAATTTGGAAGGAGAAAATGGACCCCGGTGGCCGTTCTGGAAGTTGGACAACGAGAAATATCTAGTAAATATACGGAATTGAATCCGGAACCTTTCAGTCCATAGCCAGTTGGTCTATCAATTGAGCTACCCGGCTGCATTATTTCTAATATAATGAAACAAAAGTGTTGATTTGCGAATCGGAGTTGTAAACTATTTCTGGTTCCAACTAATAAATTATTTTATATATCGTTGGCTTACTTATAAAATATCGTAACTGTGTTTGAAGAAATTATAAAGGAGAGAAAAATAGCTTATTCTTTTTATACCCCACCTAATAACTATTATGTATTTTGTTATTTGTAAAACAAACACATTTGTTGATGTTATCAGCAGCCTTACTGTGTTTAGAAAATATACACAGATTTCAACATTCGGTAAAAATTGGATTTACGAGGTTTAAGAAGTAATCTGACAGTTTAGGCTATATCGTCGGTTTACAAAAGACGTTAAGTCAAAAATATTACCTCTGAGAAAAGACATATATAATCTACATAATATAATTATGTTTATGAACTAGGGAATTGGAAAATGAAATGCACATAAAGAGAAACTACTTAATAATAATAATAATAATAATAATAATAATAATAATAATAATAGTAATAATAATAGTAATAGTAATATTATTATTATTACTGTTATTATTATTACTATTATTATTATTATTATTATTATTATTATTATTATTATTATTATTAAGATTGTATTAGAGACCTCGATGTATTTATTGACAATAAATTATATTTTCACAATCACATTGATTATATTCATAACCATGCAATAAGAATGTTAGGAATAATTCGGTCAATTACTTATTCTTTTTTCAACACCTGACTCTCTTTTAATACTATACTAGCCCTATACATTAATGAGATCGAAACTCGAATATGCATCTGTAGTTTGGAACTCTATTACTAGTTCTGATTCGGCAAAACTAGAAAATATTCAAAGGAAATTTATTTCAATATGTTCGTACAGATTTCTGCCTAATAACTCTGGGTATAACTCTGATAAAAAATGCGAGCACTTTAAATGTCGAAGCTTGTATGCCAGACGTCATAATCTCGATTACTTATTCTTATGTAAGGTCCTTAAAAGGTGACATTAATTGTCAATCTTTCTTAAACAATGTCAGCCTTCGTATTCAATGATGGACATGAGACATCACAAACTCTTCTATATTAGAAATTCTAAATCTTCCTCGCCGGTCTCCAGATGTATTAAACATGCTAACTTACGTGTAGGCGATTTCGATCCATTCAATGTATAGAATTATTAGAACATGGCAATGTTTTTGCTAATATTATCTGCATAATACACAAATTGGTAATACTTTTGTAAGAATTAAATCCTTTCCCTAAAATGTTATAGTATTCATAGTATTCGACGACGCGAAAGAGGGGAAGTAATAGGAGTAGTGGGGAGAGCCCCGGAGTAGAGATAAGAGCGAGTGGTCAGTAAAAGAATGCTGTACAGCTTAACTGTACTAGAAATATATCGCTTGTGACAGCGACGTGAGATTCGAACTCACGACCAGCGTCCCGCAAGAAAGCAGATCGCGCGGGCTTCACGGAGCACTAAGGAACGGCGCGCGGCGGAGAAAGGGGAAAGGGCCCACGCGACGAGGGGAGATCGCGCGCGCAGCTGCTTACGGAGGGAAGGGAGAACGGACCTTCCCGACTCTTCGAGAAGTCCGTCGAAGTGGAGATATCCAGATAATTCTCTGCACAGCTGTAGAAATTTCTCGCAACTATGATTTCGCTATAAAAGAAGAAACGCCAGCGAACTCGAGTAGTTTTCAGTTGATTAATCAGCCAGTCAGTGACTAAGCCAGAGCAAGCAAGCCAGTCTTGTGTACCGGAGTTCGACTCGAGTGTGCGTCCGCAACTGTTGTCAGCATCCGAGGGACCTGAGTTCGAGTGCAGTGGACCGTAGTTGGAGGGACCTGAGTTCGAGTGCAGTGGACCGCAGTTGGAGGGACCCGAGTTCGAGTACAGTGAACTGTCTCTGAAGGTCTGTGGTTCGAGATTCTGTGAACTCGAGTGACTGAGCTAGAAGAACTGTGAACTGAGAACTGACAGTTCTGATTTGTAAATAGTGCTTTGTAAATATTAGTTAAGATTAACAGTTCATTGTTGTTCGTAATAGTCCAAGTAAATTGTCATTGTCGTCGGTGGAGTACTATAACGAATACTGTGTTGAGTGAAAATCCAATTGTTGACGAGAGCGTTCAAGGCGAATTGTAGAAAGAAATTATTGTTGTGACGAATAAATTACATTGTTGTTACTAATAAAATTCACAGTATTAATAGTATTCGACGACGCGAAAGAGGGGAAGTAATAGGAGTAGTGGGGAGAGCCCCGGAGTAGAGATAAGAGCGAGTGGTCAGTAAAAGAATGCTGTACAGCTTAACTGTACTAGAAATATATCGCTTTACCGCACGCATGACATCCGATCGCTCTGAAGGCAAGAGACTGACCAACCCAAACACCCCTTGGCCTAACTAAATGGACTCGCCTGACCCAGGCGCTCATTGCCGGCGACTGTCAGGACTAAATAATAGTACTGTAATCATGGAAACATAAAAATGATGTCATTCCATTATGGCATGTTGTATACTGCAACATTGTGAATGTCTTCATTAAATAGAGCACGTATAAGGTTTAATGCTTACGTTGTGCTTATGTTTAATTTTTATTGTAAATAGCACCTTCCTACTGAAATTGCTTTCAGCAAAGTGGTGATGTGAATAGTTACACAGTTATTTTTCATTTTATGAAGTAACATCACTATGAATCAGGCTTCAGTATGTCGGCCAAGTTTTGGTTACCGATGAAAGATATACGAGTTTCCATTATCGTTTCAATCCCATACATTACACGTAAGAATTACCACATTGGGACATATAAGCAACTGTCAGTATACTTACCTGCTTCAAGAATAATGTTTCCAGACATGGGAGTGTTCCAATTAGCCTACAACACGATTTACATTTGTGCAACCAGCTGCACTTGTCATTCATAACTTGTTAATTAATTTCTTACGATCTGTTAAATAAATAATAATACAAATTCTCTTTCCAGACTAATACCAATATAAAGAAATTGTTGTGCAACTATATGAAGAAATCTTCCAAAATATTTTATTATACTGTAAGCACGTATTTGTGATTTAAGAAGCAGTACTCAAATATTACTTCTGATATTTTGTATTTTTTGTTTTCTAATTTCCGGTCTAGCAAACCAGCTTCAACGGCTGGGGGATCAACGTGCTGACCACACGTTACCCAATACTGATCAGATGATCGTCCACCTCTGCTGAGGTAAGTGGACGTGAGGCCTGCAATCGGCTGGTGCTCTGTACTAGGGTTATTGCGCCGCGTGAAAAATAAAACTTTTGTCCTAACAAATATAGTTACTGCTTCACATTGTAACAAGTAATTATTAGGAATCGAACCAATGTTCATATGAATTCTGTTCTCAAAATCAGCAGAATAATAATCTGCTGAAGTGCAAGTCAAGCTTTGTGATTCATCCCGAATATAGACCTACAGGGTGTTTAGAAAAAGTACTTTGAAACTTTAGAAGCCTATAGAAATGTATTCACGTATTATATAGAAATGGTTATGGTGTCATTTCAAAGGACAATAAATTCAGTTTCTACAAAGCAGTTATTTTGGTTCGATGTGACTACCATTTGTGATATGGCAGACACCAAACCTATAGTTAATTTCTTGTCACACACGAGCCAGTAGATCAGGAGTCACTTCTGCAACTGCAGCTTTGAATTCGATTTCTCAGCTCAGCGAGATGGACAAGTAAAGGAGGAACAAACACTCGATTTCTGACGAATCCCCACAGGAAAAAAAAATCAAGGGTGGTCAGATCTGGTGAGCGAGGTAGCCATGCAGTTAGCCCTGCACGACCAATCCAACAACCTGGGAAACGTCTATTAAACACCCCACGAACCTCGAAGCGGTAGTGAGGTGGTGCCCAATCTTGCTGGTAGTGAATGTGTCCATCTTGATGATCTTCGTGAATCTGCGGAATGAAGAAATTTTCGAGCATATCTTGATATACAATACCGTCTATAGTGAATTTCGTACTATGGGACTGAATGAATGAATGAATGAATGAATGAATGAATGAATGAATGAATGAATGAACGAATGTTAGCCATGATGTCCCATGTTGGGCACCGGCCTCCTGTGATGGGGTTAGAACCCCCTTCGACAGGGATGGCTCAAGTGTACTCGCTTGGTGAGCCAATCCAGGCGAGCTTGTCGTGTACACTACTTTTGTGATATGGTTAATAATTCTATTAGACTTTAACCAGTCTCAGCACTCTGTTCTTTGTTCATTTTTTCTTGTATTACACACATTATACTGACACTGACACTTTGACAAACACTGATTGCTATTTACACTATTTACCTGGCAATTTCTCAACACTCACTTAACTATTTACAAAACTTATCTTACACTTTCAATAATACTGACTTTGCTATTTACAATATCTTAACACTGATTACGTTATCTATTTACAATGACCTTCCCTAGTTCTTTCCACAAAACTCTGTTCTTTGCTGTCCTCGACCATTGTTTCCCCGCCTCTCTGGTAAACATGTCAGACCATCTGAGCCGTGATCTTACCTGTCCTCTCTTTCCGACGTAGGGGTCCCACATCGTGACTGCATGGGTCCATTTTGCCTGGTGTAGTCTCGCCACATGTCCCCCCCCCCAGGTCCATTTCGTTGCCGTGGCTCGTTCTGCTGCGTCAGTAGTGTTCGTCAGTCTTTGTAGTGTTTCGTTAGTCATTCTGTCTCGTAGCGTGGTGCCCAGTATTTTTCTTTGCATCTTTCTCTGGCATGTTTGTATACTTGAGCGTTGTCTCTCGGACAATGTCCAAGTTTGGCAGCCGTATAGCAAAACTGGGATTATACATGCCTCTAGTGCCTCGAACTTGAGATTGCGGTTGATTGTCTTGTCCGTCCATATGAACTTCAGGCTCCAGAACGCCTTCCATACTGATGAAATTCGTCTATTGATCTCTTTGTGGTTTCTTTGGGACTATGGGACTACTTGAGTCAAACTTGAGATGTCTTTTAAAATGACGTCTGAACAGATTTTGTAAGATATGTCAATAACTTTCTAGAAGATTCTAAAGTTCTAAAGTCCTTTTTGAAACAACCTGTATATTTCTAGTGGTTGAAATGACTGACAGAGTATCAAATTATCGCGCACTTTAAAGGCTCGCTCCAGCTACAGTATGTGGAAACGCGACGAATGGAATCGAAGCGAAGAGATTGAAATTTTCTTTCTGCTGCTAACAACTAGGGGAATCTATGGAAAACGAGATTTTCGACTTGACGTCATAATTCAAAATGGCTCGTTTAATAGTGTTAGCTGCTTTATGTGAAGAAGCAGAGGAAGAAAGAGCAAATAAATATGAAAATAAAGAGGAAACATTGGATTTGTGAAATTATAGAATCAAGAGAAACGAAAGGAAAAATGTCGACATTATTTCATTGTTTACTACGCGACGAATCAGAATGATTAGAGTTAAGAAATGGAAAAAAGTTTTGAAGTACATGATCACTAACCTTTAAAGTTTCCCATAGCTGTGCATATTCACATCTAGAACTTTTCGCATGCATTTGTATTACATTACCAAAGATTAGATTTTAAGTCTGACTCCGTATACGGGGTTTGTCAATTGACACATAATAGTTCATAATCAATTTTACAATTGACATTGAGAAAAAAACTTGCAGTTTGTTTTTTATATAAACGGAAATAACTTGTTCTATATACAGTGAGACCACAAAGTCCCGTTACTCCTTATGTAAATTTACGTTAGACCGTATGAACTAAACGATGGCTAATTACGTCTAATTACACCATTGATGCTGTAACACCTGCTTTCACTCATGTTACGCCAGCAATACTCCGAAAAATGTCGCACAGAACTTGGCGGCGTATTATCCTTTGCCATGAGAATGAAGGTGCACACACTGAGCCTATTGATATTTAATAGTCTGTACCACGGAAAATATCTTAAATTCATTGTAAGTTCTAAATAAAAACTACTATAAAGAATGTCCGTTAATTTTGTTTGTTTATAATAGGGGTAACGGGATTTTGTGGTCTCACTGTACTCTTGTTACCATATAAATGATTGCGAAATATCAGGACTGAGTATTTAATTATAATATAGTTATGTCATCTTGGACCTTTTTATGAAGCTTATGCTTTTCCCTCCGTTCCTGAAATTTTAGTCAAAATAGCATAAAACTATACAGGGTGTTTAAAAAATACGGGGCATAATTTCAGGTATGTATTTCCCACATGTAAACAATCAAAATAGTTCATTACAACATGTGTCCGGAAATGCTTTATTTCCGAGTTATGGCCTTCACAACATTGAAATTCACCGGAATGTTTTTCTTTCCGCAGGTCGTTGCCGTCAAAGGAGACATTAAGAGGGCATTCTGACAGTTCATTCCGAGGCGAAGGTTACATTCAGTGTTGTGTAGGCGTTAGACTGTGCGACATGTATTCAAAACAAAAGAGCTGGCAGAGATACACTTCATGTACGGTAAGGCGGACGGCAATGCTGCGCTGGCTCGTCGTTTGTACCAGGAGAGGTACCCACAGCGACAATGTCCAGATCGGAAGACATTTGTACGTCTCCATTACCGTCTGTGCGAGTATGGAAAATTTAACTCTCCTGGTTTGGGAAGGGGACGACCAAGATCTACAACTCCAGAAGTACAGGAGGAGATTCTGGAGGCTGTGAACATGACTCCTTCTATCAGCACACGAAGGGTAGCGTTGCAAGTCAATGTTCCTCATACGACTGTCTGGAGACTGTTGAAAGTAGATTACCCTGCACGAGTTAGGTTCTGTCAGTGGTTCTTGCAGCAGTGTGGTGTAAATCCGAACTTTCCTGCCTTAGTATTATTTACAGATGAAGCACAGTTCACACGAGATGGCATAACAAATTTCCACAATCAGCATGTATGGGCGTATGAAAACCCACGTGCAACTGTTCCATCTCATCACCAGGTGCGGTTCTCCCTCAACATTTGGGCCGGTATCATTGGTGATAGATTAGTTGGACCCCATGTACTTGTAAACAGACTTACGGGGCAGGCGTACACAAACTTCCTGGAAAACACCATACCTCATGTTTTAGAAGACACTCCACTGATCAATCGTCAACACATTCACTTCTTGCATGATGGCGCTCCTGCACACTTCAGTCGTACGGCTCGCCGGTACTTGGATCGAAGGTTTCCTGATCGATGGATAGGTAGAGGTGGCCCAATTGCTTGGCCTCCACGCTTACCTGATCTGAACCCTCTCGATTTCTACTTGTGGGGCCATTTAAAATCATTTGTTTATTCGTCTCCGGTGCCTGATTTGGAAACCCTTCGGATTGGAATTGTGACATGTTCTGAGTACATACGCAATACTCCTGGAGTTTGGGATCGTGTTCGCAGGTCAGTGAGACATGGATGTGAGGTCTGTATTCAAGCAGGAGGTGGACATTTTGAACATCTTCTGTAATGACAACGACCTGCGGAAAGAAAAACGTTCCGGTGAATTTCAATGTTGTGAAGGCCATAACTCGGAAATGAAGCATTTCCGGACACATGTTGTAATGAACTATTTTGATTGTCTACATGTGGGAAATACATACCTGAAATTATGCCCCGTATTTTTTAAACACCCTGTATTGAACTATGATAATGACTCAAAACGCAAAAAAATTCTGTCTCACCAGACATGTAGCCTAGTATTGCTTATGTAATGGTGTATGTTGTTCAAATGGAGATAAAAAAACACACACTACATACATTATGTAGAAAACGTAGGACTGGAAATAAAGTTGTATTTTATAGCGTACTTCTGAAAAATAATACATCAGTACAAACGCCTGGGAAAAGATTAACATATTACTTTCGTGAGTGTAGTGCTGCTGACACATGCTTAAAACAATGATCTCTAATGCCTGATCTAGTTCTTGTTGACGTCAGATGGGTATTCTAATCTGTCGTGAACAGTAGCTATCCCATGAGTTCCAAAAACTCTTGCAAAAACTCATGATCTCCCGCTTCTCTATTCTGCAGCTTTGCCCTACCACTTTAGCTATCTTGCTGTTGAGAGATGAGACATTTATGTACGCAGAAATAGCTGGTATTAAGGGAAATGCTCCCGACCACTAAATTAATCAAATCATATAGTAACACATTACTGGAATTCCAATATCGCAAAAGATAAACTTTTAGAGCATTTTGAATGAGTAATATCGTATGTCGTTAGGAGTTATAACAACATTGGATTCCTTTAGGAATTGTGTGTATGTGTGATATATTATAATGAAACGCACGTGTACGGAACCTGGGGATTAAGGCTTCGCGCCGCGTGAAGTTTGTTTAATAAGAGTATAATGCGATCCAGAGCACTGGAATACCCCAGCGAGATATAAGGAAAATTTGCAGAGCCGACAGATAAAATGAAGGTCGCATCCATTTGCTGAAAATATAGAGGATGTATTGTATTGCCTCAACAAGTAACGGAACCAGAGGATCGAAAATTTATTCAGTTTTCCGACAAAATAACAATGAAAAATAAATATTGCAATGTAAACTTGTCATATCATTTCGTCGACATTGAATAACCTTGCAGTTAAGAGTCATTAAATAAAATAACACCCTGCGGTCTCCTTGCAATAACATTCGTGGATAAACAAAATTAAATTGATATTGCAATGCTGGAAACATATCATCTTCAAATAGCGCAGACTGAAAAGCCCACCAAACAGAGAGAGCTGGCGTCCGGTGAAATAAAAGCCATCTGGTTCCAACAAAACATGTACAAAATCATGATTGTTTTTCATATGCAGAAGTTATTCTTTAGAAGTTATACAGAAGATTGGACTTCCTTCAAATATCTTCAATCAGCTTAAAAAAAAAACTCCATTATTCAGTCAGCATAATAATATATCGCATTCTAACTTGAATGAGCAATAGAAAGGTAACAGTTAATTTCCTCACTACTAAGATTTACTTCAAATCATCCGTCCTCAAGAGAGGTTGACCACTGGGATCCGGAATTAACAAACATATAAGATAAAGGGAAATGAACAAGCAAAATAATGATTCGATTTGTACATTAAAACAAAAATTTACGTGTTAACATATAAATGATAGTGTAGAATTTGAAGAGAGGCCTTCAGAATTTCCATTACAATTTTCTGAACCTCATAAAAGGGAATTTGAAAGGATTTAAGGATATTACACGTAAATTTTGTTAAACAACCCCTCGCTCCTAATAGTAAGCCTGTAACATCCCAGTTGTAAAGCGAAATGCCATATTTTGCACTGAGGTATGGAAGACAAGGTAGATATTTAGCTCGCTTGTCATAATTTATCTGCAGTGCTTGATTCGTGTCTCGTTCAAAGCAAATTGTAGGGTCTAAGACCATCGCTTTCTGGGTTCTTCTATTGATGGCAATTATATCGACTCTTCTATGAGAATCATCTTCAGACACTCAATGAATCTCCTCATGTACTTCCCATCCTCTGTTTCTTAACAGGTTGGCAATTGCTGTACAGGCACGATAGTGTCTGTTGTTACGCAGTAGCTCTCCCTTCTTACAGAACCCCAGTTCGTGGCCAAGTGTTTCAGTCTCGCTGCAGCCGGGATGGCGACAACGGGTAGTACTGAAGGTTCTGCCAGGGACAGATCTCACTGCGGTGACGTTGCAAGACATCTTGATGGCATTGATATATTCCGAGGACGAAAACAATTACAAAATTAAAATGTAATAGTAATAATAATAATCATTATTATTATTAATTAATTATTTATTATTTTGTATTATTATTATTATTATTATTATTATTATTATTATTATTATTATTTTATTCCTCACCCTTACATAAAACATTTCTTAGTGTTCAAAATTTCTTGGACTCTTCATTTTTGTAATCTTTTAATATAATAATGTTAATCATAAGAGCTGTATATTTTAATTTTAGTGTTTTGTATTTTTTATTATAAAGTCTATTATATTAATTTATACTGTAACTGTAAGATGAATATTTGACGAAACTTATTGTTCCATTGCATGCAATGGTGATTAAAACTAGTCTATTCTACTATTCTATTCTTAACATTAGATAAAAGTTTTCCTTTTAGGCTCCGTGAAAGGAGCATACGGGCATGGAGGTAGAGCTCCATGCTCTTATGACATCGGCACTAGATATGTCGTGGCTAACGAGAAAGACAGGCTACGGCGCGACATCACATTCTTAGTCATAACATGGCCAACATTGAACAAGCTTATATATAAATGCACGTTTAACATGAGTTTAATAAAGCAATTCCTTTGTTTTTTTAAAACGTTGAACATGTATTTATATTAGGCGATTGTTAAGAAGGCCATGACTAGACCATGATAACCACGTGACTCCGATTCGTGCCGAAGCCTTTCTCGTTAGCCACGTAGATATATGGTGGTATCAGCGAATAGGGACTATGAAGAATGGACACTGAGCGAATTTTCTTGTGTTTTGTTTCTCTGTGTGCCGGCGTTTAGTTCCACTTTCATGCGCTAGAGGTTAGTGTAATCGAGCATAAGATAATAATTGAGTATAGAGTTGAGACACAGGACCCAAACATCGCCTACTTATTGCATAATCCAGTAACGCTTTGCTTCAAATAAATTCAAGTTAACAGCTTTTCCTTATTTCTCAGTGACAAACTAGTTGTAATAATATTTTTTTTTTTATATTTCAGATATAATAAATTATATCATAAAATAATATAATACATTATAAAATTAACTATCGAATTCGTTTAATATTTGTATATAATATAATATAGGTATATGGTTTTACTTCTAATAGGAGTTTTGTTTTTCCATTTTCAGTGCTATCAAATCATTACATATTTTAATTGTTGTTGGGGTCAACATCTCAACTCTCATTATAAAAGAACTCTAGAGTCTAGACATTACAGTTAGTGACGGATTTATTATTTTATGGATCCATTTTATTTTATTTGAGTACATAATGTACCTAGATGTATTAATTATATGTGTTATATTATTTCCGCTGTGTCGACTGCTAGCTGATGTGATGTCAGCGCCAACTCTAGGGAGAAAGCAGAATCTGACGCTTTAGCTGGCTTGAAGGTCATTGAAATCAGTCCGGCTACATCAAAGGTACCGACGCGAAGTGTCCATACTTAAATACCTATACGCTGGCGGTACGGTTGGCACCACGCTCCGACCGTCTTTTTACTCCGGTCGGGAAAGACTTGGAACTCAATTTGACAGGAGATTGAAAGAATCCCTGGTTGTTCTGGAAGGTTGGCGATGGGAATAATCAATAACGTAAAGCAATAAATTCCGATCTTAATATAGTACAAAATAGACCTAAATATTTATTCGTTATTAGAGGTTGTGACAATGGTAGACTTTTTCTTGACATAGTCTACTGGGTGTTCAGTTCAAAGTGTGTCATGGCTCGCTGCATGCAGTCATGTGGCTAGCCGATAAGCCTAGAGAATTCAATCTTCCTACACTTCCTCAGAGGTGTATTACCTATGTGCGAGAGAAGTTGCCTAGCAAGTACGGCGTTCATTCTGAAGAGTACGTACCGGTACGTACGGTAACGCCGGTAGTGGCAGGAATATGAACTGTTTGGAAACACGTACTGAGGTGAGTTTTTTTCTTACTGTCGGGATTTGGTGAGAGGGTTAAGAAGATTACTTACGTATTTGTTGACAATAACTTCGACGGTCAACATGGACACGAAGCATTTGATTTGTGTTGTGGAATGTTGCCGTACGCAACCGATGATAACAAATAACCTGCGTACGACTTCCCCGCGCAAAACACAGTTCGAAAGAGGTTATGGTAGCACACAGACCGTACAGACCGCCATCTGTTGCTACGACGTTCAAGTTATACCGTACACGTTCAGATTGAACGCCTTGAATAATAGGCCACTTCTCTGACATATAAGCTGAAACTCGCTTCAAATCGCTGACTCAACAAGAGTGACGTCATGACACACTTTAAAATGAACACCCAGTATACACAATACCATTCTAGTAGTCGATACAACTAACATTTGAACAGATGTAATCCCGATAGCTTCAACATTCCATCAAAAGTCCACGAGTTGGCTGGCGCTATTTCATCCATAAATAAATTAATATCTGCTTTTAATTACATTTGCTGTGTAAACTATAATATGAAATATTAGTGCGCGAAATTGTAATACATTTTATGAAATTGCACAAGTACGTAATGTAGCAGAGCATGGTAACCGATGCACAACTACTATTATGAATTCCCCTTTCTCATCTATCGGTTATTTCTCTCAAACTGAATTACATTTCTATTTTACGTGCAAAGCGTTGTATCTTTGTACTTCCATGCTACGACTAAAATCTGATCAATAGCTGACTTAATACGTCAGAGTCGGCGTATGTGATCTTGGGTAACTTAATTTGCGATCACAATTGCCATGGCTGGCGGCGTTGTTCCAGGTGCGTGAGCAGCATTGTCTATAATTTATTATCCTTATCGTAGGCCTGCATTTGGTAATAGGTTATTTATATAGCAGGCTTCACAGTAAGCGGTCTGGATTCACTTCGCTCGTAACCCTATGGCTGCAATGAAGATTTTCTTCAAGTATTCGTTTTATCATTTTATGCTCGACCATGCCGAAATGTAGTACTTATACACCTGGTAGCAGTCCTTTAATGCATGTCATTAAAGTACACTTACTCATTAAAGTACAGGTGTTTTCAGCCAATGACAACTCAGTTTACAGGTGTTCAGCCAATGACAACTCAGCTTACAGGTGTTCAGCCAATGACAACTCAGCTTACAGGTGTTCAACCAATGATAGGTCAGCTTTCTACCGTTATAAAACCGCAAGTATCGATTATTCTCGGATATGCAATCGAAAGAGAATTAGCGAAAAGTCACGGAGGCTGGAAATCCAATACTGTCGCAGAAGGTTATGTTCTGTTACTATAATAATTAGCGTTAATTGTAAATAATATTCAAATAAATTCAATTTGTCATCTCGTTTTTCAATGTCGAATTCAATAATCAAGGTTATACCAAGCTTAACGGGATTACATCAAGGTCAATGACATTATTGTTCCTCGGAAAAAATCAATACTTTCGCGTCTGCGCACATCTCACAATTCACGACCTAGAACAAGGTCACTTCCGATCTTGTCAGATACATATAAAATGTATACATCTGAATAATTTCAAGTTAGAAATATGGTTGAGCATAAAAAGTCGTATGAAACTTGCCTATAATGGTAATTAAGACGCTCGTATAAAAATTATGAAACTCGCTAGCGCTCGTTTCATAAACATCCATACTCGCTTCTTAATTACAATCATTATAGGCTCGTTGCATAATGTACTATTATCACCATTCCAGTTACATTATGATTTTTCTGCGTGAATATGTGATCCTGAACGTTCGCTCCTCTCTTTGATATAACATGACTATTGTAGTGAATAAAAATTAAGGATTATATCGTAGTTTGATTCAGCAGTGAATAGTAGACCTCTTGAATGTAAAGGCCATTAAGTTCATTAAAATTCTTCGATGTTTAAAGAAACATTAGTGGCTTGTGCAGCAAATGCTGCAAATTAAGTTCATTAGAAGTTCAAATTAAATTTTTTCAAATTTATTTCCAATGAAGAATAGTAGACATTTTGAAAGTTATTTGCTTCAATAATAGTGAAACATATTCCCTCTGAATGTTTTTATGCCAAATACATTTCCTTGAACCTCTCCGTCTTCAGTTCTTGAGTTTAAATGCGAAAACGCAAGTAACAATGTTAGGACGATCAGGGAATTTTTCATGTGGGAGTAATGCAGTAGCTATTTCAGGTCATTGCGGATTATAGGTGAGAGTCAAGAAAATTTCAGTTCGATTAAACCAAAGAAATATGAAATTAATTTCGATTCAGTTTTAACACGCAGTTAAAATAGGAAGCATGACTCATTAGGCCTACTACCTAGGAAAATTAGAGAATCACACATATAAATATCTACATCACACTGCCATTAAATATATGAAAAAACCCACATAACTTGACTAATAACTATAAAAATATTTCATTTTTAATAACAATATTGTTACCTTACGTAAATTTTATAGTTTTCAGTGACAATTATGTAGCTGTTACTCAGTAATTTATAGAAATAAAGATCTAATTTAAAATATTCTTTCTCTGCGTCTACTTATATAAACCCTCAAAAGGTTTCACTTTCATATCATCAATATAGCATTAATGTGTGTAATTAGTGGCAAATAGGTCTACTCACATAATATTGCATTAACTATAATAATATTTCATTTTTAATGGTAATAAGCTCATCAAATATTCTTAAGTTTTGTAGTTCTTAATATCCAATACACAGCTGTACTCGGAAAACTACAGACCAGAGAATCAGACCTGTAAATTATTTTTATACGCCATCTGAACTCTAAATATGTCAGCAGTCCTGCAGATCATGGGCTTCGTGTAATATTGTTTATTGTAGTGTGTGTTTTGTTTTATTCTGAAAAGCCATATTTCTCAAAACTGATGACAGATGGATTTTGGAAAATAGGAAAATGATGTAGGAAAATTGACAATTCACTGAAAACTACTATTTTTCTGAAAAACTTTGGGTTCCAAGCTTCAAAATGAGGGGTCATTTATTAAAATCCGTTCAACCGTTTTCCCGTAATTTCCATTACCAGTTCAAATTATATATATATATATATATATATATATAGATTATAGAAAAAATACAGTCGATACTTGCTATGTGAAGCGCTGTATGAGGAGCGTGAATGGTAGAGAACTAGAGATAGTAGACGATTGGGTCGCCCTTGTACTGCGGTGACGAGGAAGTAATATTCTTGTTAATGTTCTAGAGCAGCGGTTCTCAACATTTTTCAATGACGTACAACTGTTTTAAATTTAGGATATTAACTGTGCTACTAACCAAATTTACAATTGGAAAACATCATGTAACACTCCCAGGGTCATAATCTGTATTTCTATGCTTCAATACCATTAATTGATTATTTTATTTAGGCATGTTTAATTAAGGAACAGTCCTTTTTTAATTTATTCAATGGAGAGTTCCTTAAAAATATACAGAAAAATGCATATAGTAGTAGGCCTATTTATTCCATATTTATAAACCCTATTTTACATAGAGTAAGTCCACACCTGTGGAGTAACGGTCAGCGCGTCTGGCTGCGAAACCAGGTAGCCCGGGTTCGAATCCCGGTCGGGACAAGTTACCTGGTTGAGGTTTTTTCCGGGGTTTTCCCTCAACCCAATACGAGCAAATGCTGGGTAACTTTCGGTGCTGGACCCCGGACTCATTTCACCGGCATTATCACCTTCATATCATTCAGACGCTAAATAACCTAGATGTTGATACAGCGTCGTAAAATAACCCAATAAAATAAAAAATAAAATACATAGAGTATATTGAGGTTATAATATAAACTAATCATAACAAATTGAAGTCCCACGCCGTGGCGTCGTGGTCTAAGGCATCCTGCCTAGGACTCGCGTTACGGAATGAGCGCTGGTTCGAGTCCTCATGGGGGAAGAAATTTTCTCATGAAATTTCGGCCAGTGTATGGGACCGGTGCCCACCCAGCATCCTGATGCACTTGGTGGAGCTACGATAGGTAACGAAAATCCCGTTTCGCAAACAAGCTATAACGGTTGGGGAGATCATCGTGCTAACCACACGATACCTCCATTCTAATTGGATGATCGTCCACCTCTGCTTCGGCATGTGGACGTGAGACAGCAGCCGGCTGATCGGTCTTGGTCCTTTATGGGCTGTAGCGCCATGGATTTACTTTACTTATAACAAATTGAAATTTATAGACTCATGATGAAAATAAATATACATTTGTGGACATATCTTAACATATAGACACATATATAGATTGATTAAATTAAAACCTTGCATCAGTCCGGTGATTTCGACTCTTCACTCTTGAAATTATAATCGAAAAACATAGAGAATTTAACATGGATACACTTATGCTTTTATAGATTATTTTAAGGCATTTGGTGGAGTTATGGGTAACACTATTTGTTAATTATTGGGAAATAATTAAATACTCAAAAATTACATCACAAACACATAGTATCCCTGCTGATGTTAGGATCTGTAACTGAAATAAATACAGTTTCAATATGAAGGTTGTGCTTGTTTAGCGAAACACAATTTCTTTATGTCAGGTTTCTGTTAAGTTAATTTAAGTCTTAAATAAGTTTCAACATTCAACTTATTTTAAAAATAAATTGGAGGGAAGAAAATCTACATATGCTAAAGTAAGCAGTTGTGAACACCACAAAAGTTTTACAGCTTTTCTGAGATGGGAGAATATTAATTTCCTCTTTCCAACCAAAAGTCTACTAAATCCATTCTCTTGATCACTTGCGACAGACTTCCATCACAAGAGAGCTCGTCTTTCACAGTAATAGTTGAGGATTCTGACAGTTGTCGTCAATAGAAAATTAATCACTAATTGGAAAAATTCTGAGTTCACGTAATTGAAATCATTTTATTTATCTTGTTCATTGTTTGAAACTTCAAAAAAAGGTATACATTTTTTTATATTTTATGATAATTCATATTCTTATTTCATACTTTGAAGTACCACTCAGCAGTGGCTTACGTACCACTAGTGGTACACGTACCATAGGTTGAGAACCACTGTGCTAGAGTTATAAATGTAACTCTTTAAGCTGCAACATTGTTGAAGGTAGATTTCCGATTGCACGAACGTAATAACAGAGAAAAGAGAACATGATTTTTCATAATATAATGGATCCCATCCTGAAATTTTGCAAGAAAATACAATGCCAGTTTTCAATGGCCAGTTTTGCTACATTCACTTAGTCCTGATCTTGCTCCATTGAATTGTAATCTATTTGGACTAATGGAACATGGCTTTCAAGGACAAACTTTTTCGATAATGATATTTTCAGCCAGGTTGTTAAGTCTCTTACCCAGGCTGATATAGAGATGCAGAGACTTTTGAACGCTGGAGAGTGTTTAGAATGTAAGATGACTTTCTGAGGGAATAATAGGAAATTAATGGGAACCTGAGCTATAACATATGAGTTTAATTTCCTTATCTTGAGTAGAATTGAAAAAAGATTGCAAGGTATTATTTTCGGAGCGATCCTACTAATTAGAAAACAGATTCGTAAAATTTAATACTGATTATTCAGACATCAGTGACAAATTGAGAACATTAAAATTAATTTGAAATTTTAATTGAATCCTATTTTATTATGTAGCCTATTTAATTTATAGCGTAAGAAATAGTTTTAATAATTCTACGTTTGAAATCAGTCTGTTTTTATTAAATGAAAATTTTGTAAACCAATAATGACGTAACTATTTAACAAGCAGCTATGATTTTATGGAAAAAATTTTTGTTTATTTTTGCCTAATTTCAGTAATGTTTCATAACTTTTTGGATGTCATTTTTATGGGAGGGGACAGATTCAAATTTGGAAACGTCAAGCAATGTCAGTATAGAGATTCATGTGATGAAAGAGTAATGGAACGGAGAAAAATTCTCTCCGGCGCCGGGATTTGAACCCGGGTTTTCAGCTCTACGTGCTGACGCTTTATCCACTAAGCCACACCGGATTCCACCCCGGCGTCGGAAGAATCGTCTCAGTTTTAAGTTCCAACTCTTGGGTTCTCTCTAGTGGCCGCCCTCTGCATTACGTCATAGATAACTATGAACCTAGGACCGAAGTCCACACATGTGCTGATCTGCACTCGTAATGAGTGACTAGTTGGCTGGGATCCGATGGAATAAGCGCCGGAGAGAATTTTTCTCCGTTCCATTACTCTTTCATCACATGATGACGCAGAATATCTGCATGGAAATATCATATGTACTTCGGTACATTAAAATAATATATATAGAGATTCATGTCAAGAGAGGCCTGGGTGGCGCAGTCGGTACAATGCTTAAATGCGACAGGCTCACGTTAGTAGATTTACTGGCATGTAAAAGAGCTCCTGGGAGACAAAATTCCGGCACACCGGCAACGCTGATATAATCTCGGCAGTTGCGAGTGTCGTTAAATAAAACATAATTTAAATGTTTCATGTCAAGAAATTTAATAAACAGAAGTCACTTCTTAGTTTTTGTAATTTACAGCTAGAGCGTCGTTGGTAGCCCGGGTCAGAATCCCGATGGGTGCAAGTGGAATTTGCAGTGAACTTAGACGGTGCTAAGCGTTAGGTTTTCGCGGGGTAATTCCGTTTCCCCCACCGGTTTTCATCAATTACTCCATTAATCGTCCCTCATGGTACACCGAGAACAACGCTACATCGGCAAAAAAGATGTACAGTTACTGTCCGTTACTCCTGGGCCGAGTGACTACAAGTCAAGTACCCGCCATTGGATAAAAAAACCTCATATATTTAGTTATTCACTTGTTTTTCCAGGATATAAATTCTTTTCCTTCGGTTTTGTTAAGCTTGTAGTGAAACACACTGTTTACTGGAAATAGATTCGCCGGATTGATATCAATACTGAATGATATAAAACTTTTAAAATGTTCAACAGCAAATTCTGCATCATAAAAACTTCTGCGACTAATACATCTGCAACACAACAGACACTACGGATATCCATATAGGCACAGTGCCATCAGAGACTTGTGCAAGAGATTTATGTATTTATGACACTATAAATATAGCCATTTTTTATCTTTTACTACATTCATTGCTATTTTGTTACATTTAATGCGTTCCTCTACCATGACAGTTTCATATATATGTATTGCACTAAAATACAATATATTTGAAAATGTTAGATAAGAGTGTATGGATAAACTAGAATAATTACGTTTCTGTTTTCATACACTTTTTATTTTTTATTTTCTTTTGATTTAAGTGACAACCCTCATCAGAAGTACTCGTTAAAGTTCCTACGAGATTGTTTGCGATCTGTGAAGGTTAAAGCACAGTCTAGTATATACAGTCACGAAGCTCAATACGTAGTAAATATGCATCCATGGATAGTTTCTGACCACAGGGATCGCTGCTATCGCCTCATCACAGACAATACGAAATAGTACCTGCACAGTCTTTTGTTCCTAGTACCTCACAACTAAAGCTTCGTGACTGTATATACTAGACTGTGATTAAAGCAACTGTTGTTGTGTAGTTTTTCATTTGTTTCTCATTTTACCGTTGTAGGCCCAGTTAATTTAATTTATTAGTCTGACTCAATATTTTGGATTTGCTTTGTGACGCAGAATAGCTTGCAATAAAATTTAAAATGAAAAATTATATAAGCAGGTTTCAAACAAAACAGATTAAAACTTATAAGAAAAAACAGGACCTAGTACAATTTAAATTGAGTGTACACCATAAACATCCTGGAAAAATATTGCTACAGAAAATGTTATTATGGTGGTGACGATGGCATCTTAAAGATCTCTCTTCAGCTTGTATTTTTCCCTCCACTTTACAAAGGTTTTCTCAATGGCACCTCTCGTTCCGAAGAAGAGACCGGTAATTGTGATTTTTTCAATGTTGTATTTCGCTGATAGGTACTGAATCGTGGCCTCGTAGATTTTCTTTTTCTCTTCGTTCACTTCAGATGATCTAGGCTGTTTGCAAAAATACATGTTTTATTTCTATGTGACTAGCCATAAACACGTATCACAATTTTGTAATTTGAAGCATGCATACACGGCACAAAATTTAGCGAGATACATCAAAAGATGGAAAGTTTGTGTAATGTAGAGCCCATAACAAGTTTTAATAGGCTTAACATTTGACAGGATGGTGATGATTATTTACAAAAACTTTAAGAACAATCTCATGAACTCTCAGCCTATTGCAGTTTAGATTTAAGAAAGTCCATTTAAGAAATTCAATTGTTTTATAAAGCCATGTAGCATGAAAACGTCGTTCAAAATTATGGCACCTGTATACTGGTTCTTCGAGAAGATTCCCCATTCAACCTGACAACTGCACACATACACACACACTCATACATACACTCGTACATAGATACATACATACATACATACATACATACATACATACATACATCGACCTCGGTAGCGTAGTTGGTATAGCGCTGGCCTTCTATGCTCGAGGTCGATGGCATTTAAGTGTGTTTAAATGCGACAGGCTCATGTCAGTAGATTTACTGGCATGTCAAGTAATTCCTGCGGGACAAAATTCCGGCACATCGGCGACGCTGATATAACCTCTGCAGTTGCGAGCGTCGTTAAATAAACCATAATTATAAATTATACATTACATTACATTACATACGTACATACATACATACATACATACATACATGATCATTGAAGACTCGTATGTCAGTCTCGAATGGATAATTCGGAATTTTATTCGTCCTAGAAGGAAACAATCACATTATTTTAATTCATTACAGCATAGTACAGTCGTATAAGGCGACGTCACGACACATTGATCCAAAAATGTCCAATATGAAATATAAGGTTAACTTTGGAGACTTCAGTCCTTGTCGCAGCAAGCAAATGACAAGACAAAAAATATCTTCTTTGGAATCAATAGTGCCCAAAACACGCACGTCCGCAGGAACTATTTCAAGCCTAGCTTTCAATACGAAACATCTTGTATTGCTTGTCTGAAACTCAAGGAATGATGTGGTGCGTCTTGCAATCTACGAGTAATATATCAATGTTCCGCGTTGATTGCTAAAATATTAAATATATTCGTCTATGTACACGTTAAAAAGTGATAGATGACCTGCCTACCCCAGAAAGATAAAACGGCGTAAATACTTAAAATATAAACTAATTAAAATGCCTATGTTAAGCTGAGGGCAATGCAGTATGTATATGCTAAATCCATGTGGTAAAGCTGGAGTTAATTTAATCTAAAAACGTTCTAAGTTTTTTAAAACCGTCTCGGAAAATAATGACAAATACATTTAGAAATAATCAGTAGCGTAATTTTCTCATATCGCTTTTGTATTTATACTAATATAATTAACATTGCGTCCACATCTAGAAACAAAAAATACACGTTTCCTGTTTCAGTGCATTGGAGAATCGTGACGTTTGTAGGTGGACGCTATTTACTGTCATTTACAGGGGAAATGACTACAGGCTATCAAAGATTTATTATCCAGATAAGTGGTTCTGAGTCCCTATTATGATAGTCAATAAATGTGCCGCGATCACCCAAAATTAACGCAGCAATTCATACAACGAAACTGCCGCGCAATTTTTGTTCCAACTTGACATTATGACTTCCAACAGATGGACTGTAAAGAAAAATGTCGAAGTTACAGATGTTTTCGTTTTAAAATCTTTAAAAATAATATGTGTGAGTACACGCCTACAAATAAAATGGATTTGGCAACATGAAGGGCTTTCCGTTTCGGAATGGAGGGAAGGAATTAAAATGGTATGCAACACATCTCCAGTACGAGCTGCTGTGCCGGGAGAAGTCAGGACACTGCGACAACGAGATAGAAACACTTATTCACGTCCTTGATACTTCCAGGTATGGTGAAGCACTGCGTATCATTAGACACCACACAATAAGGTCTATAATTGCTGAGAGTTTGAGAAAACAAAGCTACACTGTCCAAGAAGAAATCCAGGGTCTATCATCGGAAGGGAGGATGAGAAGAATTGATATTATTGCCTACAAAGAAGCCAGTGAAAAAGCATAATATATTAGATCCAGCAATTAGATTCGTGATGGATAGAAACCAACCAAAAGTTACATTTGTTCGAAACAAATTTCTGCATATTTTAAGGACAAAACTAAAATTCTTTCAATCATTTATTATCGTAATACAATGCTGTCTTAAATTGATTCAGCATATTGGAAATTAAATCAATGGCTTTCCCAAAACATGCTATGAAATGTTTCATATTAAACAATTTTTATCTTATAAAGGAAATAAGTAAAATTGTATTAAACTTTGTTTAAAAATCTCAAAGAATAATCCCCTGCAATAATTAATGGCATTGTTTAGGTTCACTTTGTATACATTATTATTTGCGGATGATCGGAGCTGGCCTTCTATGCCCAAGGTTGCGGGTTCGATCCCGGGCCAGGTCGATGGCATTTAAGTGTGCTTAAATGCGACAGGCTCATGTCAGTAGATTTACTGGCATGTAAAAGAACTCCTGCGGGACAAAATTCCGGCACATCCGGCGACGCTGATATAACCTCTGCAGTTGCGAGCGTCGTTAAATAAAAAAACATAACATAGCGGATGATCGGTAGTCTTCCAGGAAACCGAAGATCAACCTTCAAACAGTTATCACAGATTGCAGAAGAATGTAATTTTAAAACAACAACAAATACTTTTATGGATAAATTTCATATCCAAAGAAAAAGTATTGTAATTAATAATAAAATTATTGACAAATATCCCAATTCATTTAGGCTTATTTTGGTTGCTTATATCTTATTCAAAAGCTATAGAGACAGACAATAAACTCTGTAAATTTCAACAAATATGACGTGATACGTTGAAACGAATATTACATAAAAAAAAACAAGGAAAGGAACATAACTAAAATTCTATAAAGTCATGGGTGTACCTACTGTGCTATATGGCTGTGAAACATGGGTTTTAACACGAAGATATTATCAATCTATAACAGCAGCGAGATTTGATATCCTAGATCAGTGACAGGGTGCACGAGAATTGACCGAGTACGTAATATGGGCATCAGAAAATAATTAGGAATCATACTCTTCTAAGAGCAAATCAATACCTACCTACAGATAGAAGTGGAAACACTTTGATCGAGAAGAGAGTTCAAGACTGTCAAAATTGCATATGCGTACATGCTAATAGGAAAAACAGATGTGGGACGCCCAAGAAAAAGCTGGGCAATGTGAAACCGGAACGAGTCTCGAGTGTAAATCGTGATGATGATGACGATGACGATGACGATGACGAACTCTTAAAATAAATTCTGGGTAAAAATATTGGTATACTGGTTTTATAAGATTCTCATACCTAAGTATTAATAAAACTAAAACTGCAAATCTGGTTTTCACCTCCCTGTGAAGCTGATATGAATAATTTCAAGGGAAAAACTGTTCCGGGGCCGGATCGAACCCGGGACGTTTGGCTGAGCGCGCCAACGCTATACCAACTGAGCTACCCAGGAACTACACCAGACACCGGCTCAATTACAAAAATTCAAAACTAAAATTTGTTATTGTTTTAATAATTTCATTACTTCGATTGGAAGACTTTTTTTCACAAATTTCGACACTGCAACCTGAGGCTTATTGTGCCTAGACCCACAACTCTACTGACCACACGCACACTATGCAGAACTCCCCCGTTTACTGGATCAGGGTTCCCGGGGGCCACTGCAAGACACCACACACACTGGGACAATGGACAGACAACCAGTCTCTGTGAAGAGGTCCGAATTAAATTCACCTGACTTCACGACCGGGAATCGAACCCGGACCACCTTGATCAGGAGTCCAGCACGCTACCTTAAGACCAAGGATGCGGACTTGGAAGACATTGTTTCACATGCTGATATATTTTTCTTTAAGATTAACCTATTGTAATATTCTGTCCTTCTTTCGAGAATTTATAATTTAATAATCTCTTCTTGAAGTTGAAGCTAAATGGAAAGGACAGTTGGGGACCGTCAACACATTTCTTGTATCCGGCCTGACACGTTCATTTGGCGTAATAACACGGGCCAGTCGGATTTGGAGGACATGCAAACAAAAACAGGAACCACATTAACAAAGTTAGGGCGCGTCGCTCGAAAGCAGCCACAAAGGGATTAACGCTGACACAATGGGAAGTCGGAGGAGGACTAGTGGCTGCACGGCAAACAAGTGCAGAATCTCCGACAATATTTTATCGGCAAACAGACAAAGGCGTAGTAAAAACAGATGAATGAATGTTACGCATCACTCAATTTACACAATGCTATGAGAGATAAACTTAAAGTCCAACTGAAAAATATTCGCCATTTTATCAACGTGTGTAGGTGTTAGGCGGTCGTACATACTTTCAGCAAGAGTGAGTGGCCTAATGGAAACTCGTCATTTTCAACTCTCTCATCTGTATCAAGTCATTACAAAGATGGGGAAAAAATGAGAAAGTATGAAATAATAATAATAATAATAATAATAATAATAATAATAATAATAATAATAATAATAATCTATTATAGGACTTTCTACAGTGCTGTAGTTTTCCTGAACCAAAGTATCATGTTTTCATTTCATTTTTTCTCCATTGTTCCCTAATAATAATAATAATAATAATAATAATAATAATAATAATAAATTGTAATGAGAATAATTAGGTGACGCTACATTAAGTAAAATGTGGTAGAAACTTTAAAAGCACTAGTAACAGAACAAAATTATATAAGATAATATTTTACACACCATGAATTGAAGCAGTTAACGTACTGGTACGTTTAACGTTAGCGCTAACTTCATCCATTGCAAATAATGCAGTTTTATCAACCGAAGTTTACCCCAGACGCACATGCACGGCGAATTATATCGGACTTATCTCACCAAATACTAATTCCCTATCAGCCATCTCTTTGGCGTCAAAAAAGCTCGTAATCGATATAGCGTCGTTAAATAATCGATTAAAATTATAACCGTGTTAAAACACCGAAAAATTATAAAACCCTACTAAAAGCACAAAGAAACAAAAACCATTTCCTTTTGGCGCGGAGGGTTACAATTCGGCCTCCTTTAGCGTCAAGATGGCAGATCAGATCCAGTTTTGTTACTGTAACACGAAACAAAAGCAGCTCTAATGGGAAACTGGAGCTGTAAGCCTATTTACAGAACACGAAACGCTGTGGCTTTAGCAGGACTTCACCGCTGGTGTGGCATTGACAGTGACTGGAAGGGTCTACTATTCTACGCTGGGGAGAGTTCACCACATACGCTACTTCATTCCTATTAAAGCGAATTTTTAAATTTAGCATTTTGAATTATTAAAGTCCTCATGTGGTGAGCTGTAACAAGTTTAATGATGGTAAAATTTACATTATGGCAGTACTGTACTATACAGAGTGTAAGGAATATAAGTGCCGTCCTTTTCACAGTCGCCGGGGACGGTCTACGGGATCAAAAAAAAAAAAAATTCATATAACATAGGGTCAAAACTTGATAGTTCCCCCCCCCCCAAATATTTCTTTTCTTATTTTATTTGCGTTATACTGCTTATATCGTTAGTAAAATTACGAAAACAGTTACATTAGTAGATATATCTAGCAAAGAATTAATATTAGTTTAAATAAATATTTGTGTGTTCTATTACGTTTTCGTGAAGTTAAATAATAATGCACGCTTGAATTTGTTAATATTCTGGCGTGAGAGACGTGGCAACGTGTTCAGCAGGATTCATGCAGCTGACATACAGCTCAGCTGAGTTCAAGCTCCCTGTCCATAAGTCTCCTGCCGAGCGGATGACAGTTCGGTACCAGGTATTCGGTAAATAACTTAAAATGCCATTCACAGTTCAGGAATATCATATGATTTTAATTTATGGAGAAAGTCGTCGCAATTCAAGTGCGGCAAGATGTACCGTCAACATTTTCGGCAGAGATGATTACCTAATCGGGGAACTTTTGTAGCAGTTTCTCAACGATTATTAGAAACTGGGAATCTTTTACCTCGTTGAGAAAATCACGCAATCAGAAATTTATTTAAAAATAATACCGATTTAAGGAAGCGGGAGCGATTAAAATTTTGTATTAGAAAAAATGTTTGTGTGAATTTGTGCAATAAACCATTATTGTTTATTTCTTGGACGTACAATAAAAAATGGAGCAATATTTTAAAATCAAATGGAAATTTACTATAATGTTCTATTAATGAGATTGAAAGTTTGTATTTGCTGCTCGTTTTGTGTAAACAACAGTTGTCCTGGTCCGCTCCTGCATTAGAACAGAGTATCTCTTTTGTACCTGTATGTCTGTACCCGCTTGAGCTGTACTGTGCACTTGTAAACCCCCTCTTTCCCATCCAGCAACGTTGTCAAACGTGTAATGTTGTAAACTTTAATAATTAGTTAAATATTGCAATTAGAAAAAAAATTGCAAGGACATTTTTTCTTCCTTATGACATGAATGATCATCAATTAAAATAATGGCACTTATACCCCTTACACCTGTATAATAAAATTAATATTCCTGACAGCATATTGTCGTTATGTCCAACTAGTTTTAGTACATATATAAACATATTCATTAAACTGTTGTTACTTCATTCTTATAGTTTCTTTAAGAAAAACTTGCTATGCTCTTCAAATTTATCTTGACGATACCTCTTTATTCATTATTTTTCTGCGTTTCTTTCCGATCTTGCCACAAACACTAGTGCTAAATCGGCCGATGCTTCGCGGCATGGCAATATTGTAACAAATGAGTTATAATAAAGATAATATTACTTATATTCAGTTCAAAATAACACATATTTTGGTGGCCCAGTTGTACTATCACGGAATAAAGTCTTGTTAGTCATTCACCTAGCTTAAGTATACCTTCTATATAAGTTTTGATTCCTAACTCGTTTTGGTTTACTCATTTTTTTTTCTAATAAACTCCACAGACAAAACAGCGACACGTTCAGAAATATTTAAACAATACTGGTATTGTGAATGCACTTTATAAACAAAACTAATGGAATAATAACTAATTATGGAATAGATAACCTTGGAATAAAAGAACGTCATACAGCACGGAGCTCCATTTATTCAATGAAATGAAATAAACACCATTTCTTTCCAACATTTCAAAGGCACTGGCGTAGCTCAGTTGACTGAGCCGTTGGTCTGCCGATCCAGAGTTGCGCTCAGGCGTGGGTTCGATTCCCGCTTGGGCTGATTAACTGGTTGGATTTTTTCCGAGCTTTCCCCAACTGCAGAGCGAATGTCGGGTAATCTATGGCGAATCCTCGGCCTCACTTAGCTAAATACCATCTCGCTATCACCAATTCCATCGACGCTAAACAACCGAGTAGTTGATACAGCGTCATTAAATAACCAACAAAAACATTTGAAAATTAGTCTAGTTGACATTATGGCTTGCACTACAAAAACTCTCACAAGTATTGACACTTCCGTTAAAGATGCTGAAAATGATCTGAATCATTTCTATTACAAGCACAGTTGTATTGTACTGTGTAAGGTTCATTCACCCGAAATTGGTGTGTCACAATTACGTCTTTGAAGGCATCCCAAAGGAAAAAAATCATAAACATATTTCACAAATGCAGCTTTAAAAATGTAAAGCATGTCGACGCATATTACTCTGTCATGAATCATCTGTGACACTTTGTTCCTACTTACTTATTCTAAAATTATTTATTCTGAAATATTCTGTAAATATATATATATATATATATATATATATATATATATATATATATATATATATTGCACTCTGTGTCATACTGACATTTCTTTATAATGTTGTTGTCTATTAACACTAACTTTATGATAAATTGTAATAATCATATTTATGTAGGCCTATTCCTCCTTTTGTATCGTAGTGAGTCGTAGCTACTCAATATGAAAAGTAAAATAAAATAGACAAAGAAGAAGTTAATTTTTAAGTAGAACGCAGGATTAAAAAATATATTCCGTATAACAAATGAAGATATTATGTATGATTTACAAATGTTTTCAATAAGCCATAAAGTATAACAGTACCATAAGGGCTATTCCATATGAAATCGATCAGTAAAAAACCTCGCATTTTCTTATACTCTATTTTTTTCCCTACTTATACAAGGTGCTGAGGGGAGTGCATTTTTAAAAATATACTATCGAAAGTCAAACGGTTTTCGTATTATTGAGCGACAAATTTAGCGTATTTTATAAAAACAAGCCTCTTTCAGCGCTCAGAACTCTGAAACCATTTACTGCAGAACATTGAACGAGAGCTTGTTTTGAAGCTGGCATTTGGTAGGTTATGTTAAGAAGTAATCCTTATTTTTATTGTACACAGAGAGACAGATAATCTGATTTTACTTGCTTTTAGGCTATTTTGGCCATTTGTAAAAATATAAAAAAATATTGAGAAAAAACCTTGCATTATTAAGAGGGATTCGGCATTGTTTTCTTAGTGGTACAGCAATAAGTTTCGAGGGTATTAAATAAATTATTTTCACACGCCTAGACTTGAACGGCACAGTACCGCACGCACTGGCCGAGAGCTGAAGATAAGCGAGCGTTGGGCGTCATTTTACTCCTGTGTTTATGAAAACCTGTGATAAAGCTAGCACAGCCATGCGCTGCTAGACGACACATCACGTTTATGTCTCCTGGCCTTGCTTACCTCCGCTAGCTCCCGTCTCACAGTCAGCTGGTTAGTTCACGCGCGTACTATTTATTTTCTTTATTTGATATTTTCAGTATTTTCTTATCAACATACCATGCGGAATCTAACTATATATTTTTAAAATATTTTTTTCCTAGCCAAAGGCGTCTTAATGAGGAAAAATCTAAATTTCTCCATTTCCATAAAAAGTAAGAAAATCTGATTATATGGCAATATAAACTTTAATTTCGCAGCATCAAAATAAACCATGATTTTGATCATTGGGTGAAAGGGTTTCGGAGCTACAACTGTTTAAATTTGCTAATTTTATGAAAATACGATAAATTTAAATATTTTTAATTTAAACACTATGAAGTTCTGATGCCTCAAACTTTGCACAAAGCATTGTATCACAGTTCTCCACGTACAAAAAAAGTTTCGTTGTATTTAGAAATTGTAAGGTCAATTTTCTCTATATTTCGGTCGATTTGAGATGGAATAGCTCATACTGACTACAATCATTATCTAGACAGAATTGTGAAAGACTGAATTCTATTCTGTTTATCTTTGACTACAAGAAAATTCGAAATTAGAGAATACAAATGTAATATAGGCTGTTTGATTTATACACAAATTTATTTTATATTAGTCTTCAACAGTTAGGCAGGCAGTGGCTCTAGATGAGCTGTAACGCCAAAAATACAAACTCAAATGTAACACCTGCAACAACTTCTACATAGGGCAGACAGACAGATCATTTCAAACACGTAACAAAGAACACATCACAGCCGTAACAAAATTACAAAACACTTCCACATATGCAGAACACATCACAAATGCTAACCACACATACAGAGACATCAACACAGACATGGAAATTCTACACATCCAACCAAAAAGCCAGAAACTAAACACACTAGAACAGTACGAAACATACAAACACACAAAAACACATCCAAATGAAATTCTCAATACGCAACTCAATTTCAGAACACACACACTCTTTGACTCCACATTACACTACACAAATACACCCCCACAGGAAAGAAAAGTGCCAAGACCAGCAACAACCAGTTCTGATAATGACCAATAGCAGGCCGTAACATGTTAATAAAGTAATATAAAATTTAACACGTGAAAGACATATAATACGTTTTCCAAAGTTCATATTAAATTTAATGGGTTGAATATTACAAGCTCTGGGTCCGTATAGATCATCGGGATTCCAAGATACAGGGAGATCACGGAAAAGATTGAAAGATTTGTTGTGAATTTGAAACAGATGATTCGCCTATCTATCAAGTTCAGAAGAAGTCATTTTTGTTAACACTTTCATTATATTAATACGTATTTCCGTATACAGAGGACGTAAATGAAGAAGAACTAAACGAGAATAAATCGTAATTTCTTGTAACACTACTAGCCTCTGTATCTGAGAAGCCTTGTTTGAGATGATTAATTAATTTTGTCTTGTCAACAAGGACATATTTTATAAATTATATGAAATAAATTAATGGTGACTTTGAACTGATTCACGACGCAATAGGCAATGAGATCGTATTGATCAATTTCGTCCTCTCCGGAATATGTATTATATGTCTTTCTCGTGTTAAATTCTATCGTACCTGGTTAACATGTTTCGGCCTGTTATGAGCCTTCTTCAGAACTGGTTGTTGCGGTTTTGATGCCTTTTGTTTTGTTTCCTGTAGGGGTGTGTTTGTGTAGTGTAATGTGGAGTCAGAGAGTGTGTGTATGTTCTGAAATTGAGTTATGTGTTGAGAATTTCATTTGGGTGTGTTTTTGTGTGTCTGTATATTTCGTATTGTTCTAGTGTGTTTAATTTCTGGCTTTTTGGTTGGATGTGTAGAATTTCCTTGTCTGTGTTGATGTCTCTGTAGGTGTGGTTAGCATTCGGGACGTGTTCTGCCTATGTGGATGTGTTTTGTAATTTTGTTATGACTGTGATGTGTTCTTTGTAACGTGTTTGAAATGATCTGCCTGTCTGTCCTATGTAGAAGTTGTTGCAGGTGTTACATTTGAGTTTGTATACGCCTGTGTGGTTGTATTTGTTTGTTTGTGTTGTTTCTGTGTTGAGATGTTTTTGTAGACTATTATTTGTTCTGTATGCGATGTTGTAATTTAATTTTTTGAATGAGGTTGCAATCTTGTGTGTGTTTTTGTTTTCGTATGTTAGTGTGATGTATTTTTTGTGTTCTTGTGTTTGTGTTGTATTCTTATGTTTTTTGTGATTATGTTTTGTCTTTCGTATTATGTTGTCTATTATGTTGGGATTGTATCCGTTTTCTTGTTCTATGTATTTGTGTTTAGTTCTTCTTTGTAATCCTGTTGGTTATTGGTATGTTGGGTAGTCTGTGTACCATTGTTCGGAATGCGGCTTATTTGTGTTCTGTGGGTGGTTGGATGTGTTGTGTATGTGTGTTGTTGTTGTTGTGGGTTTCTGTAGACTTTGAATGTGTGTTTGTTATCAACTTTCACTAGAAAGACATGTAATACATATTCCGAAGTGATATACTGTTAAAAGTTGCATAGTCAAGATGTATTCGTCCTCTCGTTTAGTCTCAAAGTACATAGTTTTCTTTTCTCAAGTTTTCTTTTCTCAATCATACTATCAGGGACTGGAATGCTTTACCTGCAGACTTACTAAAAGCTTTACCAACAACCAAAAATGTATTTAAAAATAGGCTTAAGGACTTTACTAATAGACGGTAATTATACACAGTATTTAAAGGGTGTAAATGATATTTTGTTATTGAAATCTTGTATCAGTGAAGAATTATGTTGTGTCAGTGAAGAGTGTTGTGTCAGTGAAGTGTGTTGTGTAAGTGAAACGTGTTCCTGTCAGTGAAGCTTTATAGTTTATAGTGGCAGTGCAAAGTATTTGAACAGTGAAATGTTTTTGAAGTGTTAGTGAAATCAGGATAGAATCAGTGAAATGTGTCGTAGTTCCAGTGCAGTGAGTGAGTTGACAGCGAAATGAGTGTAATGTTGAAAGGTACTTGTGCAGATGTGAACATATCATACTCGTGGGTTTTAGTTCGAACTTAGGTTCAAGATACAAATTAGATTTATTTTAAATGTTATTTTAAATGATCGTGCTTCATTTAATTTGGGATATTCCCTGTTGTTGTTGTTGTTGTTGTTGTTATTATTATTATTATTATTATTATTATTGTTAGTAGTAATTATTAGTATTATTATTAATTTATTTTTAATTAATAAGTTTATTATTGTCATTATTGAGTGTAATTAGTTACCACTGCAACCGGGTATATACCCATTGCAGTGTTAATAAATACATACATACGTACAGTAGGCTATACTCGGATACACTTACATGGAATTAGTTTCTTCTAATTTTAAAATAAATTAGAAACATCTAAAAATTCGATGCATAATCCGTGCATTACAAAGAAAACGAGAAATGTTACTGCGTAAAAATGTAACGAGGAAGTATGTGCAATTTAAAATGGAATTGTTTGTTCTTGAAATGTGTCCTTTCGTGTAATGAAGTGCTTCCAGCTTACAGGGTAATCTATATTAATGCAGCCTCCTAACAAACTTCTTAAAGCAGCGCAGCGGTTCGATGCTGGTCTACCACGAAAGCGGTCTTTGTCCCAGACTGAAGTACTTAGCAGGACGATGAGGTGGCTGAGGAGAGGCTAAGCTAACAAACGTAAAGCACATACACGAACTGTTATGTAACGCCGACGAGCGCCCCTTGTTTAACCTCATTTCATGCAAAGACGTGAACCCAGTCACGCGAGTAACGTGTGCGTTCTAACCAAGTCATCGACGTGTTACAAAGCCTGGCTGTATTTCAGTACAGCTTGCCGAAACACCTCATTTACTTTTAAAAAGGAGCAATTGGCTTCTTTACAGTCACATTTGACGAAATTTGGAGACAGTTCTCTGGTACAGAATGTTTGGGTAGCATTCTAGAAGGAAAGCGTCACACACTTTCGCATTATATTCTTCACGTGTTTTGCAATAATTCATTTCCTTTATTACCCCCTACTTAAAATTAAATTCAGTTCAGTGACGTGCATACCTTTTGAAGATTTTATGCCGTAACATGAACTTCAAACAGACCGTGGGTTCCGTACCTCAAGTTGCTGGTCTAGACTGCTCTATACTCTGTGGAAATACTGCGGAATTGTTCATTAAACTCTAAAGGCCTCTGTGTGTAATAACCAGGCTTCGAGACTTCGGACCCAATAGAGCAGTTCAGTGGGAAATCCGCAAAACGGCGTACTGAGTATAGTGGTAAAGCGTACAGTGGGTTGGGGTACTGTAGAATGGATGCCAACAAATACGCAAAGGAAACGCTCTGGATTTGAAGGTTCTGATGAATGATTTGGTTTTCATACAAACCAATTTTCAAACTGTGTCTGAAACTATTACACGGTTAGAAAAGTCAGAGCAAGAGATGACGGAAGCCCTCAAATTAATTGAGGAAATGATACAGAGAATTAATGAGACACCAAGTACACCGGTTACTGAAAGTGTAAAACAGAAGTGTAAATCAATTTTATGTAAAAATAACGGATATGGAGCAAATTAGTGGACATGGAGTCACCCGAGAATGAAGGACTGTCTCTTAGAGACAGCAATGATGTTAGGTTTTTTCGTTTTGCTCCTATAAAGTCATGCGACGTAGAGCGCATGTTTTCACAGTACGAACTGTGTTTGGTAGACAACTGAAAAAGATTTACGTTTGAAATACTGAAAATGTATTTTGTAGTACATTGCAATTCTGTACTGTAACTGCACTTCCTAAAGACGACAAATAGGATAAATGGAGAAATTAAAATTGCTACATGTTTATTTCCACCATTAACACTGTGTATAATTAAACATAGATGCTTATAAAAGACAGGGGAATAAATGCTTTTCACATTATTTTGACATTGTCATATTGTAATGTATATTTACTTTCAGAATGTCCATATGTGTGCGTTTCCCCATACTACCGTACTCTATTCTAAACAGCAACGTTGTTACCTCAACACATCTCTACCTTTCACTACCTGCAGCGAGTCTACAACCTATAGTGCAAGCACAGTAAACTTATTGTATCGGGTCCAAAGTCTCGAAGCCTGGTAATAACATTTCTAATATTTTTCTATTTAAGAAAATCATTTAAAAATGACTTGCGTAAAAAAGGGATACAGGTGCAGGTATTGGTATTACCTTACAAGTAAAGCATTGAATTCGGTACTACAGGGACATCATTTTATTTTTACTAACATTTTTAATATTAACCTGTCTATACCTTTAGAGAACCGGAAACACCTCTTGCTCCCCCCTCCAAGACTGGAGTTCGATGATACTGGCGTAAAACACAAATCACTCTACTAGGTATAGGAAGGAAGAAAAGTAGTTCATCCATTTACGTAAACTAGGAAATATCGCGATTTTGAGTTTGATAATTTTCATTAGGTTTTTCTTTAATCAAAGTACAGTACTGTATTAAGAATAAGTGTTTTTACTCACGAAGTGAGTTATCCATGCGAACGTATTCATTATGCAGTGTATATTATACTGTCTACAGCACATTAGCGTACAATATAGAGAAAGAAGTTAAACTGAAAAATAATCATAATATGAATATTTAAACACAATTTTGAAAATGGTGGCCGTTCATTTCGATACAGGCTTCAGTTCTTTTGTGCATATTATCGCACTATAGACTATTGCATCTAATTCCAATTGCCAGTTTCTTCCTTCGTACTAGCAACTCATGTTGAAATAATTCTGTACCTACTCTACGTACTGTAAATTCAATCTTCACTTCTGCCCGACTCGAAAATATAAAATTACTCAGACATGCTATCTACTGTCCGTCCAAGTGGTTATGCCGCAGGATTGTAGAAAGGGAGGAAATCACGTGACAGTTAATTACTTAACGAGACCCTTTTATTTAAGTTAAATTAAACAGCTGTATAATATTACGTAAACGTCCAATTAATGTTTTCAGAAAAGAGCTAAGACAGCCCAGCTATTACAGAGGGGCGAGCAGAAGCAGGTGGGGGAAATCGGGATGCGACGTAGGCAAACGGACAGTACCTGTGCGAAAATATGATTCAATATTGAAAGCTCTTTCGTCACTGGAAAACGCGAACATATTTCTGGAACGTACTATACTCAGTAACTCAGTACTGCTTACTATCTGCGGTCTTGGTTCTGTGTGGAGTTGGAACTTCCTTAGTAGAAGGGGTGGGAGTGAAGTACATTCAAAAACTCAGGTACAATAAAAATTGAAGTAAAAATAAAATGAAGTCCCTGTATAAGCATGCATGAGGCGTTCATTGTATAAAATGATTGTAAGGTGTTGCTAACTATATCACCTCCTCCAAATGCCGAGGTCAAGCACAGGTCATGCATTTTATCAAGACACTCGCGATTGCAGTACGGGAGTGATGTCAAAGCAAGCGCATTTTTCTGACCTTGACGTCGTGCGCGGGCAGCAAGCGCTAAGTATGGAAAGAGGAAGGGTTGTGTATATTAATAAGCAACCTGTTGGATTAAGAAAACAGTGGTGCACAAACTTCAAACGGAACGTGAAATTTTATGTCGTTATTTTTATATGGCTTCTTTCTGTTTAATATTATCTATATTGAATAATTTCGAGGGAAAAATTGTTCCGGAGCCGAGTATCGAACCCGGGACCTTTGGTTTAACGTACCAAAGCTCTACCACTGAGCTACCCGGGAACTCTAACCGACACCGATCCAATTCTTCCCTCTATATCCACAGACCTCAAAGTGGGCTGACAACCGTCAAGCAACCAACTTCGAGTGCACACTAACTCCGTGTGACTTGAATTGTGGTTTTCTGTTAACGAACAGTGACGTGTATTATGCAAATCAAGATTTCAGGTATAACTCTCTGTAAAGTTGATTTGAATAATTTCGAGGGATCGGTGTCGGTTAGAGTTCCCGGGTAGCTCAGTGGTAGAGCGTTGGTACGTTAAACCAAAGGTCCCGGGTTCGATACCCGGCTCCGGAACAATTTTTCCCTCGAAATTATTCAAATCAACTTTACAGAGAGTTATACCTGAAATCTCGATTTGCATTATCTATATTGTCTGTAAAACAAAAGTACGAACACTGATTTCTTAATATTGCACTTGTGTTTTAAATCTTAATAACATAATAGAGAGTTAAGAAAGAATATTCACTTAAATTCCATAGCAGTATAATATTATACTGTATTAAGTGGATGAAACACATCATTCATAAAGAAAGTGATATTCCAAAGAAAGAGATTGAGTATGACATGATAAGTTGGAATTTATATTGATGGTATCTTTAGCCTTACAAAAGTAATCAATAAATTAATCAAAACAATATTACAGTACAAAGCAAAGGTACCTAGGTACTGTATCTGTAACTAATATTACATAACAAAACTCTTATCGCATTATACTTTTAAGGTGATATTTGTGAGCAACTTCCTATCATCAGAATATTAAATTATTTTCTCGATATCTGCTGAAGCTATAGGGCTGACATTTTTACAACACATGGGCACGTATCTTTTGCTTATGATGTAACAGTAGTTGCTTTGTTAATTCATTTCCTTACAAACAATTTCCATGCGAATATTTTCAAAATTTTCAATACACTATCTTCAGTAATACGTAGGGTATATACGGTATATTAGATTTACGAAAACATTCTGTAAGGCTACTAAATAAATAGGCCTATACCTGAAAAATTTCACTTTTCTATACGAAAAGTTGAGAAAATATTTCTTTTGAATAAAAAAGTGAGCATTAAAATTAAAACTTACATTCTTATATTGCACTTATACTTCTCAGGCAAATCTAAGAATTAACATGGATATAGTTTTAATAAGTTCTCTTCCCTTTATCTATTGAATCAGTGCTGGCCATCCCTGAATATAGCTCGACCAAGCGGCATATACCACCTCTTTCGTCTGTCTCTTTCCTTTCCGCTGCAAAGCGCTCAGGCTCTCCTGGGCTCTAAAGCGCGCGCTTGCTCCTGTGGGCATCAATTGACATGCCTGCAGTACGGGAACAACGTTTCTGTGGAGGGGGTAGGAGTAGAAGGGAAGGTCGAGCGTGTGTCTATCGAGATCAAGCAAAGACTAACCCATTCGCCTACAATTCGTAACTAGATTCATCCGATCTCGTGCGCAGCTGTGTAGGAAGAGTGGGGGAGTGTCTTGACAAAATGCATGAGCTGTAAACACGGTATCTCCGCCTTTTATCTTTCTTGAAACTTGATGGATTGTGGGAAGACACTTTTAGCTTTAAGGTAAGGTGACCAGACGTCCTCTTTTGTCCGGACATGTCCTCCTTTTTAGGCCTTTGTCCTGGATCCGCGCGGAGTTTTATAAAACCAAGAAATGTCCTCCTTTTCGTTACTTATATGCCCGATATTTTGAAGATATCTGATTTGACACCTTTTTAAAGTAATTTGCCTGTAGATGGCAGCAACATCGACGGAATATACTGTGAATTTTATTAGTAACAACAATATAATTTATTCGTCACAACAATAATTCCTTTCTACAATTCACCTTAAACGCTCTCGTCAACAATAGGATATTCACTCAACACAGTTCGTTATAGCACGCCACTGACGGCAATGACAATTTACTTGGACTATTACGAACAACAATGAACTGTTAATCTTAACTAATATTTACAAAGCACTATTTACAAATCAGAACTGTCAGTTCTCTGTTCACAGTTCTTCTAGCTCAGTCACTCGAGTTCACAGTATCTCGAACCACAGACCTTCAGAGACAGTTCACTGTACTCGAACTCAGGTCCCTCCAACTGCGGTCCACTGCACTCGAACTCAGGCCCCTCCAACTGCGGTCCACTGCACTCGAACTCAGGCCTTCGGATGCTGACACAGTCGCGGACGCACACTCGAGTCGAACTCCGGTACACAAGACTGGCTTGCTTGCTCTGGCTTAGTCACTGACTGGCTGACTAATCAACTGAAAAACTACTGTCATTCCTTCGCGACCGTAATTTATAACCACAGCGACGTAGCCTCGAAAGTTCGAATTCGCGAGTCTTCCACTTCGACGGATTTCTCGGCCTCTCTAGGCAAGCAGAAGATGCGCGCGCAAACTCCCTCTCCACTCTCCCGCCGCGTAGGCCCTTTCCCCTTACTTCTCTCCGCCGCGCGCCGTCCCCGCACGATCTGCTTTCTTGCGGGACGCTGGTCGTGAGTTCGAATCTCACGTCGCTGTCACAATACTCTTTCTGTCCTCTTTAATAATTGAGGACTATTTTTGCAAAACTTGCTAACTGCAAAATTTGCAAAATTGAGATTTTGATGGATTCGTTAACATAAACCAGGCCTCTACATGATGTTCAAAGCGTCTTAGTAAAATTGGGTTATTTCTCTTCATTGTAGTGTGTCAAAGTGTGATCGTTTTTCCAAAACTTGCTTGCTGCTATAACTGAGACATACAGCAAAACTTGCTTACTGCAGTGTTTTGTCTCTCCTGTAAAATTTAGTTTTTTTCAGTTAGCAAGTTTTGCAAAAACGGCCCTCAATTATACAGGGACTTCATTTTATTTTTACTTAAATTTTTATTGTACCTGAGTTTTTGAGTGTACTTCACTCCCACCCCTTCTACTAAGGAAGTTCCAACTCCACACAGAACCAAGACCGCAGATAGTAAGCAGTACTGAGTTACTGGGTATAGTACGTTCTAGAAATATGTTCGCGTTTTCCAGTGACGAAAGAGCTTTCAATATTGAATCATATTTTCGCACAGGTACTGTCCGTTTGCCTACGTCGCATCCCGATTTCCCCCACCTGCTTCTGCTCGCCCCTCTGTAATAGCTGGGCTGTCTTAGCTCTTTTCTGAAAACATTAATTGGACGTTTACGTAATATTATACAGCTGTTTAATTTAACTTAAATAAAAGTATCTCGTTAAGTAATTAACTGTCACGTGATTTCCTCCCTTCCTACAATCCTGCGGCATAACCACTTGGACGGACAGTAGATAGCATGTCTGAGTAATTTTATATTTTCGGGTCGGGCAGAAGTGAAGATTGAATTCACAGTACGTAGAGTAGGTACAGAATTATTTCAACATGAGTTACTAGTACGAAGGACGAAACTGGCAATTGGAATTAGATGCAATAGTCTATAGTGCGATAATATGCACAAAAGAACTGAAGCCTGTATCGAAATGAACGGCCACCATTTTCAAAATTGTGTTTAAATATTCATATTATGATTATTTTTCAATTTAACTTCTTTCTCTATATTGTACGCTAATGTGCTGTAGACAGTATAATATACATTGCATAATGAATACGTTCGCATGGATAACTCACTTCGTGAGTAAAAACACTTATTCTTAATACAGTACTGTACTTTGATTAAAGAAAAAACCTAATGAAAATTATCAAACTCAAAATCGCGGTATTTCCTAGTTTACGTAAATGGATGAACTACTTTTCTTCCATCCTATACCTAGTAGAGTGATTTGTGTTTTACGCCAGTATCATCGAACTCCAGTCTTGGAGGGGGGAGCAAGCGGTGTTTCCGGTTCTCTAAAGGTATAGACAGGTTAATATTAAAAATGTTAGTAAAAATAAAATGATGTCCCTGTAGTTCCCTTGACGTTCATATGTAGCTAACTGTAAAATCATTATTATTAAGTTTTTCCATTTATTATTTTGTAATAAAATAGATATTAACATACTTTTAAGTATGATATAAGCCTAAATCTGTACTGTAAATATTTTGTAATGAAATAGATATTGACGTAATTCAAAGTATAATATAGACCTAAGCTTAAGTCTAAGTAGCCACTGGCGTAACTCAGTCGGCTGAGGCTCCGATTCGGAGCTGTACTCGGGCGCGGATTCGATTTCCGCTTGGGCTGGTTACATGGTTGGATTTTTCCGAGGTTTTCTCCAACTGTAAGAAAAATGTCAGGTATTCTATGACGAATCCTCGACACCCCGCCAAATATCGTCTCGCTACCACTAATCTCATCAACGCTAAATAACTTAGTAGTTGATACAGCGTCGTTAAATAACGAAGTGAAAATAATGAATAAATTTAAGTATATAATATTTCCTATCCCCCTTTTTTTTCGGAAAATGTCCTCCTTTTTGAAGCTTTATGTCCTCTTTTTTTATCGATGTGAATCTGGTCACTCTAGCTTTAAGGTAATGGTGATGACATTCAGGAGTGCAGAAACTAGGGCATTTCTAAATTAGAATTAATAGGCTATTATAAATTCATCATAAATCATTATATTACTATCATACCATTTATGAACTCAAATCTAAATTATGAAATTTTGTTGCCTCTTGAGTATGAAATTTTACTTAAAAGTTAATGTTTATAAAAAAATAAAGAACGTAATATAAGAGTTAGAAATCTAGATACAACGGAAAATGTTAAATTCATTCCCATTTTCACTAAAAACGAAGATACAGATTCAGATTCCCAAGACCTCTATGACTTTATTAGTAGAGACAATTTATATATTGCAGTTTGTCAGTAGTTTACAGTATGTAAAATTATATTACCATCGATTGGTCTCGGATTTAAACCCCGGGGTCGACCAACCTAATAGTTATTTTTAGTGTTTTCCTCGATCATAAATAACTAGACCTTATAAGACTTGGATCAATAGTTGTACGTACACGGTTGGCGTGTATGCTTACTCACGACAGTCTATGGACTAGAAAAAAATACCTGCCGATAGATGGCAACACGACGGAAGTAAACCCTACACATCTCTACTAACTGCCAGTCAGCAAATGAAGAAATCCAATTTATCAACAATGTACTATTCCCAATATACAGTTGAGACTTGACCTTGCAATTAAAGCGACTGTAAATAGAAATGACAGTTACGGGAATTGGCATCGTTGAAATTACACATAGGCTCATTACTCATTAAGTAATTATCAGGGAACGGATTTATATGGACTAAAAATATATGAAATATGTAAATATATATGTAGTTATTTTTACCAAAATATGGAATTAAATATGGATTTTTACCAAAATATGGAATTAAATATGGACTTAAAATTATAAAAAAATGACTATGTACGTTAAATATTGGTACATTTTAATCAAACTAAACAAAAAATATAATGGACGTACCTTATCTTCCAATGTAGTTTCAACAAAACACAATTTTTATTGTCTGTTACCATAACAATAGGTTACAAACATTTCTTTCAAGTGCTGAAAAGTGAATCTTCTTCTATTGTCTCTGAGGATAGATTTATACTGACTAAAAGAGCGTTCGACGTCACAAGAAGTAACTGGTACATAATTCAATTTCACAATGTCTGCTGGGGATAAGTCCAAGTTAATCTTCACTGTTGATTCACCACTCATCACAGCAACAACCTTTTGTAGTTCTTCATATCCAGGGTTTTTTGAAAGTACAGTGTCCACCTTAGCTCTTACTGCATCTGCAACTTTACCTCTACCACGATTCAGTTGTTCCACAGTACTATTTATAATTTCAAAACTTTCAGATAGTGAAAGGTGCCTATTTTGGAGACTTTTGAGCGTTTTTATGATGCATGAAAATGTATGCTGAATGTGAGCTAAGTCATTCTTCACACTTATGTCACAGGTAACTGTTTTCGCAGTATCAATTGAGACTGCATCTTCAGAGTCCAATGCAAGGAGAACATTGTTAATAGAGTCTATATGTTCGGCATAATATTCAACTGCTTCTAGCCATGTACCCCATCTAGTTAAAATTGGCTTTGGTGGCAATGGAATTTCAGGGTACATTTCTTTCAACACGTTAACTCTACTGGGAGCTTTGAGAAATACTTTTTTCACTGATGAAATCAACAAATCTACTTTAGGGAAATTGTCTCTGACCACTTCTGCCACACGATGAAATGCATGCGCCACACAAGTAAAATGAGTCAATTTAGGATATACAACAGATAATGCTTGTCCAGCTTTGACCATATAAGGGGCAGCATCGCTAATAAAGAATAACACATTATCGTACATAATACCCTTTGGCCACAGGATACCCATAGCTTCGTTGAACAGTTTAACTATAGTTTTGTTATTGCACTTTTCTAGAACATCACAATGTAAAAGAATTCGTTCAGAATATTGTTCACTTAACAAACCGATAACTACATTACCAACAAGTCTACCTTCTTTGTCGGGAGTCTCATCAATGGAAACCCAAATTGAACTATCTTTAATTTCATCTCTTATCTTCTGTATTGTCTCATCGTAGATGGATGGAGCATACGTCTTCCTAAGTGTTGACTCATCCGGGATTGTATGTTGAGTATATTTTTCAAGGAATTCCCTGAAGACCTTATTCTTTAGTTTGTAGAGAGGAATATCAGCAGAGATGAGAGAACGGCACAGGTCGATGTTAAACTCAGATCTTACATTCGATGTTGTTGGTTGTGTTAAAAACAATTGTCTCTGCTTGGAATTTAGTTGTTTGTTGGCCTGATGTTTACTAGTTGTAATGTGTTGTTGCACCAGGAACTTTTGTGTAGATGATACTGCACACTGACACAAATTACAAAATAATATTTTATTGTCAGTTGATAAACCATCTTCTTTAAATTCTGAAATGTAACTTGTTAGTTTTGATTTTAAATTGACTGAATGACGTACTTTTGGCATATTTACCGTCTTTATAGTATGATTTACAAAACTGAACCTATGTGTACTCTGACTGGCATTTAACTGTTGAGCTGCACAACTGAAGTCTGTTAAAAATTTTAAATTAAATTAATACAGTTTTGTAACTTACTTTCCCATTGTTGATAGGACTGCTAATTTTCAAATAACTCTGATGTTAAAGGGATTACTGAACATGTGTTTAAATCTCTATTGTTGAAATGTATTTTTAAAAGTTAATGGAATTTTGTTTTGTTTTATTGTTAAACCTAATATAATATGGACTGTTTTATATGAAATATGGAAAATATATGGAAATTAACGAAAATATGTACTAAACTCTAAAATATGGAAAAATATGGAAAATAAAAGTAGGATTTTTCAACCCTACACATTGTGAAACATAAAGATAATGCAAAATATAAATTATATTAGCTTTATAAGTAAATATGTATTTACATATAAATCCTTTCCCTGGTAATTATGTTTCAAGCGTTTCGCAATAATTCAGTTTCTTAGATTGCTAATATTTCCATTTAGGGATAAAAATATATATTTTATTACTTTCACGTGTTAATTTGAACTAAGTTTAAAAATACCTTAGTTAACTAGTTTCGACGTGGGAGAAATCTTCGGAACTGCGTGGTCTTTGCGTCTTGGGTTCTTCGCTCCCGGTGGTGGTGCGTTTGTGTTGTGTAGTGTGGAGTCAAATAGTGTGTGTTCTGAAATGTATTGTGTATCGAGGATTTGTTGTGGGTGTATAATATACACCATTATATATATTATATACAATGTTATGTAATATATATATAGGCCTATATATTTTATTCCTCGGTGATATAGTGTTAAAAGTTGTGTAATCAAGATGTATAATATTTCCAGTTACAGTTTATTTTTTTAACTATAATTCAGGACATATACATGTATAAAATAATATTCATATATGTAGTAAGATTAACTTTCGCTTTGAGGATTTTACACAACATTCTTTTAACCCAAAAAGTAAGATATCTGTCTTTATTCAAAAAGTTTCGGAAGATAATGTCAATATATCACTATAAATTCACACAAAAGACGAGCTATTGCTATATTGTAACTTTTTCCTATTTACTAAAATCGTTATTTAAAATTTAAATAAACATTAAGAAATATTCGTCAATAATAAAGTGACATGGCCTTGAGATCTCTGAGTTGCCAGTGATTCTTTTGCTTGTTGTCATGCGAGCAGACCTACTGGTGCTCTATAGTTTACTGTACATACTTTATTATTTCGTTAGAGTATGATACGAGGAATCCTTTCAACTGATTTTAATTGGTTCTGAAGTTGGGAAAACAACGTCATCTGGAAGAGAATGCAACCGGTAAATTAATTTCATTATTAGGCATAGGCCTATACTTTTACTACGTCATACTACTTTTGACCAATGAAACGGTACGAAAGGATGTGTTTCAAACAATTATGACTGTTTATCCTACAATTTTATCACATCCCTAGCATTTGTTTGTTTTTATCACTTCCTTGGCATTTGTTTCTTTGTTTGCCAACATTCCAAACTGCAAATTCTTTACTGTACTATAAGACATACTTTGCGATCGTCATTTGTTTCCCGCATAGATAGTCGACTGAAAATGGTGGCTTTGTTCAAACGGTTTGGTGAAGGTAACATTAATGAAACAGAATTTTAGTAAGTCAATTAATATCTATTTTATTGTATTAGAGTACTTTATTTCTTCTAATCTTTATATACTTTCGTCCACACCTGTGGAGTAACGGTTAGCGCGTCTGGCCGCGAAACCAGGTGGTCCGGGTTCGATTCCCAGTCGGGGCAAGTTATCTGGTTGAGGTTTTATCCGGGGTTTTCCCTGAACCCAATATGAGCAAATGCTGGGTAACTTTCGGTGCTGGACCCAGAATTCATTTCACTGGCATTATCACCTTCATCTCATTCAGACGCTAAATAACCTAAGATGTCGATACATCGTCGTAAGATAACCTACTAAAAAATGATATACTCTCTTTTGTTTTTATCACCTCCGTACCATTTGTTTGCCAAATTTCAAGCTGCAAATTCTTTACGGTACTATAAAACATGCTTTGCGATCGTCATTTGTTTACAGCATAGATAGTCAACTGAAAATGGCGGCTCCGTTCAAATGTTTTGGCGAAGCTAACATCAGTGAAATAGAATTTTAGTAAAATCAATTAATATTTTATTGTATTAGAGTACTTTATTTCTTCTAATCTTTATATACTTTCTGCTAATCGTGTAATAGTCAATTAAATTCCACTCGAGTTTTAATTATCTCAAGGTAAATCAAAATCTCTAGCGAGATTACTGTTGATAAAATGTAGGTACATAGAATACCGGCAGCGGTTTTATTAACAGCAGTTTGTGAGACGTGTAATGAGGGAACATATTGTATTGTCGTTTGCATAGAAACGTTTATTTCTCCACTGCTAACGATACATCTGATGTGAAGCAGTGCACAGCTGTGCTGACGTCCTCTACCGGTTGCGATACGTTCGTCGCATAGAACCTCTGACGTAACAATGTCACATGGGCCCTATTGGGGTGGAAAGGGATGGAGGGAATTGTATTCCGATATCCCAAGAGTTACGTGGATGTGAGGATACATTTAAACAAGCTGCTCTGGGCGGAAGAAGAGCATCAACTGTTCATAAGATCTTTGGAACAAATGCTCGTTTCCGTTTCTGCCTCAAAGGGAATTTTCAGTATATCGCTACTTTGTGATCTTGCAGTTTTAACAAGCCTGAACTCGGGTATACTCTATAAAGCATGTACTTGTCGATTCGTTTTATTCCTGTGGAGGTTATAGCTCCCCTCTTTAGTTTCAAATAGTTTGCATCGCAGTCTAAGGCTTATTGTACTTACCACTCCTGTTCTGTGAATGATTTTTGTCGCCGAACGGTCGTGCTCTTGTACAAATATAGCACGCTGTGCCGTGAACTTAACCCGGGCAGTGGTAATGTTGACAATGACAATTGATTAAATTATGGCTAAATAAATCCTAGGTCAAACGCCGGAAGTTACCGAGCAATTTTACTTCAATTAGTTGAGGGAAAAACCTCGGAAAAAACCCAATTAGGTAACTTGTCCCAACAGATATTTCACAAGTAGATTGGAATAAACTGATGGAGATCCCAAAGAAAATTGGCGTGGATTGGAAAAAGAGAAGACTGTTCAATAACCTTTATATGAAACAACGAGTCAAAGTCAGAATAGGAGAATAAATATCAGAAGGAAGAGAAATAGGGAGAGGATGCCTTTCATCATCTACCCTGTTCAACATCTACTTGGAGGGTATAGCGAAGAACTGTTTTCAGAACATGGGAGAAGTGATAGTAGGAGCAAGAAGACTAAAGTATATCAGATTTGCTGATGATATGACGCTATTAGCAGAAGAGGAGATGACACTACTGGAGCTAAATGACAGCTGTGAACAGTATGGAATGAAGATAAATGCCAACAAGACGAAGACCATGATCATAGGAAGAAAAGTAAAGAAGGTAAACTTGCAGATTCTAAGTGAGCCAGTAGAGCAAGTGGACGGCTTCAATTCTTGGAATGTACTATAAGCAGTACCATGAGTTGCTGCCAAGAAGTCAAAAGGACGATAGCAATTGCAAAGGAAGCTTTTAATAGAAAAAGGAGCACCTTCTGCAGACCTCTGGAAAATGAACTAAGGAAGAGAGTAGTGAAGTGCTTTGTGTGAAGTGTAGCATTGTATGGAGCAGAAACATGGACACTGCGACGAAGTGAAGAGAATAGAAGCATTTGAAATGTGGATATGGAGAAGAATGGAGCGTGTGAAATGGACAGATAGAATAAGAAATGAAGCTGTGTTGGAATGAGTGGGTGTAGAAAGAATAATGGTGAAACCGATCAGGAAGAGGAAAAGGAACTATTGGGTTACTGGTTGAGAAGAAACTGCCTACTGAAGGGTGCACTGGAAGGAATGATGAACGGGAGAAGAGTTCGGACAGAGGAAGATAGGCTATTAGACGATAGACGACATTAAGATATATGGATCATATGCGGAGACTAAGAGGAAGGTAAAACATAGAAAAGATTGGAGAATGCTGGGTTTGCAGTGAAAGGTTTGCCCTTGGGCAGAACACTATGAATGAATGCAACTAATTTTTATATAGGCCTAGCATATTTCACTCTCATATTTACTGGACCTCGTAAAACTTAAATTCATCAAGTATGCCTTGCTGGATATTGTAGACACTTAAGTACCTCTGTGCAGAAGTTGCAACCCATGTTACGCTTTCATTTAACTCGGCAGTGTCTCCCCGCTACTTTAAGACCTCTGCCGTCACCATTAAGTTTGCTGCATAGATGCGCAACCTTAAATGAAAGCGGCAGTAAACGTGAAAGCACCATTATGAAGTCAGTTTTAAAGGTGTCAATTATGTCGTTGCACTTCAACGGAAAGTTATTACTAAGAGGTACAGCGTATACGTGGCGCGTCCTAAGTATAAACCGAAACTGAGACGTTACATGCATATCCACAGACTTCTATGCCTTAAATAATTGTAACATTAAGTAACAATTTTACTGGTATTATTGAAGTTGTGTAATTGAACTCATCATTTCGTCAGAATATGTAAGAATTTCGTCAGACTGAAATCTGGACCTCCAAAATTTATATTCCAATTATTTTGCTTTCTGAGTCCGTCTTGCTTCAGTTAAGGGGAAAGGATGGTATTTTTTGGTGAAAAATGTGTAAATTAAAAAAAAAAAATCTTTAAAAATATTCTGTGATATGTGTGGAATGCTTAGCATAATATTTTGTGGGTATTTGTGCCCTTATCGGATGTTGAGTCGCCATTTTTAAACTTCCTGCCTTATTGGATTTTTAAATAACTCGCCCACTTTTATTGTTGTTTCCGGTAAATTAAATTTGCAAGTTTTTTTCTTTAAAATTCTCCTTGATATGTGTGGAATGCATTGCATAACATTTTGTGGGTATTTGTGCCCTTATCGGATGTTGAGACGTCATTTTTAAACTTCCTGCGCTATAGATTTTTAAATCACACGCCCCCTTTTATCGGTTTCGAGTAACTTCATTTTTTTTTTTGCTACATTGCCAGACAAAAATGGATATAATTTCTGAACTATTAAAGATACATTCATGAAATTTAGAACACACATTCTTTAGACTATTAGGAAACTTTTCTCTGTAACAGAATTTTGTTAATTGATATCATTTTAAAAATACATCCGTTTGTTTGCAAGAAAGGAATCAGAAAATTGTTATTAAATTTTAATTGTTTATTTTACAAACGTAGGGACTAATATCAAAATTCTGTTACAGACAGTTTGTAGAACATGCTTTTGCAAATATATTGCAAAAAACTGTTTGAATCTACTTCTAAACACGGTTTAGATATATCATTTTTAGTACAATCCTGCATTGGGTATATTTTTTTCAAATTTGGGTCCCCAAATAATTTTTTTCAAAATATTTTTATTTGGTTGAGTTGCAACAGCTATGAGCTCTCCACATACAAAAAATTAATATTTTGCATCAAATAGGAAAAAAGTTAAAAAAAATACCATCCTCTCCCCTTAAATTATAACGCTAGATTTAAATTCTTTGCTTCATTTAACCCAGGGCTGGGCACATTACGTGATTCTGAGAAATGAGCACTGTGTGCTTTAAAGAGCGGGTCTCGCGAGCGGTGTGACGTATGCATACTGTACGTCATTCAGTGTCGATGCAGTAGTGACTCTGCAGTATGATGGCGAACTTTGAAGACGGAGCTTCCGCTCATACACTAAAGCGTCCCGCTACTCCCAATGCTTTTAATGTATCGTGGGAGAAGGAGTTCTTTGTCGTAGAGAGTAGTGGAATTATCAAAGTGTTTAATTTGTCATAAAACACTCCAACTGATTAAGAAGTTCAATATCCAACGACATTATTCTTTACAACATGCTACTGAATATGACAAATATGTTGGTAATGAACGCCATAAATTAATACAACTTAAAGAAAATGTTTCTCAGGTACATTATATTAGAGTATGTATTTTATATTTACATTGCGTTATAAGTTATTATACATTTAGTAATATATAATTTTAAATTATACAAGTATTATGATATATAATATATCATATTATATATCATGAACTGTAATATACTATACTATGATATATCATAATATTTGTATAATTTAAAATTATATATTACTAAATGTACTATAATAACTTATAATGCAATATAAATATCGAATAGATACTCTAATATAATGTACCTGAGAAACATTTTCTTTAAGTTGTATTAATTTATGGTCATATCATATATCATATCATATCATATCATATATCGCATCGCATCACATTATATTATATTATATTATATTATATTTTATGCTCGACCATGCCGAAACATAGTAATTATACACCTGGTAGCAGACCTTCAATGCATGTCATTAAAGTACACCTACTCATTAGAGGTCAGGTCTTTCAGCCAATGACGACTCAGGTTACAACTGTTCAGCCAATGACAGGTCAGCTTTCTACCGTTATAAAACCGCAAGTATCGGTTATTCTCGGATATGCAATCGAAAGAGAATTAGCGAAAAGTCACGGAGGCTGGAAATCCAATACTGTCGCAGAAGGTTATGTTCTGTTACTATAATAATTAGTGTTAATTGTAAATAATATTCAAATAAATTCAATTTGTCATCTCGTTTTTCAATGTCTAATTTAATTTCAATGTTATCTCTGTAGGTTCTTATGGCCTAGCAAGGTCAATGTGGACATCTGTTCCTCGGAAAAAAAATCAATACTTTCGCGTCTGCGCACATCTCACAACATACGGAACATTGCTGAAGGTCAGATACAAAGAAAATTAATAATATCAAGTTAGAAATATGGTCGAGCATAAAAAGTCGTATGAAACTCGCCTATAATGGTAATTAAGAAGCCCGTATGAAAATATCCATACTCACTTCTTAATTACCTTCATTATAGGCTCGTTGCATAATGTAATAATATTATATTATATAACAGGATGACAGTAATGCACTTAGTGAATCGGCTACGAGAATTAGCTACGAAATTTGCCACGAAATTGCAAAGGAATTGAAAACATTCAACGAAGGTGAATTCGACAAGGGATGTTTAATTATATTGGCAGATGAACTCTGTCCACAGCATGTTGGAAGCCATATGCCTGTATCGTAGAACCGTGGTGAGGAGATTGCAGTATGTGCGTATGGGTCATGTAAATAAGCCTAATGATTTGTGTGTATGCATAGAGCGAAGTTTATTTCATTAAATTAATAAGAGTGTTATAAATTCTGTAATGTACAATGGATTGATGTAATATCCTTATAAACTATTATGTACTGACAGACTGAATGACCAGAACAACCGTGGCTCTTGTTATATTAATGCAGGGAAGGTAGCTGTAATGCGAGTCCGCCACTGCGTGAGCGTTCTGCTCTGGCTTGGAATTGAAGTGCCTTGCGGAGCGAGAGCAGCTCTGGCCGACTAGACTGAGCCGCTCTCATGCCCGGCCCTGATTTAACCGATTCGGCCCATTTATGAAACTATAAGAAGTAACAACCAGATGTAAGGCTTCTATTAAAGCCTGATCCCAAGGTCAAGGAAGACGACTGTCAAGAGGTTACATGAGCTTGGCCAGCGTCCTCTCTTATCACTCTTTCGAGATTCTATTTAAACTGTTAACACATTGTAAGACGTGCTTGCCTGTCGGCATCTGGTAATAAAGCTGTTCTGTTACGTACGCACTGAGGACTTAGTTCCTGCAACGAACCTACAACTTCAGTCTGTTCGAAATCCGAGGGCTACGGACACGACATAATTAAAAGTTACTCGTAGTTAATAAACATGAGAAATGACGATAATCTTATGTTAAACACAGTACAAGCACACAGAGAAAATGGGGGGAATCGTGGTTCTCAATGAGCTACCCTTGAATAACGTTACGTAATGTCTGTTTAAGCGTATGTGTGCTTCGAATTTTATTAAATATTGCAGTATAGTCGTACATGTACAATGGCGTTCAAAGATAACTGACCCCTACTAATCGATCGATAATTTGTTCGTGTACGTGCGACTTCGTTAGTTATTACCAGACTTCGCATTTTTGTCACACTGAATTTATCGAGAAATGTAGCCTTGTATGAAGGGAGTTCCAATGTCTGGCGCTCACTGCATAAGAGGCGGTACAGTAGGCCTGCTGTGAATGTAAATAATGGAGCATATCGTGACAACGCTGGAACTTAATTTTAATAGTTTGCACAATCGAAACGTTTTGAACAAATATGTTTGCTACGCCATTGATTACAATTTAAATTAATTTAAATGTAATTATTTAACTAGCTAGCTAGCGAGTACAAATTAAAATTATAAAACAAAAATGTTTCTAGCCACTACCGTAAGAGCCAGGCTCGTGTACGGTGTGGTCTTAGTCAATATACAGGGTGATTCAGACCAGCCGTGACAGTCATTTATTTCGGAAACTAGTGCATTAAAATTTTCGAGAAAAAAATATTTATTACTAAACCACATGTGAACTTTCACTTGAGCTTAATTTCATCAATCAGCTCTAACAGGAAGTAGGGTCAGTGACGTACCACTTTAAAATTTCAAAGCGGAATCCGGATCAAATAAGGTACCATTTGATAGAGTTCTTCAAAACAAACAACTTTCATAGCAAACGTTTTTCTTAATTCCTATGCTTTCAATGAGAAAACGTACGAAAAGGCAATGGGTGATTCGGTCCACACATGTCATTTATTTCGGAATCTAGTGCATTAAATTTTTCGAGACAAAATATTTATTACTAAACCACATGTGAACTTTCACTTGAGCTTGATTTCATTAATCAGCTATAAGAGAAAGTAGGGTCAGTGGCGTATCACTTTAAAATTTCAAAGGGGAATCCGGATCAAATAAGGTACCATTTGATAGAGTTCTTCAAAACAAACAACTTTCATAGGAAATAGTTTTATCAATACCTACTATTTCAATGAGAAAACGTACAAAAAGATAATGCTATCAATGTTGAGAAATGTTGAAAGACGAAAATGTAAACAAGACAATTAATGTTGACATTTTACTGAAAGACTAGACAAGTCCATTAATTTTTATAAATGTTCAAACTGACTGCCGTTCTGAGCAGCACACACCCGTACTCTTCTTCTAACATTGTCGGTGACTCGTAACACTTCGGCGTGGTCAAGTGACTGGCAGGTCTCCCGGATTCGCTGTTTTATGTCATCTCTTATTGTGGGACAGTCTTGATAAACGATATTTTTTATTTTCGAACGTTGTTTGTTTTGAAGAACTCTATCAAATGGTACCTTATTTGATCCGGACTCCCATTTGAAATTTTAAAGTGATACGCCACTGACCCTACTTCCTGTTAGAGCTGATTAATTAAATCAAGCTCAAGGGAAAGTTCACACTTGGTTTAGTAATAAATATTTTTGTCTCGAAAATTTTAATGCACTAGATTCCGAAATAAATGACACGTGTGGACCGAATCACCCATTGCCTTTTCGTACGTTTTCTCATTGAAAGAATAGGAATTAATAAAAACGTTTCCTATGAAAGTTGTTTGTTTTGAAGAGCTCTATCAAATGGTACCCTATTTGACCCATACTCCCATTTGAAATTTTAAAGTGATACGTCACTGACCCTACTTCCTGTTAGAGCTGATTAATGAAATCAAGCTCAAGTGAAAGTTCACATGTGGGTTAGTGACAAATATTTTTCTCGAAAATTTTAATGCACTAGTTTCCGAAATAAATTACTACTACGGGTGGTCTGAATCACCCTGTATAACATAAAATTTACAAGGACAGTTTACTAAATACAGTAACTTAATTCAAACCAATAAATAACACGCAAGAGCAAAAAAAAAAAAGAGAAAAAGAGAGAAAACATACAATTAATAGAAATTGACAATCGGACAGAAGCCAGTGATATTCAATGAAAACATGAATATAGTAGATAAAAATAAAAGGTAAAAAATTCACACATTTGTTAATATTGTATATCATGAATAATTTTATAAATTTATTTCTTAAAAGCTTCAATTTTAAAATATTTCAAATTCGGAAAATGGTTTGTAATTTGAATATAAAGTCTTGGGCCGAAACTAGCACCATGTTTAAGAGCTGCAATTGTATGACATGATAATAAATATACAACAGAAGTTTTATACATATATACAAGCAATAATTTACAAGGTCTATTGAACCCAAATCTGCAGCTGATTCTTCTGTATCACATCAAGATTTTTGGCAAATTGGATATTGATATAATACTCAGTGGCCAAATTTATCAATTTCGTGAGATATGTTTTCTTCATTTTAGTTTTGTATGAACCTGTAAAATAATTATGCATTTACTATCCTAGGTAACTGAAGATGTAATATAGCCAGTGTCTGGTCTCTAATTCAAGTCATGCGATTATAATAAAAATTAATATAATTAAGAAATTCAGAAATCAAAAAAAAATTTACCATCATATTTAGGAATCAGTTCATCCAAAATATTTTCTCAGTACACGTGCCTTGGCACTCAGAAAACTTAAAAGTCGAACACAAACGACTTGTGATCAAAAACGTGCACAAAGTAAAAAAAAATGGATAAATACTATACCTGCTCACAGAAACAAAAACAAAATGACAGACATGTTACGTAATATGCATGTGAGAAGATGTGGCAGTTGCGACTTGTGGAAATGCATAAATAATAGTACAATATTGCATATTGATGAGGAATATACACAGCTGATCCAACAACAGAGATTACTTTAAAATCTCCACACATTTGTTAGCCTGCTTTTGTTGTTGATATTTCATCTTTGTTATCAATAGTTCCTCATTTGCATAATATTCTTTCGGAAACAGGATGATCAATCAGAACAGAGACATCCTGTTCCTGTTGTGGAGTCTTCAAACTATGTATCGAAGCACTAATAAAAAGTTCCCATTTGCATGCAATGCAAATTTATTTAAAAAATGTGATTTCTGAGAAAATCTGATGTGATAGGAATTTTCTTAGCTCGGATATGATTTCAGCGGCTCGATTTCATCTTAGAAGTATTAAAACATTCCATGCAATGAAATCAATGTTGCCCAGAGTAGTCATATATATACAGGGTGTTTCAAAAATACGGGGCATAATTTCAGGTATGTATTTCCCACATGTAGACAATCAAAATAGTTCATTACAACATGTGTCCAGAAATGCTTCATTTCCGAGTTATGGCCTTCACAACATTGAAATTCACCGGAAAGTTTTTCTTTCCGCAGGTCGTTGTCATTACAGAAGATGTTCAAAATGTCCACCTCCTGATTTACTAAGGCAGGGAAGTTCGGAATTACACCACACTGCTGCAAGAACCACTGACAGAACCTAACTCGTGCAGGGTAATCTGCTGGTGACAGGGCCTGTACACGTTGCAAATGATGAGGATACAATTGATACTCTTTCAACAGTCTCCAGACAGTCGTATGAGGAACATTGACTTGCAACGCTACCCTTCGTGTGCTGATAGAAGGAGTCATGTTCACAGCCTCCAGAATCTCCTCCTGTACTTCTGGAGTTGTAGATCTTGGTCGTCCCCTTCCCAAACCAGGAGAGTTAAATTTTCCATACTCGCATAGACGGTAATGGAGACGTACAAATGTCTTCCGATCTGGACATTGTCGCTGTGGGTACCTCTCCTGGTACAAACGACAAGCCAGCGCAGCATTGCCGTCCGCCTTACCGTACATGAAGTGTATCTCTGCCAGCTCTTGATTTGAATACATGTCGTACAGTCTAACGCCTACACAACACTGAATGTAACCTTCGCCTCAGAATGAACTGTCAGAGTGCCCTCTTAATGTCTCCTTAGACGGGAACGACCTGCGGAAAGAAAAACGTTCCGGTGAATTTCATTGTTGTGAAGGCCATAACTCGGAAATAAAGCATTTTCGGACACATGTTGTAATGAACTATTTTGATTGTCTACATGTGGGAGCTGGCCTTCTATGCCCAAGGTTGTGGGTTCGATCCCGGGCCAGGTCAATGGCATTTAAGTGTGCTTAAATGTGACAGGCTCATGTCGGTAGATTTACTGGCATGTAAAAGAACTCCTGCGGGACGAAATTCCGGCACATCCGGCGACGCTGATATAACCTCTGCAGTTGCGAGCGTCGTTAAATAAAACATAACATTTACATGTGGGAAATACATACCTGAAATTATGCCCCGTATTTTTGAAACACTCTGTATATAAGTTAATCATACAACGCGAATATTATACGTAATCTGTGGCGAATCCCTTTCGATTATAAAGATGATGTGAAAAATTAATACACTCGAAGGAGCAAAGCTCGTACAATAACCTAGTAGTTGGTACAGTGTCATTAAATAATGAACTATAATAATAATAATAATAATAATAATAATAATAATAATAATAATAATAATTACCATATTAAATACAATTTGCAATGCAATATACTAACTTGATGGTAAGAGAGATATGAGCCGGCCTGGAAAACGATGGACTGAGAGAAGCAGGGACAGATGGCATTAGTGTTGTTGATGGTGATTTAGGATGATGGTTATGATGTTGAACGTGCAGTAAATATTGCATTACCGTGGATTTTTTATTTTTTTCGTGTGATTAATATTGCAGTCTAGTCCTGTGTGATGACCAGTCGGCGAGTGTACTTGAGTTGCACTTATTTGTCAGCGCGAACAATTCCATCTTTGTGCGTGATAATTTGATGAATGGTAGTTTCCTCTGCACTGTTTGTCGTGGGCGGTTGTATTGTCGGAGAGGTGTCGCTCTCTGCCGCTGGAGGCTGTTTTGTGCAAAGTTATATGAATGTTGTAACAACCCCTCCAAGTCCTAAACCAATATTGATTCTTTTACCCTTGTTTCTACTGCAACGTGCAGAGTGAGAGAGACACTCTTGTGGTTGGTGTAGGCTACAGTGCAATTGTCCGCATTGTTCGGCGGTACAGTCGCCGAAACAGCAACTCGGCGCCGGCCAGCCGGCTGCTCTGCGTAGAACTTGAACTTATCCTTGAAAAACTGTTCGATGTCGTAAACAATCGCGTAAATGTAGGCCATTGCAAAAAACGAGAACCGAAATAAAAGAGAAAATGAATGCTGAACTAAACATTGGGCAATAACATCAACTGGTTAATAACACAGTAATCCCTCCTTATTCGCGGACTCTGTATCTGCGGTTTCAGTTATCCGCGATTAACCTTGGCGACTTCTTTTTTACACAATTTAACGTCGCTCTAATTTCTGGCAGCCAATCGCGTTCCAGGTCGGCTACATTTAAACGTATGCGTCTTGTGATTCGCTGATTCATTTTTTTAAGGCTCGATAAATACTTAATATAATCGCTCGCCATTTTAGCTCTGTCGTTGGCGTTCGCAGAAAGCACACGAAGACGTTATTTGCCGCTCAATTATTTGCTGAATTACAGTGCGTTTGATTTATTATAATAGGAGCTACGACATGATAATGTTTAACGGTGTGGCAAATAGATTTCTCGTATGGTAGCTTGGCAACGAAAGAACAAAAATGGCGAACGATACTACCTACCTAGACTTTATAGAGCCTTCACTTTCTAAGACGTAAGCAAAGAGGCGGAGTCACGCCGGAAATAACAGCGTCGGGACTATAGTGTATTAATCGAAAAAAAAAATATATATATATAAAATATAAATGGCGACTGCACTTGTTCACAAGTGTAATAATAATAATAATAATAATAATAATAATAATAATAATAATAATAATAATTTCTATTTTCGCTGGCAGAGTTAAGACCATAAGGCCTTCTCTTCCACTCAACCAGCCTTAATCAATACAATACATATTTAAATTACGAATATTTACACTATACTTAAAAGGTTCTCCAGCAATATTCTTCAGTTAAGTTTTAACGACTAGTAGACTACATATTTATTTAAATTTAGATAAACCTATAAGATAAAGTGACTTAATTTATGAGTTAATTTAATTCAATCAATTATAATTAATTTGAGATTTGAGATAGCTAGTAAAATGATGAAAATTAATTTAATATAAGCTTACTAGAACTATGTCATAGGGAGAAAAAAAAAATATATATATATATAAATCTAAAATATATTTCTATAATGAGACTCTCATCTTTTACAATATCCACCTCGCGTCAATGGAATTCCTTGTCACAAAGTATTAGGGGCTGCAAGACAACAAACACCTTTAAGAACAGCTTAAAAGATAACCTTATTAGCATTTCACTCCAATCATACTGATTTAAACTATCACTGACTACACTGTTACTTTTTTCTTTAGACATCATCCTGATTGTGCTGTATTTTCAAAATTGTCTCATAATAATATCTTTCTATTACCTAATATCATTTGAAATATATTAACATTCTATGTATTTTAGTTTAATTCTGCTACACAGTTTATTTCAGTGTTTAATTAATAGTTCATAGTATTTTGTTGTTTAATTCTTAAATAACTCTTGTATACATGTAACTCTCATCTAAATCAAATTGTTGAATTCTTTGTAAGTTCATGCATATGTAGGCCTATATACACGTTTTGCTGGTTGAGTGGAAGAGAAGGTCTTACGGTCTTAACTCTGCCAGCTAAAATAAATCATTATTATTATTATTATTATTATTATTATTATTATTATTATTATTATTATCATTAATGTAATTGCCATTAGAGGTTTTGTAAATCTATTTAGAGAAATTAATGATAATAATAAGAATGGACAGATGTTAGTTTCATTATATGAGGCGTTCAGAAGTCAACATGATTAACTCCACTTTTGGTTATTTCAGAGTTTATAAGTTGACATTGTATTAAATTGCCCATATTTTCAGTGGTCAATGTGATTTACCCCATAGTTCAGTAGAAAGCCCACAGACTGCAGCATTCTTCTTGACTACATCACAGAATTAATAGTGTGTGTTTAACTTTAACCTTGAATATCTCAAAACCTTTGGAAAAGGAGTTAATCATGTTGACTTCTGAACGCCTCATATGTAATAAATATTAATCAGCAATCACCCTTTGACACAGAAATTGGTCGCTGTTCATAGACTAAGTCCTACCTCGGGATAGCTCGGGAATCATCGTGTAAGCTGTATCCACACTCGTGCGTTTTGCATAGACAGATTCGAACCCCGGTCTTTGGAACGAGAAGAAAGTGCTCTACCTCTAATCCGTAAAGGTTTCGTGGGAATATTATGTCGTTTCATGACATAAATACTATATACTCGTATGTCGCAGCTAGGACTTCGACCTCTTCCTCGATGCTTAATTTTTCCCCGTGTGAATCCCGCCTTAACCCGAACGACACTTGGGCAAATTCACACTACAGAAGAGCGACCATTTTCCGTGTGAATGGGTATACAACGCATTCATCATCATCATCATCATCATCATCATCATCATCATCATCATTATTATTATTATTATTATTATTATTATTATTATTATTATTTCCTCTCTTAATATCTTTTCGTTTGTAATTTGTCATATCATATCATAAACCTTTAAACCTATTGATTTTCCATCTCAAAATTTGTTTCTAGACTTTAATGTACTTAACGTAAGACAAATTTATTATATTGTATTAATAAAATTCATACATAAAAATCGAAATAATTTTGAATTGTGTTCTCATAGTTATGAAACAAAAGGTATGAAACCTTCAAGATTTTTTGAACCAAAATGCAACAACGTTACAGCATTTAATCGTAATAGTAATTTAGGCCCAAGAATATATAACAAATTTATATTTAAATATCCTAATCTTGTCAATTCTAATAGGTCTAGTATTAAATTTAAAAAGTTATGTATGGATTTTATAAAAATTGAAAAATTGTAAATTTAAATTTAAATTTCAATTCAGGAATCCGCCCCTGAGCACGAGTTCTACTCTATCAGGGGCGAGCTAAAGTTTTTCTGTATATATTATATTTTATGTTACAATTATTAGCAAAATAATAAATAAATAAATAGGAATTATAATTGACAGGAAAATGCTACAATGTAGAAAGTGTCTGGTATGAGCTGGATTACAGACAGGGTATTTGTTGGGTCAAGAATTGAGCTCACATTGAACCTATAGGTTTGCGCTCTCTGAGGCGGTTCACAGCTCGCGAGCGGAATGGAGATATTGGCTGCGCTCTGTATGAGGGTGGACTGGAAGAAGTGCTGAACTCGTACAAAATGTACACAGAAGGAAGTACTAGTACGAGTGTTCGTAAAGTGAATTCCCGCTCATTGTTTATAAAACTATCTTGGACCATTATTAATCAATAAGGAAATATTCATTTTACAGAAATATTAGAAATTATATAGCTACTTAAATATACCATATCATTTTGTTATATTTTTATTTATCAGTACATCAAAACGGACTTTTATGCTGTTGGCAGCTGAAAGGAACAGTACTGATCGTAATGAAACATCAGTTACAGATGTTCGATGTCTGCTTTTATTAAAGTTGATTATAGAAAACAGTTGCTCACAAATATAAATGTTGAGCCAAACATAGCAATCATTTTCACAGCCAGCCTGTGTAGTCGTGGATATTATTGCTGAGGTTTAGTCTTGTAAAACTCAACCCCGCTAGTAGTATTATTCAAACGATCTTTAGCCCTTAGGTCACATTGAAGATCAATAAGTTCAAGCTGTAAATCGTATGACACTGTTTCAACTGGTGTTGATAGAATTTATTATGCTAACTTTAAATTCCTGTCCAATTAAGACAAGATCTTGCCACCTAGAATTAAATTCATTTTGAATTTCAATGAGTATATGCACCTAACCCTTTAACATGGCTTCATCATGAGCAGTTTGTATCGTTGAAAAGCGAGCCATCTTACTTACTGGCTTTTAAGGAACCCGGAGGTTCATTGCCACCCTCATATAAGCCCGCCATTGGTCCCCGAGCAAGATTAATCCAATCTCTATCATCATATCCCACCTCCCTCAAATCCACTTTAATATTATCTTCCCATCTACGTCTCGGCCTCCCCAAAGGTCTTTTTCCCTCCGGTCTCCCAACTAACACACTATATGCATTTCTGCATTCGCCCATACGTGCTACATGCCCTGCTCATCTCAAACTTCTGGATTTAATGTTCTTATATATATATATATATATATATATATATATATATATATATATACAGTAGAACCCCGATTATCCGTCAAACTATTAACCGACTGGCGGATTATCCGACTGTCTTTCTTCCGCATTTTTTTTACTCTAGAAATATATGAAGTACTGTAGGCCTACATTCATTAGCACGCTATTTTTTCTAGAGAGGGTTATTACAAGACTTTAATCCTTATACAGTATAGTCTACTATTCGAGTTGTCATGGGTATCAAAAGAAATCGTGTTGTGCTAAGTATAAAAAAGTGCAAATAACTGAGTGGATTAGGAAACGAGAAACTGTGGCTCATCTCAGAATACGAGATTCAAATCACAACTGTGTGCAATTTAATAAAAATCAAGGATAAAGTGTATAATGTATGTAAATCTACAACATGAGACCTCCACTATTTGTATCTTTCTACAGACAGCCATTACAAAGATTTTCCTTTTCTCTTAAAAACCCGTTGTTAACAACCAGACATAAATCGGTGAACTTCTGGCCCACTACCTAGCGTGTTGAATAAAAGATCATAGAGGAAATCACGAAAGTGTAAACATTATTCACTAAATTTACGAAAATATTTTATGGTACGGATTATCCGATTTTTTCGATTAACCGTTCGGCCCATCCCGTTCATTACCGCGGATAATAGAGGTTCTACTGTATGTATATATATATATATATATATATATATATGTATATATATATATATCTGGTATGTCTTGCGTTGTAGTTTATGATACTGACACAGTAATTGTGTGTTCAGTACAAAACTTAGCTAATAATTATATCCAATTTTGTTGCAAAAAGGGAGTAGGCCTATCTCCATTATTTGTTTATGTTTTACATCCCAATTTGCTGATTATAATAAATGATTGAGTGATAAAATGAAATTCCTGGGTACCTAGGACAGACTCTGAAAAAGAGAAGAAGCGCAGCAAAATTTTTAATTTTTTAGAATGTTTTTTTTTTTTTTTTTTTTTTTTGTAGTTTTTCACAACTTTGTAAAAGTGGAGTTGCCTCATTTTTGCAGGGAGCCCTTTACTTGTATTGTTTTCCTTATTGTCTGTTAGGAATATAATTAAAATTTAAGGTTCCTAATATGCGTAGTATTTTTAATATTACCGGTATGCAAAATTTTCTTAGCATGATGAACTTGTCCCTTCTTCCCCTAATTGTTTTGGCAAGTATCTTTATTGGCGTTCTTAAAATATATCAAAATAACTCTTGTTTCTGGTTCTCTGTTCTCTCTATTAAGTTAAATTTATTCAATTCTATTTTTGTAACTGAACTAAAAGCGTGTATGCAACACAGGCAAAGAAGAAGAACCTTGCCTCTGCCGACACGATTTTTCACGTCGACGTGGTGGAACGGCGCGGTACTCTAATGACCCAGATGCCCATGCTAGGAAAGTCTGCTTTTTAGTGGCTCGTTGCCTGGAAAGAGCAGAAGGAGAAGTTAAGTGTAACCCACAAGGGGTAGTAAAGTCGAAAGCCGTGGTCCAGGTAATACATTTAAGAGAAGGCAATCTTACGAGAGCGCCGCGCAAATTATTCTAATTTTCTTTTCATTGAGGTTAGAAAATGGAAGTAAGAAAGATTGTATGTTGTTTACATTTTAGCATTGGATAGGAAGCCGAGATAGGCACTTGAAATGCTGAAGATTTACATTAAAGTGGATTAAATATTTATAATCTTTAATTATTGCATTAATTGTTTGTATTTTTATTTTAATGCTAGTTTTTAATTAGCATATACATTAGAGATATATGGCGAACAATAACGCTTTTTAATACACAGCTGACGTTTGCTTCTTGGAAATTATGAATCATTTCAAGTTATTTTCAAAATTAACGCTGTCATACAAAAGAGACGCGCTGTGAAGGGAGTAGAGGCACAGTCTAGTATATACAGTCACGAAGCTTGAGTTTATGAGGGTACTAGGAACAATAGACTGTGCAGGTACTATTTCGCATTGTCTGTGATGAGGCGATAGTAGCGATCCTAGTGGTTAGCAACTAGCTATGGATGCATATTTACTACATATTGAGCTTCGTGACTGCATATTATCACAGTCTAGTATATACAGTCACGAAGCTTGAGTTTATGAGGGTACTGGGAACAACACAGAACTGCACGCATTGTATTCTTCACCTGGCATAATTAGGAACATTAAATACAGACGTTTGAGATATGCAGGACATGTAAAACGTATGGGCGAATCCAGAAATGCATATAGAGTGTTTCTTGGGAGGCCAGAGGGAAAAAGACCTTTGGGGAGGCCGAGACGTAGATTGGAAGATAATATTAAAATGGATTTGAGGGAGGTGGGATATGATGATAGAGATATGATTAATCTTGCTCAGGATAGGGACCAATGGCGGGCTTATGTGAGGGCGGCAATGAACCTCCGGGTTCCTTAAAAGCCAGTAAGTAAGTACTAGGAACAATAGACTGTGCAGATACTATTTCGCATTGTCTGTAATGAGGCGATAGTAGCGATCCTAGTGGTTAGCAACTATCTATGGATGCATATTTACTTCATATTGAGCTTCGTGACTGTATATACTAGACTGTGGTAGAGGCATTGAAACTGACGATTGTCATTTATTTTTCGCCTGTAAAGAATTAAAACTACAGTTATGTTTCAACCAATTTATATGCAAAGAAAGTTTACTGTTGCACTGGAAAAAGATTCAGTAAATCTTAAACCCTTCCGAATTGCATCTTAATGACTATTACACTCTTACTACGTCATACTACTTTTGACCAATAAAACGGTACGAAAGGACGTATTTCAACCAATCATGGCTGCTTATCGCACAATTTTATCGCGTCCCTAGCATTTGTTTAATTTTATCGCGTCCCTAGTATTTGTTTAATTTTATCGCGTCCCTAGCATTTGTTTCTTTGTTTGCCAACATTTGAAACTGCGCTGGTCTGGACGTCAAAAATATATCTAAAATTACAAACCACTCCAGTCGATGCACAGCAGTTTCAAATATGACTCGCATTGGCATTCAAGAACAAGAATTAATAAAAATCACTGATCATACATATGCATCTTCTGAAATCCGATTTACAAATAAATGAAGAGCACCATTCGGAAATCCTGAATCAGTTGAATAGGCCTACACCATGTAGGCCTAAATCAACGAGTTCCACTTCTATTATGCACACGTCCAGTATAACATCAATTGAACCATCAACCACATTCAAATTTGAAAATTGTACAATCAATAATTATTCCTTTTAAAATTATTCATTCGGAAATTCTGAATAAGTTGAATACACCATGTAGGCCTAAATCAACGAGTTCCACTTATATTACGCACACGTCCAATATAACATCAATTGAACCACCAATCACATTCAAATTTGAAAATTGTACATTCAATAATTATTCCTTTTAAAATTATTCATGTTTATTTTTTATGTCATCGTCGTTAATTAAAACTTTTCTAATACTTGTGTATATTAGTTAGGTTATGCTATAGCTTCTGCTCTGAGAGGATAAAAAGAACTTCTGCTATATGATATTATGGATAGTCACGTATCAGAGATTGTTTAATATTAAGATTTATTGAATAGTAATCATTACAGTGTCTGTATAAAGACACTACTGCCATCTAGCATGCGTCTAGCGTAATATTTGTAATGTTGAGATGGTACAATAATACATTTGAAGACAGTTGTATTTTCGTAAGTCAATTAATATTTTATTGTATTGGAGTACTTCGTTACATCTAATCTTTATATACTTTCTTCTAATCGTGTAATAGTCAATTAAATCCCACTCGAGTTTTGATTTTCTCTAGCTAAATCAAAACTTCTAGTGAGATTACTGTTGATAATTTTTTTGTGAAACTTACTAACCCTTAACCGACGTGTCTATTATTTCTCTCGTAACTGACTTAATTTGTTTTACATGTACGCTATATAAATTAGGTTATTCAGCGCAGATGGATTGGTGACAGCGAAATGATATTTGGCGACATATACCGAGGATTTGTCATTTGATATTCGCCTTACGCTTAGAAAAAACCTGGGAAGAAATTCAACCAGGTAATCAGTACAAGCGGGAATCGAGCACATACCCGGATCCTCAGGCAAACGCGCTTTATAAATTATTTGGTATTATATTTATATTTATACTGTATTTATAAAATCAGTCTATAGTCCTTTGCATGGGATATTATACAATAGCCTACTTATTAGCCCTTAACTGACATGAAGCGGTCTCGCAGACCGACGTCATCCTTTCATCCCCTCCACTTTACGAATTTTATGGTCTAGAACTTTCCTCTTCTATCTATCTTCCAATTGGAGTGTAGTGATCTAGTAATACTAATTTATATTTATTATAATATAACCAATGGGGTCGTAAGCTATGAGGCATTAATAATAATAATAATAATAATAATAATAATAATAATAATAATAATAATAATAATAATAATAATAATAATAATAATAATAATAATAATAATAATAATAATGATTTATTTAGCCTGGCAGAGTTAAGGCCATACGGCCTTCTCCAACACTCAACCAGGAGTAAAAACTGCGTTACAAAAACACTACAAATTTACAAAGTACATAACAATTTTACACACAAAACTGAATAAGATAATAATAATAATAATAATAATAATAATAATAATAATAATAATAATAATGATTTATTTAACCTGGCAGAGTTAAGGCCATACGGCCTTCTCTAACACTCAACTAGGAGTAAAAACTGCGTTACAAAAACACTACAAATTTACAAAGTACACCACAATTTTACACACAAAACTGAATAAGATAATAATAATAAAATGTAAACAACAAGTAAGAAGAAATAGGACATAATATATAACATAGAGAAAGAAAGAAAAAAGCATAATAAAATGTGAACAGCAGGTCAAAAATAAATGAGGCATACAAAGTATAAAAAAATAAGACAATTATTGATAATAATAATAATAATAATAATAATAATAATAATAAATAAGAATAGTAATAATAATAATAATAAATAAGAATAGTAATAATAATGATAATAACAATAATAATAATAACAATAATAATAATAACAGGCCTAATAGTAATAATAATACTAATAGTAGTAATAAAATAGTGCAGTACAAAGCATACAATGAATACAATATTTTTAAGTACACACAGTGAGGAAAATTATGATTATATATAGCTCAACTTATCACATCAGAGATGTACCATTATCGGAAAAAATGAAAACAAAAATATAAAATAAGTTAAATATCACTAGAACATAAAAAAAATGTGAATACGTGGAAACATGCAATACAACACTTGTCATAATAGTAAGTTAGTTTGGCAACTCGTCATAAGATAATTTTCTAACTTCGATTTGAAAGATTTCAATGTTCGGCAGCCCTTAATTCTATAATTCTAAAAGGCGATAGATATTATTATTTCCAGCGGTAGTACTTGTAAATTAGATTGCTTTGGTGATCAAGACCGTTCTATGACTCATTTTCTTTTTGAGAGCTGACCTCTCACTTGCCGACATAACTGTTGTTCACATCCAATCACAAGCGAAGTCAACTATGAACGGAACACCGCTACTTTACGCTTCGTGCAACAAAAACGTGGACAACTTATATTTCAGACAAAATATAAAAATAGATTATTTGTAGCGCCAGAATACTCTCTCTCTCTCTTTCTTCACATTTTATAATTGGAAAGTAAACGACTGTATAGAATGAAGTCAGTGAGGAGGAGGTTGAATAAAATGCATTCAAGCTTTCTGACCCCAATAAACAGAGATGCGTTCCGAGCGCCCAACCCCTTTGCTATGGATGGAAGATTCTGCTCTCCTCTCAAGAGTATTTAGGTTAAGTGCTGGACCGAATAAATGGATATATGTTCACTTCTGTAATGAAGATAAACAGTTCCATAATTCACTACATAAATCGTCAAGAACCTATCTAAAATGTCTCATATTAACCCCAATAAACACAAACGTTTCCATTTCTTATTATAAACGAGATGATAACATATTTTTAAATGGCGAACATAAACTTACTTACTGGCTTTTAAGGAACCTGGAGGTTCATTGCCGCCCTCACATAAGCCCGCCATTGGTCCCTATCCTGAGCAAGATTAATCCAGTCTCTATCATCATATCCCACCTCCCTCAAATCCATTTTAATATTATCCTCCCATCTACGTCTCGCCCTCCCCAAAGGTCTTTTTCCCTCCGGTCTCCCAACTAACACTCTATATGCATTTCTGGATTCGCCCATACGTGCTACATGCCCTGCCCATCTCAAACGTCTGGATTTAATGTTCCTAATTATGTCAGGTGAAGAATACAATGCGTGCAGTTCTGCGTTGTGTAACTTTCTCCATTCTCCTATAACTTCATCTCTCTTAGCCCCAAATATCTTCCTAAGAATCTTATTCTCAAACACCCTTAACCTATGTTCCTCTCTCAAAGTGAGAGTCTAAGTTTCACAACCATAAAAAACAACCGGTAATATAACTGTTTTATAAATTCTAACTTTAAGATTTTTTGACAACAGGCTGGATGATAAAAGCTTCTCAACCAAATAATAACAGGCATTTCCCATATTTATTCTGTGTTTAATTTCCTCCCGAGTATCATTTATATTTGTTACTGTTGCTCCAAGATATTTGAATTTTTCCACCTCTTGAAAGGATGAATTTCCAATTTCTATATTTCCATTTCGTACAATATTCTCGTCACGAGACATAATCATATACTTTGTGGCGAACATAAACACGAAGCTAAATTACTGGGCCATTTCACCAAAACTGAGTTAAGTCATACTTAGCTAATTCTTGATTAAACATAAATCCTCTTTTAAATCGTTCCCCGTTTCACTGTATCAAATTAAGTGTCTTTTGCTAATGATTAGGCCTATTTGTTATTGCCGTATAACTTAACTTAAATTTTTTAATAAAAACACTTGAATTTTAGAATTACAAATCATGCTCATTCACGTCAAATTTCATCCATATCCGTCAAGTGTACTGATACATTATTATCACTCTTTAAGGGAATATAAATCTATTAATTGACATTCCATCGACATTAAGTGGACTCGTACATATTCACTTCTAAAATACTTTAAAATTTGGATTGACTCTCCATATTACATCGAGAGAACTCGTACACGCCCACTTTCAAATTAACCGTAAACATTAGAAATGACACTCCATATCTGTCGCGATTGATCTCCTCGAGATGAAATCCGAGCGTACACTCAGTGTCAGCGATGGAGTATGGCCGCTGTCATGGCAACGTAATATTAACAGCGTAGTTGAGAAACTCGATTAAGTCCGATATAATTATTACATGGTGCCTAACGTACGTATGCATGCTACACGTAGAAATATTTAGTGTGTGTATTTGTTTTTGTGCGAGATCGTGCGTATTTGCTTGGTTTCCGCACAAAACCAATCCGCGGATAGTCTAAAATTCCACGTTCAGTATTCCCAACCTAACACACACAACAATTTCCCTCTTCTTGCCGCTTAAGTGACATATTGATTTTACTGCTTTAGGCTTTTAACGTATTATTTTTAAAGACGTTCAATATAGTAATAATTATAAATTGGAAACTTACCACTGCAATTTCACCTAAATTGCACTGTTAATTATTGTTTTTAAATATTTGCAACAATTAAGTGAACTCTACAACTCCACTAAAGTTACTGCATTCGTGATCCAAGTAACATTAAGGAAGCCGTGAAAAAATCAACAAGATTCCATAGACTGGGGTGAAAAAAAAGACAGACGTATATCACGGTCTGCTGGAGTATAGTAAACACAGAAAACATTTTAAAGCAACAATGTTGAAGATAGATATTTTTGTTTTGCAAATTTGCCGTCATTGAACAGAAACCAAGATGGAGATTTCATTGCAACTAATTAGAAATTCCTCTTTCAGGTATGTAATAAACGATCTTCGCACAAAATAATGTACGATACACGAGCGGTATGTTTTCTTTCAATTCTCGGAAATTAAAAAAGCTCAATTACGTTTCGCTTTTTCAAACTTTTCCTTGAACATGAAAACTTCAACATACCGCTCTTGTAACGCATATTACTATTGTGTTGCAAATCTAGTACTGAAATGGAACTCGCCATACAACTAAAACAAAAGAAGTTTTTAAAATTATTTCCACAAGAATGCCGGCATTCCAGACAGCCCTTCCGGCAGACGTAACTGCTGAAAAGCCACAGAGAAAATTAAAGTTATCAAGTAAGCCACACTGCAGAAAAGCACATGACAAAGACGATGTCTAAAAGACCGAGAAGGAGATAGAAGCCCTTGTTCTAAACCAGCGGTGATCAAACTGGGTATCGTGATTACATCGTGTACTCAAAGACATTCAATTCATACTGGTGAGGGGAGTTTCCTGTACATTGCTCTCTGTCTCGCTCACGTACTGAAGGTAAGCAGTGTCGGTACCATGTCGCTCTACAAACCCTCTGGCTATACGAGTAGGAACAGAAAGTTTCGTACAGAATGGAAAGAGGAATTCATTCGCTGTTCTGTCGGAGAAAATGTAATATGTTGCTTTGCTCAACAGTTCAATTAGTAGTAGTATATAGAAGCGACATTACAGGGCATTACGCTGAATACATAGGCATAACAGGTATTATTATTATTATTATTATTATTATTATTATTATTATTTATCAGCAAGTGTTACCATAATCCTTATATTCGTGCCTTAATATATAGGCCTACATTTTCCCTTGAATGATAACATAATTACTACGCCATATCTCCATTTTAATTCCTTTTTTAACTTTTGATAACTATTATGAGTTATTTACTAGTGATTCATTTAATAATAATAATAATAATAATAATAATAATAATAATAATAATAATAGTAATAATAATAATAATAATAATAATAATAATAATACTGATACCTTTAGCAGCAGCAGCAGTAGTAGTAGTAGTAGTAGTAGTAGTAGCAGTAGCAGCAGCAGCAGCAGTAGCAGTAGTAGTAGTAGTAGTAGTCATAATAATAATAATAATAATAATAATAATAATAATAATAATAATAATAATCTATACTAATACTAATAATAAATCTGTAGCAAAATTTTTCTGGTAATTTTCGATTTTCCAAAAAAATTGGTGTTAAAATGTATAATTAACCATCCTGAAACCGAAAATATTTTTTAAAATTTTTTTTGTATGTATGTATGTATGTATGTATGTATGTATATCTGTCTGTCTGTCTGTCTGTCTGGATGTTTGTTACCTTTTCACGCGATAATGGCTGAACGGATTTCGATGAAAATTAGAATATAAAAAAGTTCGTTGTAACTTAGATTTTACGCTGTATGGAATTCAAAATACGTTATTTAAAAGGGGGTTATAAGGGGGCCCGAATTAAATAAATCGAAATATCTCGCTTATTATTGATTTTTTGTGAAAAATGTTACATAACAAAAGTTTCTTTAAAAATTATTTCCTATAAGTTTTATTCTTTGCAAAATTTTGATAGGACTGATATTTAATGAGATATGACTATCAATATTAATTTTTGAATTGCATAATAACTTGAATTGAATGTTGTATTGTTGTTGCGTTACATTTCTTCAGTTTAACAACATTTAAATACAAAGAAAATAATTTCACTTCCCTCATAATGTCGTTATACCGACATTTGACTGCATTAGACAGGAGTGATCTCTATCAGTATCACATCAGTTTCATTTTAATTTTTATTTTCATATGGTAGAGCAATTGGCTTCGGGCTGGAAAGTTTCGGGTTCAACTCCGGGTGGTGGCAGAATTTTTCTCGTTGGCAAAACATCCACAACGACCCCCGAGGTTCACTCAGCCTCCTATCTAGTTGGATCCGGAAGTAAAAGACGATCTGAACGTGGTATCGAGCACACCACATTATTCTAGTGCCAAGGTCATAGAAATCATCGAGCTTTACCCCATGTCTCCAGAGACCATTCATGGCATCTAAAAGAAGATACTTTACGTTCCTCCTTAAATAATTTCTCGTCCTAATTCTCTCAATGACTTCTCACTAATACACAGTAAGTTACTTAAATCTGCAAGAGCATATTCCAATAAACCACACAATTCTTATTTACCCTAAATAATTTCACATTCGAAAAATTGGGTTTTAAATATGCACATGAATAATACGATTTAAAATAAATGCCAGCTAAACTTTATAGGCCTAAGTAAGAATATTTTTATACCAATGTGCTTAAAGTAGAAACCACGCCGTAACTTTTCATAACAAAGAAGTCAATTAGAGAAAATGTTAAAAACTTTCCCACCGACGACGTGACGTACACTGCAAGGCACAGCGTTCATGGCAGAAAATTGTCTGCTCTGAAACGCTCTGAAGAAGAAAGCCTTGAGCAGTTGAAGAGAGCAATGAATAAAAAGTAGGTCCGCATGGTGCCTACCAGAACTTATTCTTGTACACAGTTGCTAAGAGAAGTTCTCCTGAGGCGTGAATCTTACATTTTCTAACTTTAGATTTTATGTATGATATTTTATTTTTCTTTATACTTCGTAGAGAAGATATTTCAATGCTGTAAAGCTTTATCTTTAGAATTTCAAAAAAAAAAAAACAATTATTTCAGTTATCGTCACATTGGTAAACCACGGTATGACATTGGTAATCGGAGGCATGACATTGGTAATCGGAGGCATGACATTGGTAATCGGCGGCACGACATTGGTAATCGGTGGCATTACATTGGTAATCGGTGGTATGACATTGGTAATCGGAGGCATGACATTGGTAATCGGCGGCACGACATTGGTAATCGGTGGCATTACATTGGTAATCGATGGCATTACATTGGTAATCAATGGCATTACATTGGTAATCGACGGCATTACATTGGTAATCGACGACACGACATTGGTAATCGACGACTCAACATCGGTAATCGGTGGCATTACATTGGTAATCGGGGCACGACATTGGTAATCGACGGCACAACATCGGTAATCGATGGCATTACATTGGTAATCGATGGCATTACATTGGTAATCGACGGCACGACATTGGTAATCGACGGCACAACATCGGTAATCGATGGCATTACATTGGTAAACCAGGGTATGACATTGGTAATCGGTGGCATGACATTGGTAAACCGCGGCATGACATTGGTAATCGTTGACATTACATTGGTAATCGGGGCACGACATTAGTAATCGACGGCACATCATCGGTAATCGGCAGCATGGCATCGGTAATCGGTGGCATTACATCGGTAATCGGCGGCACGACATTGGTAATCGACGGCACAACATCGGTAATCGGCAGCATGGCATCGGTAATTGGCGGCATTATATCGGTAATCGGCGGCACGACATTGGTAATCGACGGCACAACATCGGTAATAGGTGGCATTACATTGATAATCGACGGCACAACATCGGTAATCGACGGCACAACATCGGTAATCGATGGCATTACATTGGTAATCGGCGGCACGACATTGGTAATCGACGGCACAACATCGGTAATCGGCAGCATGGCATCGGTAATCGGTGGCATTATATCGGTAATCGGCGGCACGACATTGGTAATCGACGGCACAACATCGGTAATCGGCAGCATGGCATCGGTAATCGGTGGCATTACATCGGTAATCGGCGGCACGACATTGGTAATCGACGGCACAACATCGGTAATCGGCAGCATGGCATCGGTAATCGGTGGCATTACATCGGTAATCGGCGGCACGACATTGGTAATCGACGGCACAACATCGGTAATAGGTGGCATTACATTGATAATCGACTGCAGAACATCGGTAATCGGCAGCATGGCATCGGTAATCGGCAGCATGGCATCGGTAATCGGCGGCACGACATTGGTAATCGGCGGCGTGACATCGGTATTTTACTTATTACTAGCGGTGTTATCGGTATGTATTCATTAGCAGCGTGGTCATTCGTCGCTATTTTACTCATTACCAGTGTGGTTATCGGTATCTTACTCATTACCAGCATTGTCAGACTCACAGTTAGTGGTATCACACTTATAATCAGCGAGTTCATAATCAGCAAGGTAACAAACGTTGTAAGCATCTTGAAGTCCGTTAAGAACATTGCCATTGCCATAGCTATACCCGTTATATTCCACATTGCCATTGCCATTATCGCATTTACATTTGAGCTCTTCATAGCACACTCAGCTCCATCATAATCTCTAATTTTAGAAGCTGGAGCACGATTATCAGGATTATAATAATCGTGATCATTATGGCAGAAATGTATAAAAATTGTCATCAACATAATCGGAACTATCAGCATCGCCGTCAGTAACATCCGTCCTCCGTTAAGAGCTGCAATGTAGCAATATTTGTAGGTGCAACGTGTGCTTAAAAATTGACCCCATTGATAGCATTTACGTTCTTATTCTCTTTAGAATAATATTATGAGGAGCATTGCCTAAATCCATTATTTAAGAGACGGAAAATCTTTCAAATTACTTTTTGTCATTCTTTAAAACAGGATTTAAGCCACAATCGCATTTGTCGCATCTTGCTATTCGACTTCTAAAAATGCAACAATCTTTGACTGTAAACGTGCAAAAACGCGACAACCACATTGGACTTCAGAAATGAAGATGGTAATGGAGAAAATGAAATCAGAGATGTGTTTGAAATAATCTGAATTTAAATGAGATGCTAATGGTATGGACATGTTCATAAAGGTATTGAGCAGTGTACTGTATGTTCGGGAAATGATTTCAAAGAGTTAGTGTAATTCATATAGGTTAACAAGTTAAGTGAACAATTTCTTCTAATATATTTTGATTTATATAATTCCATCGCATACTCTAAATTGTGAGCGAGGATTTAGTTGCATGAATCTTGTAAAAACTGGAAGTAGAAACCGCCTTTCAGCAAAAAGAGTTAGCACTCTGCTAACAATAAATATTGAAGGGCCTACTAGTAAAGAATTTCAATGTTTATAGAGTGCCCATAAAATAACGTATTTTAATGTGATGTAAATTCAGCAGTAATTGATTCTAAACACACCTACTGTCGGTGACTCAGGAGAAGACGAGAGCGGACTGAGGAGGAAGGGATGTGAACAGATAATGTACAACACGTCAATATTTGTACTGCAGTAAGCGGAAACATTAGGTCTCCTTCTGTTCAACTTAGCTTTAATTTCCATACGCATTGTTACTCATGTTTCCTGCACGAGTAATAACCTGGCTACTGGGATGCTTATCTGAGCGATGTTTATAATAATCAGCAGCGATAGTCAAGAAGGTCACATTCTTTTCGCTCGTCTTCTCCTGAGTAAAGGACAGTACGTCTAATGATTTACTTACATAAATATATCTGTATGTATGTATTTATTCACACTGCAAATGGGTATTGCCTATACCCAGTGGCTGTGATAATTAATTAAACTCAATAATGACAATTAATAATAAAACAATTAATTAAAAAATACAATTAATAATAATAATAATAATAATAATAATAATAATAATAATAATAATAATAATAATAACAGGGAGCATACTAAATTAAATGAAGTACAATCATTTAAAATAACATTTAAAGTAAATGTAATTTGTATCTTAACCCTAAGTTCGAACTAAAACTCACGAGTATGATATGTTCATACCTGCACAAGTACCTTTCAGCATTACACTCATTTCGCTGACAACTCACTCACTGCACTGGAACTACGACACATTTCACTGATTCTATCCTGATTTCACTAACACTTCAAAAATATTTCACTGTTCAAATACTTTGCATTGCCACTATAAACTACAAAACTTCACTGACAGAAAAACACTTTAGTAAGTCTGCAGATAAAGCATTCCAGTCCCTGATAGTACGATTGAGAAAATAATACTTTCCAATGTCCGTCCTCTGTCTTCTTTCCCTCAATTTATATGAGTGGTCATTCCTTGAAGAGTAATTTGGCTGCTGCAACCTAATCTAGAGTGAGATAAGATGGATTGGAACTAATAAAACTCCAAGAAACAAATTACATAACTTTTTATTTCTGCATACTTTATTAATTTTATCTTTCTGTACAATTATTCATAATATTCCACAAGTAATTCGCAGTTTGCACAAATATAATTTTCATTTGTGCAATTTTGCTAAAATTATTTATTTTCTAGCTTAAACCCTTCTTTAAAACCGATCACTATAACAATGTATTTGATTTGTTCTAAGTAAGAAATTGTCAACTTTTCTGCTTCTCAGAACTCTTCGTTATATTTTATTAAGAAATTTCATGTTTCGTTAACTGAAAATTTCTGCAAGAAAGAAGAAAGAACTTTTATCATTATACACGAGCATCTATGCCATAGGTCCTATCGCTCTCCTAGCATTTGTTTGTTTCATCACTACCCTAGCATTTGTTTCTTTGTTTGCCAACATTTCAAACTGAAAATTCTTTACGGTACTATAAACCATGCTTTGCGATCGTCATTTGTTTCCCCGCATAGATAGTCAACTGAAAATGGCGGCTCCATTCAAACGTGTTGGTGCATTAGTGAAATAGAATTTTAATAAGTCAATTAACATCTATTTTATTGTATTAGAGCACTTTATTTCTTCTAAACTTTATATACTTTCTTCTGTTTTTATCATCTCCCTACCATTTGTAGATTTGTTTGCCAACATTTCAAACTGCAAATTATTTACGGTACTATAAAACATGCTTTTCGATCGTGATTCGTTTACAGCATAGGCAGTCAAGTGAAAATGGCGGGTCCTATTTATTATTGGGTTATTTTACGACGCTTTATCAGCATCTTAGGTTATTTAGCGTCTGAATGAGATGAAGGTGATAATGCCGGTGAAATGAGTCCGGGGTCCAGCACCGAAAGTTACCCAGCATTTGCTCGTATTGGGTTGAGGGAAAACCCCGGAAAAAACCTCAACCAGGTAACTTGCCCCGACCGGGATTCGAACCCGGGCCACCTGGTTTCGCGGCTGACCGTTACTCCACAGGTGTGGACTGGCGGCTCCTTTCAACCGTTTTGATGAAGCTAAAATTAGCGAAATAGAATTTCAGTAAATCAATTACTATAATTTGCTCTCGATGTAGTAGCGAGCATGAACTTGAAACTCGGTGGTATCATTCTTTGGGTTCTTCCATTAGTCGAATTTCCAGTCTTGGCTTAGATTTCCTCATGTTAAGACCAAGACTGTTTACTCTAATGAAATGAACGAATTTGAAAGTCTTTGGATGAAATTTACGCCCTTAAATATTGAAATGAAAGTTGATTAATGTGTTTTTTAAAGCTTTTTTCACCTAAATCTGTGAATTTCGTCGTAAGGAGACTGTTGAACAATAATGAAATAGACACAACAAATTCGGACCTCATCCTTTCTTCGGACCTGAAAAGACCAATAGGCCTACTCTACTCAGGAGCTTCCTCTTTGAGTCCTATAACAATTTTTTTCCTTCCCGTCTCGTTATTAATTCATGACGGCCTTCTCTACTTTTCTCTCGTATTCCCATCCTCCTATTCTTTATTTTCCGCTCTTTATTACTCTTCTTCCTTAATTTATTCATTTTGTACTCCCCCTGATTTCTGAAGCAGTGTACCGGCACCCGAGAAAGAGGAACGTCCCTACACCTCGCTGCTTTCTCTCTCTCTGCCGAGAACGCAAACCGTAAGACGCAAGTTAAAGTGAAAATTGTTTACAATCTACGGCAGAAGTAACAATTGAGAGATGCTAGTGGACTAAAAATTACTTATTAGCTCATCCACTTACTCCCTCGTCCACTGCCGACTGTACAATCACACTCTCGCTCACCCAGTTCACCCAATCACTGGCTCATCACTATCTTCATCACTTTACGGAGGCTTTAACACCAAAATGACAAGTGGCAGGAGGCAAGTAGCAAATGACATGAAGTTTTCAGAAGAAAGTGGCACTTGTCAGTGGCAAATGTTTTCTTTTACTTATTTCTCAGTTCCCAACATGTCTTCTGACGTTAAATGTTATGTTTGATTTAACGACGCTCGCAACTGCAGAGGTTATATCAGCGTCGCCGGATGTGCCGGAATTTTTCCCGCAGTAGTTCTTTTATATGCCAGTAAATCTACTGACATGAGCCTGTCGCATTTAAGCACACTTAAATGCCATCGACCTGGCCCGAGATCGATCCCGCAACGTTGGGCATAGAAGGCCAGCGCTATACCAACTTGCCAACCAGGTCAACTCTTCTGACGTTGATGTTGATATAATTATTGCTTTGATCGCTGTTGTGATCGCCAGAAGAAGACGTAAAAGGAGGTACTTCCATATCTAAGAGACAATGCGCAGCACTTATGTAGTCTCAAGACAATTAGCGTTGCATATAATTTCAAGGGAAAAATTGTTGAAAAATCCTAGTTGGGACAAGTTATTTGGTTAAGTTTTTTTCAGGGATTTTCCCCCAACCCATCAATTGCAAATGCTAGGCAATTTACGATGCTGGACCACGGACTCATTTCGCTGGCATTATCACCTTCATCTCATTTGACGCTAAATAATCATATCAGTTGATAAAGCGTCGTAAAATAATCAACTAAAAATATTAATCAATTGATTTAATTTATCTAAAAATAGAAAATATAGTAAAAAGAACCCAACCACTAGAAAAAGCTGACAACAGCCTGTTAATCACTGTCATCTGTGTAGAAGTGATGTGGGACAGGGTTCTTTACTTGTGGAACTGACATTAAAGTAAGAATTGAATGGAAATCAAATGAAAGTCACGGGTAGTAGTCGCAAAATTATTGTGACAAATTATAATTTATAGAACACATAAAAATACTTTAGAGTATTTGCTTACAATATATGGAAGATTGTCACTATAAAAACCCCACTTTATTATTATTATTATTATTATTATTATTATTATTATTATTATTATTATTATTATTATTATTATTATTATTATTGTTATTATTATATCTGTGCTTTTTCTTTTTACTTATTTTTGTTATTTAATTATGTATTTGTTTTAAAATTTTGTGGAATGCCCCCTGGGCACGAGTATGTACTCTTTCTGGAGGCACTAGAGCAGGCCTGCTCAAGGTTTGCGCTCTCCGAGTCGGGTCACAGCTCGAGAGCGGAATGCAGATATTGTCTGCGCTCTGCATAAGGGTGGACTGGAAGAAGAGGTGATGTCGTACAAAATGTACACAAAAGGAAGTACTAGTACGAGTGTTCATGAAATGAATTCCCGTTCAGTGTTTGCAAAACTATCTTGGACCATTATTAATTAATAAAGAAATATTTATTTTACAGAAATAATATAAACTCTATAGCTACTTAAGTATACAATGTCATTTTGTTATATTTTTATTTATCAGTACATTAAAGCGGGATTTTATGCTGTTGGCAGCTGAAAGGAACATTACTGATCGTAATGAAATATCAATTACAGATTTTCGATGTCTGCCTTTATTGAGGTTAGAAAACAGTTGCTCACAAATATAAATGTTGAGCCAAACATACCAATCATTTTCAAAGCCAGATTGTGTAGCCGTGGATATTATTACTGAGGTTTAGTCTCGTAAAACTCAACCAGGTTAGTAGTATTATTCAAATGGTCTTTAGCCTATAGGCCACATTGAAGATCAATAAGTTCAAGCTGTAAATCGTATGACACTGTTTCAACTGGTGTTGAAAAATTTATTAGGATAACTTTAAACTTCTTTCCAATTAAGACAAGATCTTGGCACCTGGAATTAAATTAATTTTGAATTTCAATTAATATTTGCGCATAGTCGTTTAACATGGCTTCATCACGAGCAGTTTCTATCGTTAGAAAGTGAGCCATATTACCTTCCCGAAACTGATTTACGAAAAGTGTAAGTTTGTGACTGAAATCCTGTAATTTATGCAAAATATCAACAATGAGCTGGCCTTTTCCCTGAAAAGAGATATTTAAACGGAAGATTAATACCCTTCCTCATGTAATAATGCAACTTTCAACTCCTGAACCTTTTTACTGCGATCTTCACCAACAAAACCATCGTATCTGTATGTGTGGCTAGTAATGATGCATTATATTATGTTTTCCTCTTTCTTTCAAACTCTTGTGGCAGATAAGTATTGACTCCAGCTGCTGTGAAAAAATAAGCATTTTCCCATGCAATATTGAAAGAATTTGCCTGATGATCACTTTTCCGTCTTTTAGATTCCTCCATTATGTAGCCGTAGATAGGCAAAGTGAAATAGCTACTGATAATACACACTACACCAGATAGCTGCGTAGACTATCCTCTACCTATAGCAGGCCTACGTCATTCCCATGTACCTTCCTGGCGAGCTGTTAGACGGCTCTCCCAGGAGCGGCCGCGCTCAATGAGCACCGTTTGTGCAGGCCTGTACTGGAGTTATTTTTATATATCATCATCATCATCATCATCATCATCTCGTCCTTGCAGGTATTAGGCCTGGTGGTCTGTTGCGGTCTCCGTCCATCTCTTCAGGGGGCGTCCCAAAGATCGTCTTCCATGTGGTATATAGCGGAGAATTTGTCTTGGAAATCTGGAACGGTCCATCCTATTGACATGGTTAAGCCATTTTTGTCTATAATAGTTGACATGTTCATAAATAGGTGTAATTTTCAATTCTTTTGTAATTAGTTCATTCCTTTTGTGGTCAAGCAAGGTGTACCCGGCAGTCCTCCTTAGGAATCTCATTTACGCAGTTGTTAGGCGTTGAACAACTGAGTTTCGGACAGTCCAGGCCTCACTACCATACATGAGGATAGGTCTTGCTAGAACTTTATATGCTTTTAACCTGGTATGTTGTTTGGTTTTCGTGGTTGTGAAAACCTGGTTGATGGTTCTTAAGGCTCCATTAAAATGTTGAATATTTTCAGATATAAGGCCGTGTCTCAAAGCTCAAGTCCATACTACACACTAGTGACTAGCAACTAGATGACTTGTAAACTACACACTAGGGAGCTTTGAACATGTATGCTTAAAACATAGCCTTCTTCATAGACTATTTTTCTAAAAACCATGACATCACGGTGCAGCACTGAATTAAGAAGGCAGTGTCCTAATGCAGTTTCATTACGACTTATGTGGAAAAGATAAGGGCTTAATATATTACAATAATGTTTAAAAAATTGTACATAAGGTACTAACAATGTCAGTGTTCAAAGTTAACGTGTTATTCTACACTATATTTACATTAGTTCAGTTCCAAAGCATTTTAAAATTTCATATCCCCAATTGCTGATGAGGTATCCATGTTTGTTTAGTGAACAAGTCAACAATCAAGCAAGCATTTTCGTTTACTAGCTACTGCGGACTTGATTGCTATGCACTATGTAGCTTTGGATCATAACTTCTGACGTCACATCCGGCTATTTAGTCAACAATCTAGTTCACTTCAGCTGAAAATGTAGCTTTGAGACACGGCCTAAGCTTATCAGTAAGTTAATATAAAAAAGCAATATGTATCTTTTTATTCGAAGAATAAAAATTATTATTATTATTATTATTATTATTATTATTATTATTATTATTATTATTATTATTGTGTTCAGGAGGAGTACAATAAGAGGATAGGGAGGAAGAGAACCAGGAGAAAGAGGACGGCGATGCGATGGTGGTAATATTTTCTTTTTATATCCTGGACGTCGCTTATGCTGTATATGTACGGATATAGAAAATTGACACAATTTTTATTTACAATTCATGAGAAGTCGTGTGCCTTAATCCGATTTGCATACAAATGGAAACGAGTTTTAAAGCATGAAGCTCGTCTTATGTTTGACCCAGATAATTCAGACAAAAATGTGTTCTTTGATGTAAAGGCAACTGCTATGTGGTGCTGTGGCAGAGCAATTTGTTTGCAGGACTAAGATATAATGAGAAACGGAGAAAAGTGACATAAACACAAACGTGAGAAATCATTCCGGGCTAAAAAGCAGGCTATTAAAAATAACAAAGCAACTGAAAAAGTCATAATTGGTGGTTACGCCACATTAACCGAGGCTGTGTTACTGTGTATATTAATGCGGCAAAATACTGCATCAGCGAATCGTAATTCTGCGAGCTTATGAAATCCAGCGCCTTGCGATAAATAAACGAAATGCATGGTGTAGCATAGTTCTTTCGGGTCGGTTCGGGCAAAATGGTCATTAAGGCCAAGCCAAACAATCACGTAGTGTAACAGTGTTGCGTACTATTATAAATAGTAAGTCAGGAAATTATATTATTTGATGTGACATATACTGTGTTAATGAACAAATTAAATTTTCTCACTGATTGTGAGTATAGAGGAGTTCCTAGACAAGCAACTTGAGTTAGGGACTCAATGGCCACTGACATAAAATGTATTTGAGCAGGGCATTAATAGTACATTATGCAACGAGCCTATAATGATAGTAATTAAGAATCGAGTATGGATATTTATGAAACGAGCGCAAGCGAGTTTCATAATTTTCATATGAGCTTCTTAATTACCATTATAGGCGAGTTTCATACGACTTTTTATGCTCGACCATATTTCTAACTTGAAATTACCGGTATTCAGATGTATACATTTTATTTGTAACTGACAAGATCGGAAGTGACCTTGTTCTAGGTCGTGAATTGTGAGATGTGCGCAGACGCGAAAGTATTGATTTTTTCCGAGGAACAATAATGTCATTGACCTTGACGTAGTCCCGTTAAACTTGATAATATTATAATATTATAACCTTGATTATTGAATTCGACATTGAAAAACGAGATGACAAATTGAATTTATTTGAATATTATTTACAATTAACGCTAATTATTATAGTAACAGAACATAACCTTCTGCGACAGTATTGGATTTCCAGCCTCCGTGACTTTTCGCTAATTCTCTTTCGATTGCATATCCGAGAATAATCGATACTTGCGGTTTTATAACGGTACAAAGCTGAATTGTCATTGGCTGAACACGTATAAGCTGAGTTATCATTGGCTGAAGACCTGTACTTTAATGAGTAGGTGTACTTTAATGACATGCATTAAAGGACTGCTACCAGATGTATAATTAGTACAGTTCGGCAAGGTCGAGCATAAAATAATTAACGTGTTTCTATGGAAGTCGAGCTGTGAACTTAACTTGTTTTGCGAAAAATCGTCATATTTCTGCCTCGATATTTACTTCATGGAGTCCCACGCCGTGGCGTCGTGGTCTATGGCATCCTGCCTAGGACTCACTTTACGGAATGCGCGCTGGTTCGAATCCTCATGGGGGAAGAAATTTTCTCGTTAAATATCGGCCAGTGTATGGGACCGGTACCCACCCAGCATCGTAATGCACTTGGGTAGCTACGATAGGTAGCGAAAATCCGGTTTCGCAAACCAGCTATAACGGCTGAGAGGTTCATCATGCTAACCACACGATACCTCCATTCTGGTTGGATAATCGTTCACCTCTGCTTCGGCATGTTGACGTGAGGCCAGCAGCCGGCTGGTCGGTCTTGGCCCTTCATGGGCTGTAGCGCCACGGATTTTTATTTACGTCATGTAAGTGAGTTTCGAGGGAAACATACAGAAGATCTCTGACCATTGCAAACAATACTAGAAATACAGCAAAACGTTCTTTTATTTTTATGGACTTAACTCGTTTTGGAAGATAGCTCTTCAATTATTATAGGCTGTGAATTTATTCCTCATATGACAGGAATCTTGGATAGGATACGAGGATATGATCTGTGTCGATGTCGTCTCTGTGTTGCTATTGGAGGTCGCCAATTTCAGCAGATTTTGCAAAAACTTGTACTTTAATTTAATTTCCTTTCAAATGTACATAGCCTAATCTTTGTTTTTGGAAATATGGTGTATTCATTTGAAATCTCTTACCTTTAAAATGTAACCACATACTGTACAAGGTGTCTGATTTAAGCCGTTAATTTTTGTTTAAGGGGTTAGGTGCAGCTTACAGCAGTAAAATTTTGGAAACATTCAACATTTTTTTCCTCCATTATTGTACCTTGTTCAATAATGAAAATTAGTATGTGTAAAACACTGTCCCTCTACTATAGGATAAAATATTTCTAGTATTTAAAAAAATTATTTATATATATTTTTTCAAAATTTAAAATTTTGGCAGTTCACTGTGCAGTGATAAAACGTTTTCCTCATAACTCAAAAACTATCCAACATTCTGTGATGAAACATTTTGTGTGTATTTATGCATGTCATATCTACAGTATGATGCAGAATCAATTCTCTGCTTTTGATAGATTGTGTGATAAAAAATAAATTCTTTTAAAAAAATGATCAAATATCAGCATTTTTTCTAACACATAATAAAAAAGTTATTTATTAATGAATGTAGCTGAAAGAGCATGACATTGTAAACATGAGTTTCGGCAATAAAATAAAAGAGAGAGAACATGAAAAAGTTAACAAGTTTATGAGTTATGAGGGAAACGCTTCATCACTGCACAGTGAACTGCCACTGTTTTGAATTTTGAAAAAAAAATATATATGTAAATAATTTTTTTAAATCGTAAAAATATTTTTTTAAGAAGGACAGTGTTTTACACATACCAATTTTCATTATTGTACAAGATACAGTAATGGAGGAAAAAAAATTGAATATTTCCAAAAATTTTACTGCTGTAAGCTGTACCTAACTCCTTAAGCAGCCTAAATATCAGTCCAGACATGTGAGAGGTTTTTAATGGTTTCGCAGGCGGAATCAGAGGTGTGTATAACATCCACTGGCGTCGTCACGTGAATGTTACGAATCTTAGTTTTCGTGTGATAATTGTACAGTCAATCTATTATGTTAATTAGAATTTATTTTCTTTCGGCTTTCCAACGTTTCTTGTAGTTGCGTTTTTCATTGAATAGTGTTTTATCGAATCATTTGCTCTTCTCATATTATTTCTTAAAACGCGAGTTATTTACAATCTCTCAAATTAATTTGTTTTGTTTTATTCGGAATAAATAACGGACATAATAACAAAGCATCTGTAAAAAATAAACAGCGTAAAGTTTTAACAAAATTTATTCATTTATTTAAAGATATTTTGAGTATGTCATTTCTAGCGACACTACTAAGATAACGTCACAACTTGAGTAGAACATGAAAAACATTGGATTAAGACTATGACATACGAAAGGTCTACGACATACAAGATAAATGGCAACCCGCATGGAGCTGAACATGTCGACGTGTACTACTTGCTGGAATATCGTATATTCAATTATTTTGTCGCTATCATTCACTCTTGCTGTCACGAGTTTCAGAGATTCGAATCGTGAATGATTACCGAAGGCATGATTCAAGTTTTTATAGCTACTGCTGTGGAACATTCTGGTTCGTAAGATGTTTCATCGGTTACATATTTCCGTTTTAAAGTAGTATTAACTAGAACCTTCTACAGGGACATCATTTTATTTTTACTTCAATTTTTATTGTACTTGAGTTTTTTAATGTACTTCGCTCCCACCCCTTCTACTAATGAAGTTCAACCGTCCTCCACACAGATCCAAGACTGCATATATGCAGTCATGGTAGCCTTACGGTCATAGTAAACAGTACGTTCCAAAAATATGTTCGCGTTTTCCAGTGACGAAAGAGCTTTCAATATTGCATCATTTTCGCACAGGTACTGTTGTCCATTTGCCTACGTCGCATTCCGGTTTTCCCAACCTGCTTCTATTCGCCTCTCCGTAAAGGCTAGTGGCTGGGCTCTCTTAGCTCTTTTCTGAGAACAGTAATTTCTGTTAGGAATTGGACGTCTACGTAATATTATACCCATACAACTGTTTAAAATAACTTAAATAAAAGGGCCTCTTTAAGCAATTAACTGTCACGTGATTTTCCCCCTTTCTACGATCCTGCGACATAACCACTTGGACGGACAGTAGATAGCATGTGTGAGTACTTTTATCTTTTCGGATCGAGCAGAAATGACTCTTTTACAGAGTAGGTACAGAATTATTTCAACATGAGTTACTAGTATGAAGGACGAAACTGGTAATTGGAATTACATCATTAGAACTGAAGCCTGTATTGAAATGAACGGCCATCATTTTGAAAAATGTGTTTAAATATCCATATTATGATTATTTTTCAATTTAACTTCATTCTCTATAGTGTACGCTAATGTGCTGTAGACAGTATAATATACACTGCATAATGAATACGTCCTAATGGGCAGCTCAGTTCGTGAGTAAAAACACTTATTGTTAATACTGTACTGTATTTTTATTAAACAAAAACCTAATGAAAATTATCAAACTCAAAAGCGTGATATTTCCTAGTTTACGTAAATGGTTGAACTACTTTTCTTCCCTCCTATACCTAGTAAAGTGATTTGTTTGTATATTACGCCAGTATCATCGAACTCCAATCATGGAAGGGGGAAGCAAACGGTGTTTCCGGTTCTCAACCGTTGTTCCAAAGGTATAGCCAGGTTAATATTAGAAATTTTAGTAAAAATAAAATGATGTCCCTGTAGAATCACCTGCGATCGGAGTTCGACATTGAAGAGTACGAAAAGCAGGACCAGGGATCGAACGCTCATACAGAGTCGAAATGTTCACAGAATCCATTACTGTAGCTGAAAGCCATCAACTACCTTGAGAGAAATTAATGTTTCTTTACTCAAACGCAGCATAGGAATCAATATATTAATCAGTCAACTAGTTTATATCTAGTTATTATTTTATCCGTTTTCCATCATTATTAACACTATAAAAGTTTCTATCTATAAAACCTCCTATGTGGCTTTACAGAAAATAATTTTTCAGGAGGAAGAAAAAATTAATTAAAAATCAATAGGTCTACTCTGATCCTCGATGATGTAATATATTATGTTCATCATATTCACCAACATTTTCTACCGAATTACTTCATATTTTTATGTAGGCCCATTGATCTTTAATTAATTTTTTCTTCCTCCTGAAAATTTATTTTCTGTAAAGTCACATAGGAGGTTTCATGAAATCAACGACGAATGTTACATGTTGTAACATGTAACCTATGTAACGCAACATGTAACATGTACAGTGTTAGTTAAAAGTCCCGCACCACCTAAATAACTTTCGAAGCATGAAACTCGGTGTGTGGGGATAGAGTATACTAAGAACTCAATTATTGTATTACCGAGTTTTTTCTACTTCCGGTTTAATGCTCATTAAGAGCTTTTCAAAAAATGCCAACACTAGATACTTTTGTACAAATTTATTGTTGCTAAATCAAGAAAAGAGAAAAGTGTAGGTCTAGCGAATAATACGAGTAAAACGCTTCTTTTATTTACTGTGATTTGACTGTCCTTTGTTTATATCCATGGAATACAAGTAAAACGCTTCTTTTATTTACTGTGATTTGACTGTCCTTTGTTTATATCCATGGAATACAAGTAAAACGCTTCTTTTATTTACTGTGATTTGACTGTCCTTTGTTTATATCCATAGAATCGTGTTTATTGATAGAGAAACTTCTTGTTTAAGGGGAGACTACACTGAAAATCATGAAAATTTTCCAAAAAAATGTTTGTTGACTATTTCACTTCTTTAGAATGTAAATGTTTTCATACTCCAATTGGATTTAGTTCAGTTCTGATTACAAATGTATTCATTTTTTAATTAAGGCTGTAAGGGAGTGTGGCATTTAAGGAGTTGTCAAGATTATTTTTATAAAAAAAATTATATTTTACAAATTTCTGATTACAAATCTAGTATCTTTTTGTTCTAAAGTTGGCTTCCTGAAGTTACTAGATGAATGTAGTGGAGAAGAATTTTTATAGGTATGTGTTACATAAATATTCATTTTACTTTCAAATACATTTTTTCGTAAGTTTATTTTTGTTGATTCACCACCAACTTTTTTATGCCCAATTTAATTAATTTGAATGAAATTTTTACTGCAAGTATTTATGAGATAGCTGCATGTTTGTATGCATGTAGTTTGTAAGGAATGCTGCTAATTTTTTTTATTTAATCCTTTTTAATGAATTATAGAAAAAATAACATTTTAAAAATTAAAAAAAAAAATTGAAAGTTAATAAATAAGATTTCATAAAATGAATGCATATAATATATGTTTCTCTTTGTCTTGTGCATGTAACGAAAAAAAGCGAAGCTTAAAAATTGAGATCTTCTACTAAAAACTTGGGTTTACAAATAATAATAATAATAATAATAATAATAATAATAATAATAATAATAATAATAATAATAGGCCTAATAATAATAATAATGATTTATTTTAGCTGGCAGATTAAGGCCGTAAGGCCTTCTCTTCCACTCAACCAGCGAAAAGTATACATACATACTTACAAAGATTTCAACAATTTGATTTAGATAAGAGCTACATGTATACAAGAGTTATTTACGAATTAAATAACAAAATACTATAAACTATTAATAGTATTTCTGAAAAGAATAGAAAAGAAATGAAAAATGAAAAATCAAAAACATTATTTTGGAAGTTCAAAATTTGGATTTTGTTAGCTCTTTACATAGTAAACATGCTCTCAAAATTTGGTTGAAAAACTATGATTAGGAAAAAAGTTGTCGTTTTTAGTGGAGTGTCCCTTAAAGGATTGAATCTGGCGTCTAATGCATTAAATAACTCTATCTGATGTTGATGGAAGGGTAAAGAACTCTAATGGAATGACATGAGTGGTCGTAGTACGCCAGACTGCAAGCAACGGGACGAGTCGAACTGGTTAGAATGCGTAATTGCCGATCTCTAGTATGTAACATATGAAACATGTAACGTACCTAACATATATCATGTAATACAACGCATGTCTTGGCGACCAGAGGAATTTAGCGATGTGTGCTGTCGTCAGTCCAGATGTGAAATATGACAGGCTATTAGCAAGCTGTGTGGAACTGCGGAATTATCGTGGGAGTTAAGAACGCGCTCGCCACAGGATACCGCCCTCAGTGGCTGTTCTGCATTATACAGGTGTAGCCAGCCATATTAGTTGCTATAGAAACCGGAACCGAGAGAGAGAGGGACAGAAATAGAGGGTGCTGCTGTTGACAGTGCGATATTCCGAAAGTGCCAGACGGTTTGAAGAATACACCGAACTGCGAACACATTTGCGAAGTCGTCTGTCACTAGGAGAACGCGTGGACTCAGACATATGATTGTGCTCGCCCCAGTCTGCTCCCTGATCGATGGATGCAATATTTTCTTCTACCAACACGGGTGTAATCCGAACTTCTTACCATGACAGTTTAGTTATCCCTATAGATCAGGGGATTCCAAAAGGCACTTCTCCTGCCCACTGTTTGCTTCGATAACTAATGATAATTATTAATACCGGTAATAATAACAACCATCATCACAATAATATCAAAGAATCTTTTACGTTATTTCCTTACCACCTCAGAAACAGATATGCACACATCATTACTATCATATACTATTACTACTACCACCACCAGTGGCGTACGCAGAATTTTGTCAAGGGGGGTCATTATTAAAATTGTTTATAGTATACATCACCGGTATTTTAAATTTTGTGTATTTTTTTTATTTTTTTGTTTATTTTGCTAATACTTGTAACATAAAATATAGTATACACAGATAAAATTTCAGCTCACCTCTGAAAGAGTAAAACTGTGCTCAGGGGCGAATTCCTGATTTTAAATTTAATAATAATAATAATAATAATAATAATAATAATAACAACAATTTCTGTCATATGCGTTTCCAATTCACTGTGGGCTAAAGCAAGGAGATGCACTATCACCTTTACTTTTTAGGCCTAACTTTGCTCTAGAGTATGCGTTTAGGAAAGTCCAGGATCACAGAGATGGCTTGGAATTGAACGGGTTACATCAGCTGCTTGTCTTTGCTGATGACGTGAATATGTTAGGAGAAAATCCACAAACGATTAGGGAAAACACGGAAATTTTACTTGAAGCAAGTAAAGAGATAGGTTTAGAAGTAAATCCTGAAAAGACAAAGTATATATTCTCGTGACGAGAATATTGTACGAAATGGAAATATAAAAATTGGAAATTTATCTTTTGAAGAGGTGGAAAAATTCAAATACCTAGGAGCAACAGTAACAAATATAAATGATACTCGGGAGGAAATTAAACACAGAATAAATATGGGAAATGCCTGTTATTATTCAGTTGAGAAGCTTTTATCATCCAGTCTACTGTCAAAAAATCTGAAAGTTAGAATTTATGAAACAGTTATATTACCGGTTGTTGTTATAGTTGTGAAATTTGGACTCTCACTTTGAGAGAGGAACATGGGTTAAGGGTGTTTGAGAATAAGGTGCTTAGGAAAATATTTGGGGCTAAGCGGGATGAAGTTACAGGAGAATGGAGAAAGTTACACAACGCTGAACTGCACGCATTGTATTCTTCACCTGACATAATTAGAAACATTAAATCCAGACGTTTGAGATGGGCAGGGCATGTAGCACGTATGGGCGAATCCAGAAATGCATATAGTGTGTTAGTTGGGAGACCGGAGGGAAAAAGACCTTTAGGGAGGCCGAGACGTAGATGGGAGGATAATATTAAAATGGATTTGAGGGAGGTGGGGTATGATGATAGAGACTGGATTAATCTTGCACTGGATAGGGACCGATGGCGGGCTTATGTGAGGGTGGCAATGAACCTTCGGGTTCCTTAAAAGCCATTTGTAAGTAAGTAAGTAATAATAACCATCATCACAATAATATCAAAGAATCTTTTACGTTATTTTCTTACCTTCTCTTGTATTATCAACCAGAAACAGATATGCACACATCATTACTATCATATACTATTACTACTACCACCACCAGTGGCGTACGCAGAATTTTGTCAAGTGGGGTCATTATTAATAGTACATTATGCAACGAGCCTATAATGATAGTAATTAAGACGCAAGTATGTTTGTTTATGAAACGAGCGCAAGCGAGTTTCATAATTTTCATACGAACGTCTTAATTACCATTATAGGCAAGTGTCATACGACTTTTTATGCTCGACCATATTTCTAACTTGAAATTATTCAGAAATATTCATTTTATTTGTATCTGACAGAAGCTCGGAAGTGACCTTGTTCATAGCTCGAAATTGTGAGATGTACGCAGACGCGAAAGTATTGATTTTTTTCCGAGGAACAATAATGTCATTGACCTTGATGTAATGCAGAGAATGTATAACCTGGAAATTGATTTAGAATTGAAAAACGAGATGACAAATTGAATTTATTTGAATATTATTTACAATTAACGCTAATTATAGTAACAGAACATAACCTTCTGCGACAGTATTGGATTTCCAGCCTCCGTGACGTTTCCCTCGTCTTTCGATTGCATATCCGAGAATAATCGAAAACCTGAACTTTAATGAATAGGTGTACTTTAATGACATGCATTAAAGGACTGCTACCAGGTATATAATTACTACATTTCGGCATGGTCGAGCATAAAATTGTTTATAGTTTACATCATCGGTATTTTAAATTGTGTGTATTTTTTTTATTTTTTGTTTATTTTGCTAATACTTGTAACATAAAATATAGTATACTTACTTACTGACTTTTAAGGAACCCGGAGGTTCATTGCCGCCCTCACATAAGCCCGCCATTGGTCCCTATCCTGAGCAAGATTAATCCAGTCTCTGTCAACATATCCCACTTCCCTCAAATCCATTTTAATTTTATCTTCCCATCTACGTCTCGGCCTCCCTAAAGGTCTTTTTCCCTCCGGCCTCCCAACTAACACTCTATATGCATTTCTGGATTCGCTCATACGTGCTACATGCCCTGCCCATCTTAAACGTCTGGATTTAATGTTCCTAATTATGTCAGGAGAAGAATACAATGCATGCAGTTCTGTGTTGTGTAACTTTCTCCATTCTCCTGTAACTTCATCCCTCTTAGCCCCAAATATTTTCCTAAGCACCTTATTCTCAAACACCCTTAACCTATGTTCCTCTCTCAAAGTGAGAGTCCAAGTTTCACCCATAAAGAATAACCGGTAATGTAACTGTTTTATAAATTATAACTTTCAGATTTTTTGACAGAAGACTAGATGACAAAAGCTTCTCAACCGAATAATAACACGCATTTTCCATATTTATTCTGCGTTCAATTTCCTCCCGAGTGTCATTTAAGTTTGTTACTGTTGCTCCAAGATATTTTAATTTTTCTACCTCTTCGAAAGATAAATCTCCAATTTTTATAGTTCCATTTCGTACAATATTCTGGTCACGAGACATAATCATATACTTAGTTTTTTCGGGATTTACTTCCAACCCTGTCGCTTTACTTGCTTCAACTAGAATTTCCGCGTTTTCCCTAATCGTTTGTGGATTTTCTCCTAACATATTCACGTCATCCGCATAGACAAGAATGCCGGTAATAATAACAACCATCATCACAATAATGTCAAAGAATCTTTTACGTTATTTCCTTACCTCCTCTTGTATTATCAACCAGAAACAGACATCATTACTATCATATACTATTACTACTACCACCATCAGTGGCGTACGCAGAAGTTTGTCATGGGGGGGTCATTATTAAAATTGTTTATAGTTTACATCATCGGTATTTTTTCTATTTATTGACCACAAAGGAAAATTATTTAAATTGTGTGTATTTTTTTTATTTTTTGTTTATTTTGCTAATACTTGTAACATAAAATATAGTATACACAGATAAAATTTCAGCTCACCTCTGAAAGAGTAAAACTGTGCTCAGGGGCTCCCGATTAAGCAAAAGCTTGTGGCCGGGAGTGGAGTTTACATTAGATAATTAAAAAAGTAATATTACAATTTTAAGCCTACACTAAAATAATTATTTAATTGTTTAATTTAAGTAATCAAATATATGTAAGCAAAAGTAAATTGATGAATATGAAAATAATTGTACAAGAATTAATAATATAAGAGTAGAGTGTAAGAGAATGCCCTATGGCCTTAACTCTGCCAGTATAAATAAATAAATAATAATACTACTAATAATAATAAATAATAATTTATTTTGCATACAACATCAATCATATTCTTTTCTTATTTCTTATATAACATTACAATACAGCAAGGGGGGTATGAAGGTAAAAGAATGTATTTTGGGAGTACACTAGCAAAAAAGATTGAATAGCCTACCACTGTTCTAAAACATACAAGACATTATCTTCTGCATATACTCGGCTATCATATTTGATGAAGTGTGAAGTTCGGATCTACTGTTTCACATTGCTTCTGTGTCCTTTATGAGGATGCCAGAAATGACAAATTCAGAAAAGGATGTAATTTCATAGCAAAATCAGGATATAAAGCGAAGGTTGCAGCCGCAGACTGCATCTCTGTAATGGAAGTGACAAGTAACAAACAAACCACTTAATTAATGAAACCACTTGATTAAGCAGGCCACACAACCAACTACTCGGATTTCGCTCATAAGCCCGACGCTTCTATTAATGCGCAGTGACGCATTTCAAAACGCGGTTCCCATGTCCCAATTTCATTACGCTGCATTATTACATACCAGTCGGGACAGAGGCTGTCTGCTCTTAATGGACTGGCGTTCACCTTGATCGAGCCGCTCCAACACTCGGCACACACACGCTGTTAAATTGGTAATTCCTTATTTGACATTCCTTGCCAACTACAAAGACTATGCAGAGCATGGAATGGAATTTACGGGAGGGGGGGGGGGCACTGTGGCCCAGCACTGCGACATGTCACGATCTATTGCACTACCCTCAAGCTAGGCGCACTCCCAAACCCACACCGGCTGACTACACTAAGGTTCGCTGTGTACTCAGGTTTCGAACAGGCAACCCCTCTCGTTCCTAAAGGCTGTGTGATGTATCTTGTCTCACTGTGAAAAGAGAGAGAAAGAAGGTACGTCTTACTTTGTCTGTGTCGTTATGTATGTATGTATTTATTCAAACTGCAAATGGGTATATACCCGGTGGCAGTGGTAACTAATTACACTCAATAATGGCAATTAATAAGAAACACAACTAATAAAAACAATAATTAATAATAATAATAACAAGGAGCATCCTAAATTAAAATGAAGCATTGTCACTTAAAATAATATTTAAAGTAAATCTAATTTTCATCTAACCCTAAGCTCGAACTAAGACCCACGAGTCTGACAGGTTCATATCTGCACAAGTACCTTTCGGCACTACACTTATTTCGCTGTCAACTCACTCATTGCACTGTTTCTACCATATTTCACTAACACTTCTAACCATTTCACTGTTAATACTTTGCACAGCCACTTCACTGACACCAACACACTTCACTTACACAATAGACTTCACTGACACTACACACTTCACTGACACAACACACTTCCTCACTAATAGAACATTTCAAATAACAAGATATCAATTACACCCTTTAAGTAGTGTGTATAATATACTACCGTCTATTAGTAAAGTCCTTAAGCCTATTTTTAAATACATTTTTGGTTATTGGTAAAGTCTTTAGTAAGTCTGCAGATAAAGCATTCCAGTCCTTGATAGTACGATTGAGAAAAGAAAACTTTCCAGTGTCCGTCCTCTGTCTTCTTTCCCTCAATTTATATGAGTGGTCGTTCCTTGAAGAGTAATTTGGCGGCTGCAACCTATTTTTTATTTCGCTCCAGGCAGGCACACCTCTGTACGTTTTGAACATTGCGCATAATCGAATTCGCGTTATGGCGATGGGGTGCCGTTCATCCATCCAGTGGCGGAAGGGACTAGTTGATACATTCTGTAGCGCAAAATAAAATAACAAAATTCTCTCTTCTTACTGTGTAATTCCGTCACTGAGCTTGTCTTTCAAGAAACTGAGTTCCGGTAGCTTGTACAATAACAAGGTTTTGAAAGAATCCTGAAAATTTACAAACCTCCTATAATCTCCACCTTCATTTGAAGGAATCTGTTTTTATTGCTACTGAGACAACATAAACCTTACCAGGTATAGGCCAGCCCCCTCCGGCGATCGGGGAATGCTATGAAATTATGACGAAATGGAGGAATGGTGACGGAATGATGTCTGTGCCTAACATGGGGTTTTTTTCCCCAGAACCTCCAGAAAGATCCCAACTGCGACCTTGTCCGCCACAAGTGTGACTATGGATTTTTCAACAGTAATATCTCTAGAGGTTTTGATTTATCTAGAGAAAATCAAAACTCGAGTGGGATTTAAGTGACTATTACACGATTAGAAGAAAATGTATAAAGATTAGAAGAAATGAAGTACAGTGGACTCTCCTAAGTTCGACTGAACAGAATTGAAACTTCAATCCGATAAGGGTAGTGGATGTGGAGGGTGAATTGAATACAAATTCTTATTGGTTATTCGTCAACGAATACAGTACTGTACTTGCATTTCCTGCCCACCCCGAGACTTGTGTATGCTCTTCTAGTATCACAGTGGGTTTCAACAGTTCCGTCTCACAAACGGCACAATTCTCAAATAGAAGAAGAAGAGTTCATTAATTTAAAATCAGCCATTAACTATGGATGTCTAGTCAATAAAATATTCTGTTTTCCTTTAACAAAAGTATCACTACAAGACACAGAACCAATTCCCATTCAAATGGCAAACCCATTTCTTAGTGCCCGTATAGGGGCGTGTCTAATTCTCCTACGTAAGCAATCGAACTAAGAGATGTCGAACTTAAGAGCTTCCACTGTACTGTAATACAAAAAAAATATTAATTGATTTACTAAAATTCTATTTCACTAATGTTAGCTTCACCAAAACGCTTGAACGGAGCCGCCATTTTCAGTTGACTATCTATGATGTAAACAAATGACGATCGCAAAGCATGGTTTATAGTACCGTGAAGAATTTTCAGTTTTAAATGTTGGCAAACAAAGCCAGAAATGGTAGGAAGGTGGTAAAAACAGAAGAAAGTATATAAAGATTAGAAGAAATAAAGTACGGTACTCTAATACAATAAAGTAGATATTAATTGACTTACTAAATTCTGTTTCACTAATGTTAGCTTCATCAAAACGTTTGAAGGAAGCCGCCTTTATCAGTCCACTATCTACGCGGGAAAGAAATTACGATCGCAAAGCATGTTTTATAGTACCGTGAAGAATTTGCAGTTTGAAATGTTGGCAAACAAATAAACAAATGCTAGGGTAGTGATAAAAAATGGTAGGGAAGTGATAAAATTGTGCGATAAGCAGCCAAGATTGGTTGAAAGACGTCCTTTCGTACCGGTTTGTTGGTCAAAAGTAATATGACGTAGTAAAAGTGTAATAATCAATGAAAAATCCCAAGCCTGATCGGGACTTGAACCCGCGTGACAGGCTGAAGGTCTGACCACTCGCATCACAGGGGTTGCAGGGATGTTTATGTTTGTAGAAGAAATGAACAGTATACTTTAATGTACCTTACTCATGTTTTCGCACAAAGTAATGAAATGGAATAAGTTGGATATGTGATGCATGTTTAGGATGGGGATTATGTCAATAACTTTTGGTAGAAAAATGGAGGCGAGCGATCAGAGATCACGTCTGTATGTTATGTGTACAATGCAAGTATGCAATGTGAATTGAAGAGTAAATCGTCGTTGTTCCTGCAATAACTCCTATGTGCAAAATATAAACATTTCAGTAGCAAGAAAAAAACACATTTATTCATCCTATGACTCCGTACATAGGAGACTGTGAATTCTTACATTTTCGAAACAAAGAAGTATAATGACATATAGGAGGTTTTATTATTTGCTGTACCACTATTTAAGTTATTTAATAGAGCAAAAATATGAAAATCGATAAATATGTCACATAGGAATTATTGCAGGAACAACGACGAAATAAAGAACTTTTCAGGACCGTGCAGAGAATTTTTAAAATGGTGGAATTTGAAGGGCGAAAACCTTACTTTTTCGTAAAGTAATGTATAATGAAGTTTGGATGTTTAAAATAAATGCGATAGGGTAAAAACTTGCACTAAAACCAGAAGTAAGTGTAAGTTAAACCAACATAAATTGAATAGTTATATGATAGAAAATTTGTTATTAAATTGTAACCTATATTTATTGTGTATAATCACTATTTGTGCATATATCAGTTTTAATTATTAAGTTTATATACTTTTGAACTATTAATAAATAATACTAAATATTAAAACATATAAAAATATATAATACATGTTTTTAATAAACTGTTTATTAATTAAAACATATAGTAACACAATAAAAAGTAGACTTAGGAGAAAATGAATGCGAACAAATAAATATAAGTTCTTATTATCGAGTACATTGTTTCCAGCTGTGTCGATGTGTGAGAATGACGTAGCTCTGACGTGTTTGCTGCGTATGAGGAGGGAATAGTTCACGATATCCAATGACGTGTGTACCTCCGGTATTGTGAAATATAGGACGACTCACGAAGATCGTGCAATACTCGAGGAACTGACTCTATCATTGTGATTTAAAAAGTTCATACAAACATCCTGGATTTTTAGAGTTGAGTTACACACTTCTGAAAGTTCAATATGAACGTGGAAGTTATGAAGGTGTACGCATTTAAATACCTAGGAAAATACTACTGGATGTATTAAATTACATTCACATTATTACTTACGAGAAAATTTTGTACTAAAGCTGGTTTTCATGCATCTCTGAATGCATGTGGTCGCGCGAGAGTGAACTGCTCTCGTCTACGTAGGCCTACTACATTTCATTCATTTATTTTTCTGCAAACCTAGCTTTCTCCAATCTTTCCTATTTTCTGCCTTCCTCTTTGTTTCCTCATTAATCCATATATCTTAATGTCGTCTATCATCTGATGTCTTCTTCTATCCCGAACTCTTCTCCCGTTCACCATTCCTTCTAGTACGTCCTTCAGCAGACAGTTTCTTCTCAGCCAGTGACCCAACCAATTCCATTTCCTCTTCAGCATTATTCTTTCTTCATCCACTCTTTCCAACACAGCTTCATTTCTTATTCTGTCTGTCCATTTCACACGTTCCATTCTTCTCCATATCCACATTTCAAATGCTTATATTTCTTTCTCTTCACTTCGTCGTAATGTCCATGTTTCTGCTCCATACAATGCCACACACCATACAAAGCACTTCACTAGTCTCTTCCTTAGTTCTTTTTCCAGAGGTCCGCAGAAGATGCTCCTTTTTCTATTAAAAGCTTCCTTTGCCATTGCTATTCTCCTTTTTACTTCTTGGCTTCATAATGAAATGAAAGTTGGTTTCTACCTATGTCAGCGGTGACCAAAACTCGAACGGCAGTGATTACACGCGAGAGACAGTTTAAGAAGTAAGGAGACGGGGGAGAAGTATATGACATGAAAACTACAACCAGTGGTGGTTCGTGCACTAGTATTGAGTTCTTCATCAACCCCGCGAATAAAAATCGCAAGCTTTGCTGTATCAGTAACGTCATTACTGTCATCAAGAACCAATTAAAAATATTATACTGTATACAAATTTTCTTGCTTTTTTAAATATTCCTTATGAACATAATCAGAAATTTCCTGAATTCTCTTCTGTATATTTAGTCGAGAAATTCGCAGTTTTTCAAAATTAATTAACAACTTTCATTGGACAATTATTTCAGCCACCTTGATCATTACGCTTTTATAAAACTCTCTTTCGTTGGAAGACTTAAAAAAGAACGAGCTATTTCGTTCGCCACTAGATAGCTGGCTTCCTTACATTTATTTATATCATCTTTCTCTTCATGACGATGATTTATGGCTGATTTAAGTTCTTGGAGTTTAATAACTCGTTTCATTACTACACTAGCACGTAATATTCAATCAGTTTCTCTATATTATTATTATTATTATTATTATTATTATTATTATTATTATTATTATTATTATTATTATTATTACTATTATTATTATTATTATTATTATTATTGTTAAATCAATCACTAGTAAATAACTGACAATAGTCGTCAAACATTAAAGAAAGACATTAAAATAGAGATATTGAGTAGGAATTATTTTATTATTCAAGGGAAGATGTAGGCCTACATATTGAGGCACGTATATAAGAATTATGGTAACACTTGTTCATAAATAATAATAATAATAATAATAATAATAATAATAATAATAATAATAATAATAATAATAATAATACCTGTTTATTCAGCATAATGCCCTGTAATGTCGCTTCTATAAACTACTATTAATTGAACCGTTGAGCAAAGCAACATATTCCTTTTTCTCCGACAGAACAGCGTATAAATTCCTCTTCCCATTCTGTACGAAACCTTCTGGTCCTGCTAGAGACAGAGGGTTTGTAGAGCGACATGGTACCGACACTGCTTAACTTCAGTACATGAGCGCGACAGAGAGCAATATACAGGAAACTCTCCTTACCAATAAGAATGTCTTTGATTACACGATGTAATCACGATACCCAGTTTGGTCACCGCTGATCTATGTAATTAATTTTATTTCATAATCATGGCCACCGGCGCAGCTCAGTCGGCTGAAGAGCTTGCCTGTATCATGGTGGTAGTATTAGCAGTAGTATTCAATTCAATTTAATTCAATTCAATTCAGTTTATTTGGCCATTAGACATACAGTTTTAGGCTTCGTCAGAATACATTGAAAAAACATATAAATACATTAAAAAAACACAAATAATATAAACAGTAAAATTTAAGTAATACAATGAAAACATGAAATAATTTGAAACTTTTAAATTGAAGAAAACTAACTAAATTGCAATTAAACTTATTTATTAAAATACAATTTCATACAAATTTGTGTTGAAAAACTCAGCAACAGAATAATAATTGTAACTAATCTAAATAACTTTATTTATTAAAAAACAATTTCGTGTGAATTTATGTTAACAAACTCATCTACAGAGTAGAAAGGATTAATTAAAAGCCAATTATAAAATCTAGCTTTGAAACTATTGGTTGGTAACTTATAATATTGACTGGGAAGCTTATTATATAATTTCATCCCCATGACAGAAAAATTTGTACTAGTTTTATGTAATCTACAGTATGGAATATTAATTTGTTTACTATTTCTAATTTCATGATCATGTATATTGGCTATTAATGAGTAATTGTCTATATTTTGTCGAGTGTAAAGGACTAGGTCGTATATATAAATTTATGACAGTTAATATCTGTGATTGTTTGAAACGAGGTCGACAATGTTCAAGATAGTTTGATTGACATAGAATTCTAATGGCTTTCTTTTGCTAAATCAAGATGCTCCCAATTTTGCTACCATTTCCCCAGAAAATTAAGGCATACCTAATTATCGACTGAAAGAACGAAAAGTAGGCACATCTTAAATAATTTTGAGAAACGCAAGTCACTAATATCTTTAATAAATATATAACTCTTGATAATTTTGTGCATATATATTCGATATGTTTTTTCTCATGTTAAACTGGAGTCTATAAAAAGTCCTAGAAATTTGGTATAGTTTTGTATGTTGTCCTTTTTTATTACATGATTTAGGGTAAAAGTTATGTTGATAGTCTTTTCTTGATTAAGCAAAAAACCATTAGATTCAAACCATAAAGCCATGTGATAGAATATCACTATGTGTGCTATGGCATGAAATATAGTATATTAGTAATGATGGTACTCGTGGTGGTGGTGGTGGTGGTGGTGGTGGTAGTAGCAATAGTAGTACGCGTGGTAGTATATTGGTGATGGTGGTGGTGTGTGCTGTGATATAATGTAAGTACAGTATTATATCATACGGCAATGGTAACGGTAGAAGTACTGTAGTAAAAGGAGGAAGTAACTTTGGATACAAATCGACTGTAGCTATTGTGAACTATTTGTTTGCTGATAGACGCTAAAGTGCGCTTGCAATAAATTTGACGTATTGGGTGAAAAATACTTTTGAGTCTCTTCCGAGGAATGTTTCTTAGAAGTATTGAAAATTGAGGGGAAGAGAGAAAAAACAATCTTCTTCGCTCCCCCAGAGTGCAGCATTAAGGCGAGAAGGAACGCATCCAGGCTGAGTTCGATTTCCGATCTTCTGAGAGACTTTTTCAATCAACCCCGCACCTTGAGTAATAGGCTCGGCAGATCCTTTAATCTCCCTCGAAGAAAAATAAACTTTTCCACGTCCATTGTCATTTGGCTTACCCAACAGTTCCTATTCGTCGCCCTTCAAGTGTATACATTTGATGTCAAGTCTTATTAACGTGGTAGTTTCGCAGGAATAAAACAGCTAAGCCTTCGCAATTTTCTCTGATGTTATTTCTGATCGCAACCTCTCCTGTTCTGACGCCGTGTTTATGATCTGCCTTCAACTGTTTTATTTCCGGCCAATTACTCTTGAAAATAATACTGTAACACGTTCTTTAGTAATTTTATATACTACATCATTAGCATTAAAATTTAAAAGATTGTTACAGATATTTCTGCGCTGAACGAAAGCAGAAATAATGTAACAAGATGAGATTGTTAGCCTAAATGTATCTCTCAGCCGATTTTCACTTCGTATTGATTTGTTAGCAGTTTTATTTAGTTAAAATAGTAGGCGTGAGATTATGATGCGTGTTGTATTAGTATTATTTCAGTATGTAATATGAAGAAAAATTATTTTGAATTATTTTGAATAATTTCGAGGGAAAAATTGTTCCGGGGCCGGGCATCGAACCCGAGACCTTTGGTTAAACGTACCAACTCTCTACCAACTGAGCTACCCGGGAACTCTACCCGACACCGATCCAATTTTTCCCTCTATATCCACAGACCTCAAAGTGGGCTGACAACCGTCAAGAACTAACTCTGTACACTAACTCTGTATGACTTAAATTGTGGTTTTCTGTTAACGAACAGTGACGTATATTATGCAAATCAAGCTTTCAGGTAGTTGTAAAGTTGATTTGAATAATTTGGAGGGAAAAATTGTTCCGGGGCCGGGTATCGAACCCGGGACCTTTGGTTAAACGTACCAACACTCTACCAACTGAGCTACCCAGGAACTCTACCCGACACCGATCCAATTGGTAGAGCGTTGGTACGTTTAACCAAAGGTCCCGGGTTCGATGCCCGGCCCCGGAACAATTTTTCCCCCGAAATTATTCAAATCAACTTCACAGGGAGTTATACCTGAAAGCTTGATTTGCATATACAGTGTGAGCATAAATGATTGCCCTAATTACGAAAATTATTTGTGGACTAACGATTTAACATAGAAAATATTTAGATATACAAGTAGATAGAGAGACTCTCCAAGTTTTTTAACATACCTTATAGGTGCTCGATGTGTGACCCTGCAGACATCAAGCCGGTAGTCCCATACACGATGAAGTGTATCCATGTCGATTGCAGCGATGGCGTTGATACGGTCGTGTAACTCTGGCAGATTTGCCGGTAATGGAGGTACAAAAACAGAGTCTTTAACATATCCCCACAGGTAAAAATCACAGGGTGTTATGTCAGGGAAACGTGGAGGCCAGGACAATAGCTGCATATCGTCTCTGCTCGCACGACCAATCCATCTGTTTGGCAATCTGTTGTTCAGGAATTGCCGGACATCGTTGTGGAAGTGAGGCGGAGCGCCGTCTTGTTGTTGTTGTTGTTGTGGGACGCGTGGCCGACCAGGAGATTTTCCTTTACACAGACATCCTGTGGTCACTAATTGATTGTACCATCGTCTAATGGTCTTGGGGTCTGGTGGATCTTTATGGAATCTTGTTCGAAAATTTCGCTGCACTGTTATGACTGATCTTGTGGAATGAAATTCCAACGCTACAAATGCACGCTCAACACCAGTCGCCATTTCTGTAAACTCTGTAAACTCAGGTCCTGTACCGGTAAGAAGTGGAATTACGCCACGCGGATAATTTCAAATAAAACTTTGAGAGATACCTTATTTGGTAATATTAGTATTGTTGTATCATTCACGGTTTGTCTGTAAAAAAATCCCCAAACTAGGGCAATCATTTATGCTCACCGTGTATTTATTTTGTCTGCCTATCACTTGAGTACGGGTTCGAATCCCACTTCGGCTGATGGCTTTTTTCGAGGTTTTTCCTAACTTTAATGGGAATGTCAGGTAATCCGATGGCGAATATTCGGTACTCATCTCTCCAATTATCTCACTATCGACAGTTCCTTCGTCGCTAGCTAATCTCGAAATAGTAGAGCGTCTTTAAATAATCGATTAATAAATTATCAGCCTATGATTAATGATGGTCATACTCTTCGAAGTAGGCGGTGATCATTACAAAACGATGACGAAGATGATACCCATGGAAAGTTTTTTCTTCATACACCGTTATGTGTTTTTTTAACCTATAATAAGTGTTTAATACGCGTGTTTGCACAGTATTCTATCACTCGTTTCGATTTTCGACTCAAACAAAAATGTTCTAAAAATTTAGTTTTTGCGAGATTTTAAGCTTTATAAACATGAATAAAAATTACAAATCCCATAGGATTTTTCCAATTTCTTAAAAAAAAAAGTGTTAAATTTGAGTGTCTGCACACATATCTATCAAGAGTTTCATGGTCGCATGTAGAGAAACATAAGTTTGTTAGTGTAAGACTTCCAAGTGAGAAAACCGTTGTTTTTCGGGCTAAAAACGCGATTATAAAGTATGGTAAACAATAACGTGGAATTAGCACGACGCCGTCTTTATATTTAAGACAACACAGAACATCACGACAACAGAAACTACAAACGCCCGTGTCTTCGGAGGATTCGAATCAATCACCATATTTTAGTTTTCTACCCAAGAAGAGGTCTTTCGCTGCAAACCCAACACTCTCCAATCTCTCCTATTTTCCGTCTTCCTCTTAAGTTCCCGCATACGATCCACTTATCTTAATGTTGGCCGTCGTCTAATATTTAGTTAAACACCTTTTATCCATTAAAGTTACACAAATTGCTGTCGACGGTATACATAAGTAGATATGACATTTTATACATTTCTATATTTTATTGCATGTTACAAACAATATCACCATAATCATCATATATATTAGGGCCTATATATCGTACCATAATCATGACTTCATAAAATATGTAATAGACTATGCTTTTATTCTTTATCTTATATTATATTACACCTATATTGCATTACATTTATATTACGTTAAAATATATTATGTACATATATCATCAGATAAGTACACCTCACGTGACGATATGTGTCAGAGGAAGAACAATAATTATTGTTTGTATACAGCTGAAGTCTGATTAGTGTAATATATTACTTTTCAGCGATGTATGCAATGGAGGGGGAAAGGAAATGGCGTCCCTACACAATTATCTGCTGGCTTAGTTGCCACATGAGTGATGAATTATTGGTGTCGCTTGTGAGGTTCAAACCTGCCTTCCTTCAGTTGATTGTACTACAATATTATAGTATCTAGGGTAAAGGTTGGCAATATTATGATATGAGTAATATTGTGGTAGTTCTTTTTGAGAATTTATTACAATTTTACTGAACGAGGGGGAGATCGGGTTTTTACGCCAACATATTAAGGGAATGTTCTTGGATAAGTTTCTGCACAAGACCGTCCCTTCTCTCTCTCAGTAAAATTGTAATGAATTCTCAAAAAGAACAATCACAATATTACTCGTATCACAATATTACTAATCTTTACCCTATATGCTTTTGCTTACACTCTTTTTTTCTTTTTTGCATCATTTAATATGTTAGACTGACTTTTATTATTTTCAATTTCTGCTTGTATGTTCAGTTGTTTTCATGCCATATTCATTCTGTCACTCGTTATTACTGTAGATTAATTGCATTGATGAATAATTTTTCCTGTAGTTGTGCATTTCTGGTGGTGTGGAAGAGAAAGCCTGATGGCCTTAAGGGGTTAGGTACAGCTTACAGCAGTAAAATTTTTGAAATATTCAACATTTTTTCCACCATTACTGTATCTTGTACAATAATGAAAATTAGTATGTGTAAAACACTGTCCTTCTGCTATACGAACAAAATATTGTTACGATTAAAAAAAATTATTTACATTTTTTTTTTTTTCAAAATCCAGTTCACTGTGCAGTGAAGAAGCGTTTCCCACATAACTCAAAAACTATCTAACATTCTGTGATGAAATTTCTTGTGTGTATTAATGCATGTCATATCTACAATATGATGCAAGATCACTACTCTGTCTTTGATAGATTGTCTGATAAAAAATAAATTCATTTTACAAAATGGTCAAATATCAGTATTTTCTTCTAACACAAAATAAAAAAGTATATTGTTTATTAAGTAATATAGTTGAAAGGGCATGATATTGTAAACACGAGCTTCAGCAATAAAATAAAAGAGAGAGAATATGAAAATGTTAACAAGTTTATGAGTTATGAGAGAAAAGCTTCATCACTGCACGGTGAACTGCACATTTTGAATTTTGAAAAAAAAAAAAAAAAAGATATAATTTTTTTTTAAATAGTAAAAATATTTTTTTCATATACCAGAGGACAGTTTTTTACACATACCAATTTTATTATTCCACAAGATACAATAATGGAGGAAAAAAATGTTGAATTTTTCCAAAAATTTTACTGTTGTAAGCTGTACCTAACCCCTTAATCCATCAGAGTAAATAAATAAATAAATAAATAAATAAATAAATGTATTTTATTGTAGTGTATATTATATTATTATATTATATTATATTTTATTATACTATTTTCTTTTATGTTATATTATTTTATTTTATGTTATATTATATTATATTTTATGCTCGACCATGCCGAAATGTAGTAATTATACACTTGATAGCAGTCCTTTAATGCATGTCATTAAAGTACACCTACTCATTAAAGTACAGGTCTTCAGCCAATCACAAGTCAGCTTTGTACCGTTATATCGATTATTCTCGGATATGCAATCGACAGACAATTATCGAAAAGTCACGGAGGCTGGAAATCCAATACTGTCGCAGAAGGTTATGTTCTATTACTATAATAATTAGCGTTAATTGTAAATAATATTCAAATAAATTCAATTTGTCATCTCGTTTTTCAATGCTAAATCAATTTCCAGGTTATATCAGACTAATGTTCATTCTTATTCTGTGCCAAGTTCAATGACATTCGGCCTCGGAAAAAATCAATACTTTCGCGTCTGCGCACATCTCACAATTCAGGTCAATTCGCACATAACCATAAAAAGACCTAATTTTCAATACTTTTAAGTTAGAAATATGGTCGAGCATAAAAAGTCGTATGAAACTTGCCTATAATGGTAATTAAGACGCTCGTATGAAAATTATGAAACTCGCTTGCGCCCGTTTCATAAACAATCATACTTGCGTCTTAATTACTACCATTATAGGCTCGTTGCATAATGTACTAATATATTATATTATATTATATTATATTATATTATATTATATTATATTATATTATATTATATTATATTATATTATATTATATTACATCTGCCAGCTTTCATGAATTACTGTTACATTACAATTTTCTAAGTAATTCCACATGTGCCCCTCAGATAAATGCCGAGCGAGTGCAGATATATGCTACAGCCATTCATATGTACTATATGTATCCGCGGACTGCAACCACCTTCTCCTGCAACATGGTAATGTTCTTCCAAGGAACGAGAATTGCTACAGTCGCTTCGTTCCGCGTCGTTAAAATGAAATATGCATGCTGCAGGGAGCTATTATCGAGTCTGAGGCAGACGCCTGCCTGAGACCGCACGTATTCTTGTACTCGTCTTTTCGGTACCTGTAATTTCTTAATTTCACATCAGGTGCTTTACTTTGCACTCTCATTATTGCCATTACGTCCATATTTAATGTGCTTGCAATGTGCTGCATACATATTGCAGTCATGGCCTCTAATGTTATACTAAATGCCTTAACATAGGCAGTTTCCTTCGTTTCACATGAAGTAGCGACTTCGCATCTTAACAGCAATTTTAAACACAATTACAGTTCAGTTATAGGTAGAACGTTTTTAAAATTAATCTACTGGAATCGACCATATGTCCATGTATACTAGTAGAGCCCCGATTTGTATGCGAAATGCATGTCCTTTTTTATAGCTACATTTAAAAGTATGCGGGGGAAAATGCATATTTTAAATTTTTAATGAAGAAATGCATATTTTAGTCGTGAATGTGGTATTAAATTATAAATTTATAAGTTTCGCCATTAGCTAATTTTTTATTTATTAATTAATAGTAAAGAGAAAATCCACAAACGATTAGGGAAAACGCGGAAATTCTACTTGAAGCAAGTAAAGAGATAGGGTTGGAAGTAAATCCCGAAAAGACTAAGTATATGATTATGTCTCGTGATCAGAATATTGTACGAAATGGAACTATAAAAGTTGGAGATTTATACTTCGAAGAGGTGGAAAAATTTTAATTTCTTGGAGCAACAGTAACAAATATAAATGACACTCGGGAGGAAATTAAATGCAGAATGTATATCGGAAATACCTGTTATTATTCGGTTGAGAAGCTTTTGTCATCTAGTCTGCTGTCAAAAAATCTGAAAGTTAGAATTTATAAAACAGTTATATTCCCGGTTGTTCTGTATGGCTGTGAAACTTGGACTCTCACTCTGAGAGAGGAACATACGTTAAGAGTGTTTGAGAATAAGGTTCTTAGGAAAATATTTGGGGCTAAAAGGGATGACGTTACAGGAGAATGGAGAAAGTTACACAACGCAGAGCTGCACGCATTGTATCCTTCACCTGACATAATTAGGAACATTAAATCCAGACGTTTGAGATGGGCAGGGCATGTAGCACGTATGGGCGAATCCAGAAATGCATATAGAGTGTTAGTTTGGAGGCCAGAGGGAAAAAGACCTTTGGGGAGGCCGAGACGTAGATGGGAAGATAATATTAAAATGGATTTGAGGGAGGTGGGATATGATGATATAATCTTGCACAGGATAGGGACCAATGGCGGGCTTATGTGAGGGCGGCAGTGAACCTCCGGGTTCCTTAAAAGCCAGTAAGTAAGTAATTAATAGTTCACAAATATAGTATTAATTTAGAAATCTTCTCACCATTCGTGAGCTGCCACAAGAAACAAAGAGTACTTAAGCATATAAATCTTTACAAGTTCATTGAACCATTGATTTTGTTTTGACAGTGAAACTCCTACAAGTAGTCCACACCTGTAGAGTAACGGTTAGCGCGTCTGGCCGCGAAACCAGGTGGCCCGGGTTCGATTCCCGGTCGGGGCAAGTTACCTGGTTGTGGTTTTTTCCGGGGTTTCCCTCAACCCAATATGAGCAAATGCTAGGTAACTTTCGGTGTTGGACCCCGGACTCATTTCACCGGCATTATCACCTTTATCTCATTCAGCCGCTAAATAACCTAAGCTGTTAATAAAGCGTCGTAAAATAATCTACTCCTACAAGTACATAGCTGCAAATACATGTTTAGATTAGTGGAAGTATATCTAGTTTTAGAGATGTAAGTGTTACAAAAAAGTAAAGAATGCTAATGAATAATACATCAAATATTCCTTATATGAGGTCTCGCCATCCTCATTGAATATTAACACGACTACTATGAAGTAGTCAATGTGTATTATCACCATTAAATCGAGAAAAATTCGTTCCGGCACCGGGAATCGAACCCGCGACCTCTCAGCTCTGCGTGCTGAGGGCTCTTTCCAACTGAGCTATGCCGGGACAGTACAATGAGAGGAGTTCGACCGGCACCGTGGATCGTGTCCCGGCATAGCTCAGTTGGAAAGAGCCCTCAGCGCTCAGAGCTGAGAGGTCCCGGGTTCGATTCCCGGTGCCGGAACGAATTTTTCTCGATTTAATGGTGATAATGCTAATCAACTTAGTTTCATTTCCAATATAGGTGATGCTTCAGGAGAGCAATTGATCCTTTCAATGCAGCTAAGGTTACAACTAGAATAATAGATGTAGGTATTCCAAGCCTCTTAAACACATCTTCCATGAAGAGAGTAGCGGTACCTCTTGCTCTAACCAGAAGTCCGATTACTTCAAGCTCTTTTAGCCGGTACTTTTGGAGGTAATAGGGAATGGTAGGATTGTAGATATTCGTTTTTTCCTCTTGCAAATATTATCTCAGTCGAAGTGTTGGACCTGAAAGCTCTCTGTCTGCAAATCAGGAACTCGATGAAGCGATGAACAGCTAGCCGATGATTTTACTTGGACTAGTACTACGTTGCATAATTAATTAATCTGACAATTCTTGCTATATTTCCCCTTTCCCAGGAAGACACATTGTTCTACTACGCTCTTTCAAAACTGCGGACTTCATACTGCATCTATTGACAAGTCTGGTAGTTACTAGACCGCATAAAACCACATTATACTGGGTGTTCAGTTCAAAATGTGTCATTGCTCGCTGTATGCCGTCATGTGGCTAGCCGATGAGTCTAGAGAATTCAGTCTTCCTACACTTCCGCAGAGGTGCATAACCTAAGAGGCAGAAAAGTTGCCTAGCAAGTACGGCGTTCATTCTGAAGAGTACATACCGATACGTACGGTAAAACCGGTAGTGGCAGGAATGTGAACTGTTTGGAAATACGTACTGTCGGGATATGGGAAGAGGGTTAAGACGATTACTTACGTATTTGTTGACATTACTAACTTCGACGGTCAACATGGACACGGAGCATTTGATTTGTGTTGTGGAATGTTACCGTACACAACCGATGATAACAAATACCCTGCGTACGACTTGCCGGCGCAAAACACAGTTCGAAAGAGGTTATGGTAGCACACAGACCCTTACAGACCGCCATCTGTTGCTTGCTACGACGTTCAAGTTATACCGTACACGTTCTCAAGTTCAGATTGAAGAACGCCTTAAATAATAGGCAACTTCTCTAACATATAAGCTGAAACTCGCTTCAAATCGGTGACCCAACAACAGTGACGTCATGACACACTTTGAAATGAACACTAAAATATGTATTTCCTTTCGTGTACATTTTAATCCATAATATTTTTCTGTATAATTATGAAGAGTTGCCTTTCATCAAAACGCACCAATCTTTTAAATTTACGCTTTCAAATAATTTAAAGTAATTGAGGGAATAATTAGCGAAATATTAAAACATCAAATTGCTTTTAGTTTTTATAACACTAACCACATGACAGCTGCAATTTTATTGTCAATTTAATGACAGACGATAGAGAATAGTAATAAAAATAAACTTATATATTGAAATGAACGTAGGCTAATACCCAATGAACACAATGACCACAAATTTTCTCGTTCCAAAGGACAGCCATGGGATTTCATAACATGTTTATCGCAGTGAGACTGCAACCCCTCTTCATTAACTCACCACCTGTCGAACGTGATGGATGGCTGCATCCGATTCCCTTTATGACGTTAAAATGTTCAATTAATTTAAATATACAAATGCAGAGTTGCCTCGTCAGAAATTGGCACCGACGTCGAACACGCTTTCTCTACATACATCCATACGTGTATACAGTAAGTGCGTAAGTAAGTACATTCAGAGTGATTCACGAGGATTTACCGTCACTTACGGAGCTTATTTCCGAAGACATTCTGAGAAAAAATGTCTCATAAACATTTGTCCTAATCTCAATATTTTCAGAGTTAAACTAATTTGAAGTTGTCAGTAAAATACTTTTTTTCTTTAGTTTTAATGGTAAAAAGTACTTTTTAACTTCGCTCTAGAATATGCCATTAGGAAAGTTCAGGATAACAGGCAGGGTTTGGAATTGAACGGGTTACATCAGCTTCTTGTCTATGCGGATGACGTGAATATGTTAGGAGAAAATACACAAACGATTAGGGAAAACACGGAAATTTTACTTGAAGCAAGTAGAGCGATCGGTTTGGAAGTAAATCCCGAAAAGACAAAGTATATGATTATGTCTCGTGACCAGAATATTGTACGAAATGGAAATATAAAAATTGGAGATTTATCCTTCGAAGAGGTGGAAAAATTCAAATATCTTGGAGCACCAGTAACAAATATAAATGACACTCGGGAGGAAATTAAACGCAGAATAAATATAGGAAATGCGTGTTATTATTCGGTTGAGAAGCTCTTATCATCCAGTCTGCTGTCCAAAAATCTGAAAGTTAGAATTTATAAAACAGTTATATTACCGGTTGTTCTGAATGGTTGTGAAACTTGGACTCTCACTCTGAGAGAGGAACATAGGTTCAGGGTGTTTGAGAATAAGGTGCTAAGGAAAATATTTGGGGCTAAGCGGGATGAAGTTACAGGAGAATGGAGAAAGTTACACAACACAGAACTGCATGCATTGTATTCTTCACCTGACATAATTAGGAACATTAAATCCAGACGTTTGAGGTGGGCAGGGCATGTAGCACGTATTGGCAAATCCAGAAATGCATATAGAGTGTTAGTTGGGAGACCGGAGGGAAAAAGACCTTTAGGGAGGCCGAGACGTAGATGGGAGGATAATATTAAAATGGATTTGAGGGAGGTGGGGTATGATTATAGAGACTGGATTAATCTTGCACAGGATAGGGACCACTGGCGGGCTTATGTGAGGGCGGCAATGAACCTTCGGGTTCCTTAAAAGCCATTTGTAAGTAAGTAAGTTTAATGGTAAAAGAATATTACAAATAGAGAATGAACTATTCAGAAGCATCATTTCTTTAATTGGCTGGTATTCTGAAGCTAAAAATGTGTTGTTAAATTGCTTTGTACAGATTGTGTTGTTCAATTTTTAACTAAGAATTACATTATTCTTACGCACGTATCACAAAAAATGTTACAAATCATACGACTTTAGGAATTTGATTCTTTACAGTTAATTATGCATCCTAATGTACAGTCTTGAAGAATTTACAAGAGTGGCGTGATTTGTAACAATTGTTGTGATAAATGCGTAAGAAAAATGTAATTTCGTGATTAAAAATCGAGAAATAAAATCTGTGCGAACCAACTATGGAATTCACAACACATTTTTAGCTTCAGAATACTAGCTACTTAAAGAAATGATATTCCTGAATAGTTCAATCTCTATCTGTAATATTCTTTTACCCTTAAAACAAAGAATAATTGTATTTTACAAACAACTTCAAATTAGTGTAATTCTGAAAATATTGAGATTGGGACACATGTTTATATGACTTTTTTTCTCAGAATGTCTTCGGAAATAAGCTCCGTAAGTAGCGGTAAACGATGTATCATAACATTTGGTTTCACTTCGATCTTGCATATATTAAATTCACTGTTGGCAGCCATTGTGAGAGGCTTGTGGCAGAAGCCTCGTAGCAAGGCGCGATGGACCCGCTCTCAGGCAGCGGAACTCGCAAGCTTGAGGGGAGGCCGGGAAGGATGAGTATCGATTCGTACGACTCAGTAGCAGGATGCGGGGCAGCTTTAACCGCGATAAAATACGTCGCGCTACGTTAGTTTTCTATGAATGCGCTGCATTGTTGAGTGTTAGTTTAATCTAGAGTGCATGCGTGTGTATGTTATATACTAATTTTGTGTAAAATGGCACATACTGAGAGAAAATTGAGATCATTATTTGCAGAATTAAAAGAAAAACCGTTTTCAAGTTGGGCGTATGAAACAAAATGAGCTTTGGCCTACAAAGATAAAATATCGACAATACATTTACACATTAAAATAGCAGATGGAGGAAGACAAAACAGGAAATTGAAATTTTCATTGTATAAGAAATATCCTTGGCTAACAGGGTGCTCTGAGACAAGTTATATTGTTATACCTGTATTCTGTTTGGGGGTGAAATTGAGTGGTCACAAAAAAATGATAGAAAAGCCGAGAAATATCTATTATTTAAAAAGGTACACTTGCATTCAAAGATATATGACTTCCAATTTTGTGGTCGTGTTAGCAAACTACCTAACCACGGGATAAGTCAAAACCAAAGATATAACAAACTGACTAACATTGAAATAGTTCCGCTATTTCTCAATAGGTGGCCTTATTATTGGGATGGATAAAAAAAAGTGTTTTGGAAAATGTTGATAAAGATTAAGTATAAATTTATTATTCTCATTATTGACAGTATCAGCGGTTTTATGCTGAATCTAGTGTATCTTCACTATTATTATAGGGAGATGAAAATTTTAATTTTACAATGTAGGTATATTTATGTACTATTGGCGACACTGCCTGTACCTTCGCCATCTATTCATAGAAGTAATAACTAAGAAGCGACACTTACACGAACAAATTATCGATTAGTGGGGTCAGGTATCTTTGAACGTCAGTGTACAAAGTAAGCATATATTTTTCAGCTTACCCGGTATTTTACACCTTAGATTCGCCACTGGTTGAGACTGCAGGACGACGCAGAGACCTGTGACGGAAAAAGCAGGAAATAAAACAAGAAAAGATTAACGCAATAGAACTTAAGTTCTACAGCGTTTAGGAAATCTAAAAAGTAAACAAAAATTACTAATGATTTCAGTTGTTAAGAATATATTTGCGCAGGATTTACGAGAAGATTCTGTGAATCAAGAATGACCTGCGCGTGAAGTGTCCCGTGCCATGTTTGATATGACTTGCTGCTAATCTGAATGTGTAATGTGTAACGGTGAGTGCGACACGTTTCGCCAGATTGCCTGCAGCTGATGTGATGAATAGTCGCAGAGCGACTTATCTATCTGCACTGGTCGCGTTACTCCAATCGGTGGAACGACTGCCGACAGGTCTCGCGTCCCAAAAAATTGTCGAGCCATTTTAATTTTAATGCATTGTGGAGATAGGCTTATAGGCCGGAGGAAAGGCTATTACTTCCACTCAGCCGGGAACAGATAAGCTGATTTTGATTTAATTTAATAATGGAAAATACTGTCGAGCCATTTTAGTATTATGTTTGATTTCGAAGCTCGCACGAATTGTTATAATTTCTCGTTCCTAATTCTACTAAGTACAAAAAATATATTTCAAGGAGTTCGCTTAATACATATTTCATTATCTGTTATGGAAAAAAAGAGATAAAGTATTACCATCAACAATAAAATTAGGCATTAAGTTCCAGTCAATGGAATGTAGAGGAAAGTTAAATTGGCTGCTTATTGACTCGGCCGTCTGTGAACATCTTTTTCTAAGCTATTACGTTTCATGTCTACATTCAATTTACCGGGAAAATAGGGGCTATTACGAAATTGTATTTGAAACGTGACTTTACTTTATTTAAAGTCTCAGAATTCACAAAGTGATTAATCGTGATATACATAAATGATTTTAATTTTAATGCTCTTCGTACGTACGTACGTACGTACATATATACATACATACATACATACATACATACATACATACATACATACATACATACATACATAGTTCTGCATACATACATACATAGTCCTACATACGTACATACATACATATATACATTCATACATACATACATACATACATACATACATACATACATACATACATACATAGTCATACATACATAGTCATACATACGTACATACATACAGTAGATAAATATATATATATACTGTATAGGCCTACATGCTATATATACAAACATATACTATAGATGAGGAAGCAAAACCGGCATGTGAGATATGTGAGAGAGGGAATAATGAGCTATCAGAAAGAGAGCTTATTTCATGATGATTAATATTATAAGATGGCAAAAGCAGCGTTTAATATAAAAATGAACATCTTCTGGGGACCTCTATAGATAGAACTGAGGAAGAGACTAGTGAAGTGCTTTGTATGGAGTGTGACATTGCATGGGGCAGAAACATGGATATTACGACGAAATAAAGAAAAGCGAATAGAAGCATTTGAAATGTGGTTATGGAGAAGGATGGAGCGTGAGAAATGGACAGAGAGAAAGTAAGAAACGAAGCTGTGTTGGAAAGAGTGGATGAAGAAAGAATGATGCTGAAACTGATCAGAAAGGGGAAAAGGAATTGGCTGGATCACTGGTTGAAAAGAAACTGCTTACTGAAGGATGCACTGGAAGGAATGGTGAACGGGAGAAGAGTTCGTGATAGAAGAAGATATCAGATGATAGACGACATTGAGATATATGAATCATATGCGGAGACAAAGAGGAAGGCAGAAACGAGGAAAGACTGGAGAATGCTGGGTTTGTAGTGAAAGACCTGCCCTTAGGCAGAACACTATGAATGAATGATTGAATGAATGAATGAATGAATGAATGAATGAATGAATGAATGAATGAATGAATGAATGAATGAATGAATGAATGAATGAATGAAATATTATACGAATCTAACAACACGGAAATTCATCTCAGACTAAAACCTATCTTCCCCCTCCATAACCATTGGTGGTATAGCCACGGCACATGATAAGGTCACAGGACAGGTCTTGCCTCTACTGTACTGACGTTCAAAGATATCCGACCTACGATTTTATGATCGTGTAAGCGAACTTTCCAACCATGGGATAAGTCAGAACCAAAGATATGAAAAATTGACAAACTTTGAAAGAGTTCCGTTAGTTCCCAATAGGTGGCACCGTTATTGGGAGCCGTTAAAAAGTGTCAGGGAAAATGATTATGTAATATTAAGCATAAATTATTCTTATAGTAAACAATATGAGCGGTTTCCAGCCAAACTCAGAGTTGTTCTACAATCAGTAGAGTGGGATGAAAAATTGAATTCTATAACACGGATATATTTATCTACGATTGGCAGCAGTGACTATTATCTTCGCCATCTATTCATAGAGGTAATAACTAAAGAATCCACACTTACACCACAGTCTACTATATACAGTCGCGAAGCTTGAGGTGATTTTTTGCAAATCTCGCGATAAAGCGCTCCAAGCGGTTAGCAACTAGAAACAATAGACTGTCCACGGTCGACTTTGGATTTAGAGTGGACTGAGTCGTATTTCCATCGAGTGCTAGGTCGTTGCGTATTTCGCACTGATGCTCGTGAAGAAAAATCCTAACATCTATTTCTTATTTTACTTCTAGATGCAAAAAGTGGTTAATAAACAGCAGGAGGGAAGATCGAATGACAAAGAATGAAGCATATCTTTATAATAATATAAAGTTTTGCTCCCTTCATTTCGAAAATACACAATTTATGAATGAAAACAAAAATAAATTAATCTGGAATGCAGTTCCAACTTTATTTGATGTTTCAAATAAACCTGTTCTGTTACTACATGCAGCTGAGAAACAAAAGCTTTGCACTAATTCTACGTCTGTATCAGCTGATTCCTTGAATAATTGTACATTTTCAGACAACTTAGGCCTACTTATTTTTTCAAAGGATATGTTTTTAATTATAGCTGTTAATTTTGTTGTTATTTTTATTTGTTACTTTACTAGAGACGTAGAAAAAGTAAGTCTGTTACAATAAAATTTATTGATCACGTTTTATTTCCAATTCTGGTGTGATTATTATTGCTTAACCTCATCCCACTTTGTTAACTACGTAAGCATACACAACAAGTACCGGTACACGTAAGTTATTCCCATTAATTCATATTTCCATTATTATTGTTATTATATTATTGTTGTAAAGGGAAATGCAAATTAATATTTATTGGTTTCATAGTTCATGAATGAGTGAAGCGATTGTAGTAAATTTCAGTTCGTTTTGCACAAACAAAAATAATATTAATCTATTTCTTGCAGGTATCTTCGAGTTTATGGTGGAATTTAATATACTTCATTAAAATAATAAATGAACTTTATCCATTTAATATTTCAATAATGGAAGGAAGGTGTTAATTTTTCCAAAAGAACACGACAACGAAAGTGTAACATATTTTGTAATCTGCTAGGAGAGATCTGTGATGATGAGGCGATAGTAGCGATCCTAGTGGTGGGCAACTACCCATGTTTGCATTTTTACTACATATTGAGCTTCGCGACTGTATATAGTAGACTGTGCTTACACCAACAAATTATCGATCACTGTCGGTTAGTAGGGTCAGATATCTTCGAACGTCAGTGTACGTAGGTACGCAAGGCGTGTCGTTGGGAGGTTACATTTTGTACATCGGTTTTCCATGTCGGAGACTCTGTAGTTCATTATTCTTCTTCAAGGTGCCGTAATTAAACACTGGAAAAATTTGTGTTTTTTTTCTTTTAATTTTTCACGTAAGCTGGCAGATCCTGTGAAATTCTCATCCCATATAATTTTTAATCATAATAAATTTCAAATTTAACTGTCTGTGTTTCGATTATGAGTCTCACAAGTGAAAAAGCTATAGTATAAAAGTATATTGAAATAACAAAGTCTGTTAGTTTAGTGGTAATGTATGTCGAAACGAGCACATTATGCTTATTAGTGCATGCCTTTTCGGAAATTAAAATGTATATGCGTCCTTTATGCATTGAATATGCAAGAGGGATAACACAGAGAAGAAAGTTTCGCGGAAAGCTCCGAGCACAAAGAGACTTCCGCAGTCTGAACAACAGCCCTAGCATGACATCCAATCGCCGGAGTCAGTGGGGCTTCCAGACGACTCGTAATAGTGTTGACTGAGAACAGAAACAGAACACTGCGTGGGACGGCGTTTGTTTTCCCAGAGCAGGATTCCGATTACCATCTTCCTCTTATTTCCGCATTAAATATCCGATCTTCATTTAATCACCCGCCCCAGTACCTCTAGGGACACTCGTCGGAGATGCAAGGCTATCGTTTAGGTTACATCTATTTTCGGACGTTGTTTTATTACCGATTCAGAATCTTTCTACTTGCCAAAAATAATTATTTCAACAATATAATATCTTCAGAAGCAGCGTACCGGAGAATTGGAAATAAATCGTGATCAATAAATTATACTGTAACAGACATACTTTTTCTACGTCTCTAGTAAAGTAACAAATAAAAATAACAACAAAATTAACAGCTATAATTAAAAACATATCCTTTGAAAAAAAAAGTAGGCCTAAGTTGTCTGAAAATGTACAATTATTCAAGGCGAAATATATAAAAATTCGCAGGATTGGAGCCTCGTTTGTCTACAGCAGTGATGTCAAAGCAAGCGCATTTTTCTGACCTTGATGTCGTGCGCGGGAAGCAAGCGCTAAGTATGGAAAGAGGAAGGGTTGTGTATATGAAGAAGCAACCTGTTGGATTAAGAAAGCAGTGGTGCACAAACTCCAAACGGAACGTGAAATTTTATGTCGTTATTTTTATATGGCTTCTTTCTGTTTAATATTATCTATATTGTCTGTAAAACAAAAGTACTAACACTGATTTCTTAATATTGCACTTGTGTCTTAAATCTTAATAACATAATAGAGAGTTAAGAAGGAATATTTACTTAAATTCCATAATAGTATAATATTATACTGTATTAAGTGGATGAAACACATCATTCATAAAAAAAGTGATATTCCAAAGAAAGAGACTGAGTATGACATGATAAGTTGGAATTTATATTGATGGTATCTTTAACCTTACAAAAGTAATCAATAAACTATTCAAAACAATATTACAGTACAAAGCAAAGTTACCTAGGTACTGTATCTGTTTTAAGTGTAACTAATATTACATAACAAAACTCTTATCGCATTATGCTTGTAACGTGATATTTGTGAGCAACTTCCTATCATCAGAATATTAAATTATTTTCTCGAAATCTGCTGAAGCTATAGAGCTGATATTTTTACAACACATGGGCACGTATCTTTTGCTTATGATGTAACAGTAGTTGCTTTGTTAATTCATTTGCTTGCAAACAATTTCCATGCGAATATTTTCAAAATGTTCAAAACACTATCTTCAGTAATACATATATACGGTATATCAGATTTACGAAAATATTCTGTAAGGCTACTAAATAAATAGGCGTATACCTGAAAATTTCACTTTTCTATACGAAAAGTTGAGAAAATATTTCTTTTGAATAAAAAATCAAACTTGTGAAAAATAAGCATTAAAATTAAAACTTACATTCTTATAATGCACTTATACTTCTCAGGCAAATCTAAAAATTAACATGGATACAGTTTTAATAAGTTCTCTTCCCTTTATCTATTGAATCAGTGCTGGCCATCCCTGTATATAGCTCGACCAAGCAGCATATACTACCTCTTTCGTCTGTCTCTTTTTTTCTTTCCGCTATAAAGCGCTCAGGCTCTCCTGGGCTCTAAAGCGCGCGCTTGCTCCTGTGGGCATCAATTGACATGCCTGGTCTACAGGCAAACAAGGGTGAGAAAGTTATCCTACTGGTTAGGTTAAAATAATATTCCCTTAGTTTACCAGACAGATTGAAATCAGAGGGAACGAGTTCGAGGTCGTGAGAGGAATGCTTCTTAAAACATAATTAAAACATCATCTCTTTCCGTCAAGTATTGGTAATGCGAGTAGTATTGTGGGACAGACAAAAGGACTCCTTTGGTTAGTGTCACTTGCATAATGTATTCAATTTATTTCGCATTTTATTGCGGATTAAAAATTACAGTAATATACAGGGACATCATTTTATTTTTACTAACATTTTTAATATTGACTTGCCTATGCCTCTGGATCAACGCCGTTTGCTACCCCCTTCCACAACTGGAGTTCGATGATACTGGCGTAATATACAAACAAATCACTTTACTAGGTATAGGAGGGAAGAAAAGTAGTTAATCCATTTACGTAAACGAGGAAATATTGCGCTTTTGAGTTTGATCATTTTCATTAGGTTTTTTTTGAATCAAAATACAGTACAATATTAACAATAAGTGTTTTTACTCACGAACTGAGCTGTCCATGTGGACGTATTCATTATGCATTGTATATTATACTGTCAACAGCTCATTTGCGTACTAATTAAAAAATAATGATAATGTGGATATTTAAACACTTTTTTTTTAAATGGTGGCCGTTCATTTCGATACAGGCTTCAGTTCTTTTGTGCATATTATCGCACTATAGATTATTGTACCTAATTCCAATTACCAGTTTCGTTCTTCGTACTAGTAACTCACGTTGAAATAATTCCGTACAACTCTACAAAAGAGTACCTTACTATCTGTAAATTCAATCTTCACTTCTGCCCGATCCGAAAAGATAAAATTACTCAAACATACTATCTACTGTCCGTCCAAGTGGTTATGTCATAGGGTCGTAGAAAGGGAGGAAATCACGTGACAGTTAATTACTTAACGAGGCCCTTTTATTTAAGTTATTTTAAACAGTTGTATGAGTATAATATTACGTAGACGTCCAATTCCTAACAGAAATTAATGTTCTCAGAAAAGAGCTAAGACAGCCCAGCCACTAGCTGACGAATAAAAGCTGGTGGGGGAAACCGGGATACGACGTAGGCAAATGGACGACAGTAGACTACCTGTGCGAAAATGATTCAATATTGAAAGCCCTTTCGTGACTGGAAAACGCGAACATATTTTTGGAACGTACTGTTTACTATGACCGTAAGGCTACTATGACTGTATATGCGGTCTTGGATCTGTGTGGAGGATGGTTGAACTTCATTAGTAGAGGGGGTGGGAGTGAAGTACATTAAAAAACTCAGTTACAATAAAAATTGAAGTAAAAATAAAATGATGTCCCTGTACTACACTTGCTTTTAAACATCAAATTACTTACTTGCAAAGACGAAACGATTGATATGAGCATTACTTTGAAATTACATAATTATTGAAAGCTATTCTTCGAAAATGTGTAGAAATGCCATTCCAAATTACCAAACTTTTGCAAGATAGTATAAGGACGATGAAATCCGTAACATGACTTCGTCCGGGAGGGAAGTAATGCTGGGAGCGTAGGTTTACGGCAGCGGTAACCAAAACTCGAGCTGTAGTGATTACATGCGACAGACAGCCTATGAAGTAAGGAGACCGAGGAAAGGTACTTGGCATGAAAACTATAACCAGTGGTGGTTCCTTTACTAACATCTTGATGAATCCCGCGGATAAAAATCTCAAGTTTTGCTGTATCAGTAATGTCACTGCGTCATCGTGAATAATATACGAGTTTTCTTGTTTCTTTTTTTAACCTTCTTCTTGAATATAATCAGGAATTTTCTATATTCTTCTCTCGATACTTGGTCGAGAAATTCGTAGTTTTTCAAAATTAAAAACTTCTTCTGCACAAGTTATTTAAGCTGTTTTAATCATTACTCTTTTGAGAAATTCTGTTCTATTAAAAGGCTTTAGAACACGAGATATTTCAAACCCCATTAGGTAGCTGACTTCCTTACATTTATTTATCTCATCTTTCTCTTCCTGGCTATGATTTAAGACATGTCAATTCCTGGCGTTTAACAGTTCGTTGGCACATACTGTAATGCTGAATCAGTTTTTCAACAATATTATTATTAAATGAATAACTAATAAATAGTTACCCTCATCTAAAGATTAAGAAGATTAAAATTGAGATAAAACCTAATAAATTTATCCTTCTAGGGAGAAGATTTTAACATATCAATATTTATGCACGTACAAAAGAATTATAGAAACACATACTTAGTGGTCAGTAATAATAATAATAATAATAATAATAATAATAATAATAATAATAATAATAATAATAATAATTTAGTGACCAGTAATTATAATAATAATAATAATAATAATAATAATTTAGTGACAAGTAATAATAATAATAATAATAATAATAATCATAATGATGATACATTATTCAGCGTGGCAATTAATGTTTCTATATTTTATTTATTTATTTATTTATTTTTATTTATTTATTTATTTATTTATTTATTTCATCAATCATTGTTCACGTCATGGCGGATTAGATGTATTCCAGTTCTTAATCCGTCATCATTCTCAATGCAAATAAACACAAACTAATACATAATGCACCTATAAGCATCCTCCGCATTAATGTTTCTATATACTCCTAATTGAACCGTTGACCAAGCAAACATATTACATTTTGTCCGACAGAACAACAAAAAAGTTCTCCTCATTCTTTACGAAACTACCTCTTACTGCTTGTAGAGACAGAGTTTGTAGAGCGACATGATACCGCCACTGCTTTATCTTCAGTACGTGAATGAAACACACAGCAATGTACAGGAAACTCCTCGTACCCGTTTGAATGACTCTGATTACACGGTGTAATCACGACACCCACTTTGGTCACCGCTGGTTTACGGCATGTAAAAGAAGCCTGTTTCTGATAAAGGGTTCCAGGCGAAATTGATTGATCATTTCTCGCTCACTTGTAATTTTGAAAATAGCATAATGCCCTAAATGTTTATGGACTGCTGGAAGAATAGGTCAAGATTTGGAAGAATCTGGAGTATTCTCATCAGAGCAGGGACTTGGCATCCTCTGATATCCGCCTATTTGGGGAGCTAAAGAATATAGGCCTATTTCAAGAAAACTATTTGCAACTGATGAAGTAGGAAGTAAGGCCACGAGCAGGTGAGGTTTTTTCGGGTTTTTTTCCCTCACTCCTATGGATGAATATCAGGTAACTTTATCAGGCGATTGGAACCCCACTCATCTTCGCCACTTCCTTTCCTCTTCCATCGTCCTTTATCATCCCGTTTCTGGTTTTTAAGATCACTCTACCGGTGGCCTCCCGAAGCTGCTGACTCTCTCGACCGGCCTCCGTGGAATGTAGTTCAGCGACGTTGGATGGCTTCTGCAATGGCACCCAAGGCGGACCTGCTTGGGGGAGGAGTTTCGCCTCGGACCGACAAGGGGGCCTTGAGGGAATTTTCCCTAACAGGAATGGTATATGGATTCTGTCGGCTGTGGGACCGGTCGTTAAGGGAGTCATGTGGTTAGGGTGGTGCGCGTAGGGGATCAGTGGCACGCAACTCATTCCATATCGAGGATTAGCGCAATAGATCTCAATAAGTCGCAGTGCTGGGCCATCCGTGACCCCCTCAGTTAAATTCCATTCCATTCTATTCCAAGGTAACAGATATGGATTAAAATCTTTATGCAGAAGGTATTCATGTTGAGACAAGTAAATAGGGTTGGAGACTAAATTGAAAAATGAGTAAGAAGTGAGCTTAAATGTGATATATAATTTATTTATTTATTTATTTATTTATTTATTTATTTATTTATTTATTTATTTATTCTGGTGTAGTTAAGGCCATCAGGCCTTCTCTTCCACAACACCAGGAATACAAATACAATAATAGAAATAGACAGAAAAAAATACACTATAATATACAAAGTAAAGCTACACAAGAAATAAAGAGAGAGAAAAAAAACACTATAAACAAAGTAAAGCCACACAAAAATATACAGGTTGCAGTCACACAAACTTTAAATGAGTGATTAAGTATCATAATTAATTCCATCCTAACTAATTAACTAACATAAACAAGAAACTTGCAATTTTAATCTAGGTTAAAAAAGAAAAAGAAAAAAAACACAAATCATTACTTCTAGCAATACCTAAAAAACATTAACTAAGACAAAATTTTCCAATTTAATTTTGAATTGTGATAAAGTCCGGCAGTCCCTGACATCATTAGGTAACGAATTCCAGAGGCGAGGTATTTCTACAGTATAGGAAGATGAGTGTAAAGACGTTCTATGATGAGGGATAGAAAGAAGTGCTTGATGTCGGTTTCGAAGAGTTGTAAGAAATTGAAAGCGCGATAACAGATATTTCGGAGTAGAAGTATGCATGATTCTAAACAGAAGAGACAGTGAATGTATTGTTCTTCGTTCCTTCAGACGCACCCATGAAAGTAACTGGAGGGAAGGTGTTATATGGTCAAATTTACGAGTATTGCAGATGAATCGTATGCACACATTATGAACATGTTGTAGTCTCTCAGCTAAGAGTGAACTTACATTAGTTAGCAAGGAATTGCAATAATCAAAATGGGGCATTACAAGCGTCTGAATAAGATTCTTTTTTTAGACTAAGTGGTAGAAATTCTTTCATATGAAACAAGGAGTGAAGTTGAGAAAATATTTTTTTGCAAATGTGTGTTACTTGAGTATTCCAATTTAGATCGCTATCCATAAAAATGCCAAGATTTTTAACTGTTTCGCTGTATTTAACAATAATCCCATTCAATATTATATGTGGTATAGTACTGCTATCAAGAGTGCTTCGTAGACGATTATGCCCCATTACGATTGCTTGCGATTTCTCTGGATTTAACCTTAATCCAAATTTGTGTGCCCACAGTGAAATCGAATTCAAGTCTTCGTTTATTTTGTTTACTGCGTCACTAGTCTCGTCAGGATTGCAAATACATTTTTCAATTTGGAAAAAAAAAAAAAAATTTATGTTGGGGACAAGTAAGCCCGAGGCATATTTCATTTGATTTCATTTCAGTATTTGAAATTGCGCGCAAGAAAAACCATCGCAAGATGAGAACCGTCGGTTTAATTAAGTAGGGACCAAGCTTGTGCCGTCAGCTAAATCAATCCAATAAAACGCAGTAGCTAATTTTTTCTAGTGTAGGTATTCATTACAATACCCAGAATTAATTTTAAAGTAGAGTATCGGTACAGTGTGCTTGCCTATTAATTGGAAATTACGTCCTGTATTTTTAGAAAAGCCTGTAAATCATGTAATTTCAGAGAAAGCTTATTAATTCGCAAGAGAAAACAATCGCTTCAATATATCGAATAATGTTCGGAAGCGAACATTTCTCCTAACGAAATGTGCCAATCTAGCTTTCGTTATGCAACCCACACTACTGCTTCCAGGAATTATTTCATTCTACAGGCTTTGCAAGTTACAAGCTGTTCCATTAAGGATGTGTTTACGTAGAAAATGTATTTTATTTTAATTTTCAACTTCCAATAACTGAACATGAGTGTAATCATAGACTGAAAATAATTTGAAGTTTTGCTCTGATTCGTGTACAATACGAAAACTAAATATATTCTCGTGCAAATTGGATTTAATTTGTATCGTTATCATTATTAACATCATCTCATTTGCGAATTTTAGACAAGGTAGTTCGATCCGGCAAAGAAATGAATACTAAATGTTTCCATTTACAATTCCTCCTACTCAATCTAAAATTATATCAATGTACGTCCATTTTCACAACAAGTAGGGTTATTTTATAATTTTAAATTTATTCATTCAGTTTATAATGTGTGTGATTTCTAGTTGCTGTCCATTTAAATTACTATATTTTGGGATACAATATAGGCCTACAGTAAGTATAGACCTATCCATTATCCGTCTGAGAGATCTTGTCCGTGAAGTGTTTAGTATTGACAAGTCAAATTTCCGAAGGGTATCATTTTTTGTTATAATAACTTTAAAACTCTAACAGTCTTACTAATAAACCGTATATAGTTTTCATACTAGACTTATGCAGAGTTGAGACAGAAAACTTTACTAATAAACCATGCAGAAGCGATGGATGTATAAACAGTCTGTAACTATACAATGGGAATTGCTTTGCAGTAGTAATATACACGAAACCCCTTGTTTAAGCGTTGTATATAGAGAAAAAATGGCCGCCCCTCTAACAGCTGTTCGTATCGACTGTCATTTTATGATGATGGTTGCCTAGTAACCAAAGAAGAACAAACCAAAGAGCACAGAATAATTAGAATAATATTACTGTAGCTTGTACTCTTTGACCAAAATATAGTATGGTAATCGATTAGAGCCAGTTGTACTATCGATACTTAACACGCTACACTAGAGCGCTCTACCGAATGCAATAGAGAACCTCAGATATTCTAATACACTGGTAAACAAGATTTTGCTTATCATTGTTTTTTGATCATTACTTACAGATTTCGACACGCTGAACATGAATCCGTTAATGGTTTTGTCGTAGTGTCAATATTTTGGATTATATCGGGATATTTTATTTCTCAGAATACTGGTTTAGCAATATGTACATGTAAGTATTTATGTTGATATCCGCTAGGTGGCAACATGGCTCTGGCGTATAAATATCTGCTGGTGACGCTCAGTCACGATAGTAGGTTCTTTATCTTTGCAGTCGTATGTATCTTTGTGTTTAGTAGTTCTTTACACCATGTCTACAGGGCGGAAGTGCAAATTACAGGCAGACACTTTCTGCTATGTATGTGGATATTACATTGGACCAAAGCAAGTTAAATACACCACTGTGCCTGGAACAAAGTTCTGTGAGGCATACAAGGCGTGGCCGTAGGTGACCTTGACAAGGCAGTTAATACAACATCTGGAGCCGGATGATAAATCCAAACGAGTGGAATTCGCCAATACGATGCTAGACCGTCTCGGCGCTGATCCTGACTTTAGAGGACCAATCGCTTGGCCCCCGAGATCTCCGGATTTAACACTGCTCGATTTCTTTCTCTGGAGCTACGTCAAAGATAAAGTGTACGCCACCCCAGTCAGAGACCTTCGTGACCTTCGGGAGCGCATCATAGAGGCTATTGAGAGCATTCCAGGATACATGCTCCAACGTGCTTGGCAAGAAGTCGTTCATCGCCTCGATATCGTCACAGTGACAGCTGGAGCTCACGTAGAGATATGGTGATGTGCATATCGAAACTTGTTGAGTTTTCCTTTCATATAAACGTTACTGTAGGTTTCTATCTTCAACCGTTTACCAGTCACATACAATTGAAATTAGGTACATTTCAGCGGTCCACCCTGTATATTTTCTAAGTCATTCTAGGTCATAGGAGTTAACTATTTTGCATTCCTGTATTGTATTTATGTATTTACATGTCACTCATGATTTATTGAAGTAGTGTTAATGACTGTCCTAGGTTTGAAACTGTTTTCATACAATGTTACAAATAAATATCACTTACTGTGTTAATCAAATTTAAATTGCTTACATCATACAAACTGTTGAAACTACAGAAAAACTGATGTGATATTCGTGATCAGCGGGTCAGAGTTATTGGTATAACCCTAAAAAATCAACATAAGCAAAACATTTATTGGAATTTTTATATGTTACAAATTAACTAATTTACTGCTTTAATCAAATATAAATTGCTTATATCATCCAAACCGTTGACACTATGACAAAACTGATGTGATATTCGTGATCAGCGGGTCAGAGTTATTAATACACCACTAAAAAATCAACATAAGCAGAAAGTTGATTAAAATTTGTTTACCAGTGTTATCTTTCGTAACGAAGTAATGACGAAACTATGACGTAGCTGTGTGACAGTTGTACTGTTATTCGCGACGTATGTAGTGATTATTAGTAAGGAATTTACACACGGCGTATAACGTCTGTATATAGAGTGTTTATTAGTAAGACCGTAAATCTTTAATTAATACGTTTTATTTTTTATTTTATTTTTACTTTCATCCACCTTGAAAATTGCATGTAATTCTCCTAACGTGTCTTGAAAGTAAGTATATTTGTATGAAAGTCTTACCCCATTTTTGTATTTAAAACAGCTCTCATATGATTGATTACCAAATAGTTCGTAATAATTACTGTATATTGCATCATCATCCTGACAAGTCTTACAACTTACAAGGGAACCGTCCCAAGTCGTGTAGCTTGAATTTAGTGAAAATGTATATTTAAGCTAATTTTCGTTCGTTAAGAAGCGTGGTGATAGTCGTTTGTTTCGCTTTTTTCTCGTTTATGAAATATATTGACTTGAAAATCGATGCTACCTATGCCGCTTCTTGTGCGTACTCGTATCCTCATACTTCTGCGACTCCGTATCTAGTCTATTTTTTCTCTCGCTTGTCTCACATTTATACAGTAATAGTGCAATCCATGACATCTTTCACTCATTCGTATACAGTCCAAATCCATAGGTATGCAGCTGGAAGTCTAGGAACAAGACAAGAATTGAAAGGAGTTTTAGACCTAAAGTAAAACAACGTGTAGACAATTACAAGCCATCTAATGCCGTAGTCGATGCAAGTAGTTCCGGTAAACTGACAAAAAATTCACGTGAGAAGATGATTAAGAGATTTATTTCTCCCGGATGTTGAGAAAAATCACTACTCCTGGAGTGGTCAGATAGATGACGCTATATTTACTTTTGAAGAAGTAAACAATACTTTACATGGTAAGACAAATAAAACACAAATTATCTCTCCAAAAACTACAACACTTTTGCAACCCTTGGATGTATATTTTTAAGGCAATATAAAATTGTAATACGAAGGCTGAAGAGTATTTCAGACAAAAATTATCAACACTAATCTCACTAGAGGTTTTGATTTATCTAGAGAAAATCAAAACTCGAGTGGGATTTAATTGACTATTACACGATTAGAAGAAAGTATATAAAGATTAGAAGTAACGAAGTACTCTAATACGATAAAATATTAATTGACTTACGAAAATACAACTGTCTTCAAATGTATTATTGTACCATCTCAACATTACAAATATTACGCTAGATGCATGCTAGATGGCAGTAGTGTGTTATGATTATCTGTTATCTTGCTATCAGTTGTGCCAACTATGGAATCTTCATTGAACTCTGTAGACGATTACTAGCAATACCTTCTCGATCTAGATCACGATGGCAGTGTTATTAGTCAAGAAGGCTTTGTTGATTCAGTTTCATTTTTATTAAAACAGTTGCATTCCACTTCAGTTATCCGAATCCCAGTAATCAACGTCACTTGACAGATGATTTTCAATAAATCTTAATATTAAACAATCTCTGATACGTGACCATCCATAATATCATATAGCAGAAGCTATAACATAACCTAAATAACATATACAAGTGTCAGAAAAGTTTTAATTAACGACGATGACATAAAAAATAAACATGAATAATTTTAAAAGGAATAATTATTGAATGTACAATTTTCAAATTTGGATGTTTTAGTGGTTGGTGGTTCAGTTGATGTTATATTGGACGTGTACGTAAAAGAAGTGGAACTCGTTGATGTACATGGTATATTCCTCAACTTATTCAGGATTTCGGAATGGTGCTCTTCATTTATTTGTAAATAGAATTTCAGGGAAGATGGATAGGTATGACCAGTGATCTTTATTAATTATTGTTGTTGAATGCCAATGCAAGTCATATTTGAAACTGCTGTGCATCGACTGAAGCGGTTTGTAATTTTCTGTTTTTTTTTTTTTTTTTTTTTTTACGTCCAGACCAGCGCAGTTTGAAATGTTGGCAAACAAAGAAACAAATGATAGGGACGCGATAAAATTAAACAGATGCTAGGGACGCGATAAAATTAAACAAATGCTAGGGACGCGATAAAATTGTGCGATAGGAGCCATGATTGGTTGAAATACGTCCTTCGTACCGTTTTATTGGTCAAAGGTATATGACGTGGTAAAAGTGTAATAGTCTGTGAAAATATTCCAGACACATTGCACTAGGAGCTTCATAATGACATTCCATTCTGTTGTGTATCAACAGTTTCATTTACCTGTCCTCAAAGACATGCTAATATACGCGTGGCAGAGGTGTGGATATGAGATGGAGAGACATGTGAGAAAGTTTGATAACGTTCTTTCAACAATGTTGCACGTTGAAAACAGTATGTGTGTGTTACAGAACAGTTTTAAAAACCAATCTATATAAAATGTTTGTACTGTTCAATGGCTCTTTGTTCTGACCACTTCATTTCGAATCCCACTATCATAATTGAGTCACAAAGTTAATAAATATTCTAAAATGAAATTCAATTTATATTTCAGCAAGAGTACTCTATTAATGTGAGTTAAGAGAAAATGAAAATGGACTAGAACATTAATGCGGAAGCTATTATACGATGTCGCGGAAGTGTGAGGATCCGAGTGCGTGCAAGAAGCGGCATAAGTAGCATCGATTTTCAAGTCATAGTTCCTAAACGAGGAAAAAGCGAAACAAACGACTATCATCACGTTTCTTAAAGAACGAAAATTAGCTTAAATACGCATTTTCATTAAATTCAAGCTACCCAACTTGAGACGGTTCCCTTGTTAGTATTTCTATAGTTTTCTTACATTCTGCTAGGAGTTACTTTCTTACTTACTTACTGGCTTTTAAGGAACCCGAAGGTTCATTGCCGCCCTCACATAAGCCCGCCATTGGTCCCTATCCTGAGCAAGATTAATCCAGTCTCTACCAGCATATTCCACCTCCCTCAAATCCATTTTAATATTATCCTCCCATCTACGTCTCGGCCTCCCCAAAGGTATTTTTTCCTCTGGCCTCCCAACTAACACTCTATATGCATTTCTAGATTCGTCCATACGTGCTACATGCCCTGCCTATCTCAAGCGTCTGGATTTAATGTTCCTAATTATGTCAGGTGAAGGCTACAATGCGTGCAGCTCTGCGTTGTGTAACTTTCTCCATTCTCCTGTAACTTCATCCCTCTTAGCCCCAAATATTTTCCTAAGAACCTTATTCTCAAAAACCCTCAATCTCTTTTCCTCTCTCAAAGTGAGGGTCCAAGTTTCACAGCCATACAGAACAACCGGTAATATAACTGTTTTATAAATTCTAACTTTCAGATTTTTTGACAGCCGACTGGATGATAAAAGCTTCTCAACCGAATAATAACACGCATTTCCCATATTTATTCTGCGTTTAATTTCCTCCCGAGTGTCATTTATATTTGTTACAAGATATTTGAATTTTTCCACCTCTTCGAGGATAAATCTCCAACTTTTATAGTTCCATTTCGTACAATATTCTGATCACAAGACATAATCATATATTTAGTTTTTTTCGGGATTTACTTCCAACCCTATCCCTTTACTTGCTTCAAGTAGAATTTCCGTGTTTTCCCTAATCGTTTGTGGAATTTCTCCTAACACATTCACGTCATCCGCATAGACAAGAAGCTGTTGTAACCCGTTCAATTCCAAACCCTGCCTGTTATCCTGAACTTTCCTAATGGCATATTCTAGAGCGAAGTTAAAAATTAAAGGTGATAGTGCATCTCCCTGCTTTAGCCTGCAGTGAATTGGAAAAGCATCAGATAGAAACTGGCCTATACGGACTCTGTTGTAAGTTTCACTAAGACACATTTTAATTAATCGAACTAGTTTCTTGGGAATACCAAATTCAATAAAAATATTATATAAAACGTCTCTCTTAACCGAGTCATACGCCTTTTTGAAATCTATGAATAACTGATGTACTGTACCCATATACTCCCATTTTTTCTCCAATATCTGTCGAATACAAAAAATCTGATCAATAGTCGATCTATTACTCCTGGGAGTTACTTTCTACTTTCAATATCTGTCCGAAATACATTTATTATAAATATGTTAATTACTTTAATATAAAATTAAGCCTACAATACTACTCATCAGTTTGTTGCTACATCGGCAGCTTTCCTGCAGAGGTTTGGGAGCTACAAAGATAAAATTATTTACGAGACGCCTGTACTACAAACTGCAGTCTGCATAAGCAGCAACTTTGAAGTTGCTCTCACTATACTGCAAGATTTATTGCTTCATTCACCCCGCTCCTAGACTACTGACTTGCAAAATATACTTAAATACAACGCATGTGATAAATAGCGCAAATGTGGCTCTCAGCCTGTTTTCAAAGAAGACAAAACTTGTGAGAAATGAGTAAACTTCAGCACTAATTCATGTGAGAGGCTTGCAATTCTGCTTTTCTTTGCATATTTATTAGTAATAATTATTATACATTCTCGGCCAGCATGTAGAGTATAAAGCCTACACATTCTATAAAATAGATAAATACCTATTTATTCAATCATAGTTTTCTGCCCAAGGTCAGATCTTTCACTGCAAACCCAGTATTCTCCAATCTTTCCTATTTTCTGCCTTTCTCTTAGGCCCGATTGTATAAACCATTTAATCTTAGATCAGAGGTTAAATTGATCCTTTTTTCAGCTGAACTTGGAATTTTGTGTTGTATAAAGTCTAATCTGAGATTAATTTGTCTCAAACTAAAGTCAACTTTGACTGAAGAAATTTCTCCGATTAAGTTAGATGATCCAAGTTCAGTTATTTCTTTTCTGTTTGAAATATACGAGTGACATTGTGCAAATAAAATATCCATTATTATTAATATTAATAGATATGATAGGTACATTTATATATATTTCTTTCAATTTCTTGCCTTAATACACAAACAATCTTATATTTTATAAGGCTCTATCGTGTTCAGCAGTATCAAATAACATAACCTATAATTATATTATGTTTATAACAACCAATAATTATTAATGGATATGATAAGTACATTCTAAAGTTTTCAATTAACTGTATTACTAAACGAAAATTGTAGTTTTATAAAGCTTTATTATGTTTAGCAGTATCAAACACCATAACATGATAACAACTCGGAGAACAGTCAACCTTCTTCTTATTGTACGCCATTATTTACATTGCACAAAAAACCAGTGTCTCCAACAGAGTGTACGGAAAGTCGCCAAAAAGTAGTTGTAAAGTCGCTAGATTTCTCATTATCAACAAAGAAAGATTAAATTTTGTCACTATGGGGTGCTAAAAAGGTCACTAAATCCCTATTTAAGCAATATAAAAGTTAAAAGAAATTGTTGTTGAAAAAGAGTTAAAGTCGCTAGATTGGCAACACTGAACAAACCTGTCCGCGCATCACGTATTTCACCTGTTTATGCGATGTTGCCAAATCCTTTTCGCGTGAACTTAGATTGCATTTGAACCAAGGCAATTTGATCGCAGAAAAGTTTTATACAATAGAAGAAGTGTCTGAACTCGGTTCACTTTTCGATCTTCGATCAAAGTTGATCTTTAGTCAGGGAGTTTTATACAATTGGGCCTTAGTCTTCCCATGCCATCCATATATCTTAATGTTTGTATCATCTGCTATCTTCTTCTATTCCGAACTTTTCTCCCGTTCACCAGTCCTTCCAGTGCATCCTTCAGTAGGCAGTTTCTTTTTAGCCAGTGACACAATCAATCCCTTTTTCTCTTCTTGATCAGTTTAAGCATTATTCTTTCTTCATCCACTCTTTCTAGCACCTCTTCATTTCTTATTTTGTCTGTTCATTTCACACGCTCTATTCTTCTTCATATCCAAATTTCAAATGCTTCTAGTTGCTTCTCTTCACTTTTTTATTTCATTTATTATATTCCATAGATCTTACATGAGCAATGAAGCTTTAAGATATGAAACAAGTCAAAATTTTACAGTATTACAATTACAATTTTTACAAATTTTTACAATATTTTACAATTTTTACAGTTTTACAATTTTGTAATTTTCTACAATTTTTTACAATATTTTGGCGAGATGTAGTGAGATGACGTGAGGCCCGAGGATTCGCCAAAAGATTACCCGGCATTTTCCTTATAGTTGGGGAAAACCTCGGTAAAAATCCAAATAAGTAATCAGGCCAAAGGGGGTGAAATGAAGTGAGGCTGAGGACTCGCCATAGACCATCCGGCTTCAGTCCCACGGCTGGGGAAAACCTCGGAAGAAACCATTCAATGTGCCCAAATGGGGAATCAAACTCAAGCCCGAGCGCAGCTCCGAATCAGCAGACCAGCGAGTCTGCCGACTGAGCTACATCGATGGCTCTACTAAAATTATAGATATAGCCAGTCAGATTAATTAAATTTACAAACGCAAACGATTATTCATCAGTTGATCTGTAACATGTAATACAAAACAAGTAGGTTAATTCAATTTAAGGCATAAACAATTCAATCAGTTGAGATATAGGCTACAGAAATTGATAATACATATCATGCAAATTACTTCAAATTACAAATGCAAACAATTCAGCTACACAGATTACTATTCAATTTAAAGCATATACAATTCATCAACCAAAAGTATAGTAACATATACAATACAAAGTAAGCAGGTTAATTCAATTTACAAGCATACTTTCATTAAGCTATACAAATTTGTACATAATCATAAACAATTCATCAGTTGAGCTATACACACTACTATACCATTTACAGCATATACAATTCATCAGTTGAGCTATACAGACTACTATTCAATTTACAGCATATGCTTCGTCATAATGTTCATATTTCTGCCCCACACAATGCCACACTCCACACAAAGCATTTCACTAGTCTCTTTCTTAGTTATTCTTTCAGAGGTCCACAGAAGATGCTCCTTTTTCTATGAAAAGCTTCCTTGGCTATTGCTATCCTCCTTTTGACTTCCTGGCAGCAGCTCATGTTAAATGCTTATAGTACACCCCAAGTATTTGAAGCTGTTCACTTGCTCTACTGCCTCATTTAGAATTCAAACGTTTGCCTTCTTGTATGCCATATTAACATATTTTATTACCATAGTCTTTGTGCCATGGATTCGAATCGCTCCTAGTGGATATTTGTTTTCAATGAGATGTCTTATTTGTCTTTGATGTAGATCTGTATTCATCCGAAACATTACTCGTCAAGATTAAAAACTGCAGAGATAAATCTAAAGTGTCTCAGACAAATATGTGGATACATTTAATTGTATCACAATAATAAATAAAAATCTATAGCAACTAACAGAAAACGAGGATTTGGAAAGCTTCTGTAACGTTTGATATATAATATTAATTTCTTTGCCGAATCGAACTACCTGTATAATATAATATTAGCGAACGATGTTGACTTTAACATGAAAGCGACTGAAGTCATGTTACGAGAATACTGCAATTTATTTTCGATCCATGACTACTCTCATTTTCAGTAATTGGCAGCTGAAAATTAAAACAAATTAATTTTGGTCGTAGACAATATTTTAATTAAAGAACTTGTTACTGGTTAAAGCCTCTATAATGTAATCGGAAACTGTAGTGTGGGTTGTAATGAAAACTATAGCGGCACATTTCGTTAGGAGAAATCTTCGTTCCCGGACATTATTCAATTTATTGAAGGGTTTATTTTCTCTCACGACTTAATAAGCTTTCTCTGAAATTACATGATGCAGGTATCCTTGAAATACAGTTTGTAATTGCCAATCAATAGGCAAGCAGATTCTACCAACACTTCAGTTTAAATTATTTCCCGATATTTGTAATTGCGTACAATAGAGAAGAATAGCTACTTTTTTATTGTATTGATTTAGCTGGTGACAAAAGCATGGGCCCTACTTACAAGGAGAGGACACGCTCTGTATATCACCGAATGGAATAAGATTGTGTGAGATGAAAGTACAAGACGTACTGTTTAAAGTCATACCTGGTATGGGTGGCCAATGACCTCTCGTTCTGAAAATATTGGCTATTGTTTGTGACATACTTCCGTTAGGTGCTTAATAGGGAAGCATTAGACTGTGTAGCAGTGTAGCCCATATGGTTGGATGCTGAGTTGTTATCCAGGCAACCTGAGTTCGAATCTTAATTGGTCCTATTTTTTTTCTTTTAATAATGATTAATATTGTGATCAGATGGGCTGTTTAATATAGCCCTACACATTGCAATAATAAAATCAGAAGTCCAAATTAATGGAACTATTTTTAATAACACACAACAGATTTTAGGCTATGCGCATGATGTCATCATCACCGGAAGAAGGATACAAGACGTTGAAGAAGCCTTGATAGCATTGGATAAGGAAACTCAGAAGCTGGGATTTAAAATAAATACAAAGAAATCTAAATTTATGTCAGTTACCAAAAGACAAAATGATCAAGTGAAGGAAGTTAAAATGGGAACATACAAGTTTGAAAAAGTAAAAGAATTTACATATCTCGGATCAATATTGACAGCAAATAATGACCTAAGGAATGAGGTACAAAGAAGAATAAATCTGGCTAACAGGGCATATTATTCACTTTTACCAATTGTTAAAAATAAAATAATATCTAGAGAAATCAAAATCAAGATTTACAAAACCCTAATAAGACCCATTATAACATATGGTACAGAAACATGGGTTCTGAATAAAAATACATGCAAACAACTAGCAGTATTTGAGAGGAAAATCTTAAGAAGGATATTCGGAGCAATTGAAACAGTGGATGGATGGAGAGCCAGATATAATAATGAGATATACGAACTGTACAAGGAATCTGATTTGGAGGCGCACATAAGATGTCAAAGACTGAGATGGTTGGGACACGTCACAAGGATGGAAACAACAAGGAAAGTGAAGATTGTCTTCAATAACAACCCAGATGGAACCAGATTAAGAGGAAGACCGAGAACAAGATGGTGGAACTGTGTACGAGTGGATGTGAATAGATTAGGAATAAGGAATTGGAGGGAGTTGGCGATGGATAGAGAAGGATGGAAGAGAGCCATAGAGGAGGTTAAGGCCCACCTGGGCTGTAATACCAAATAAGAAGAATAGGGAACGGATTTATATGGACTAAAAATATATGAAATATGTAAATATATATGTAGTTATTTTTACCAAAATATGGAATTAAATATGGATTTTTACCAAAATATGGAATTAAATATGGACTTAAAATTATAAAAAAATGACTATGTACGTTAAATATTGGTACATTTTAATCAAACTAAACAAAAAATATAATGGACGTACCTTATCTTCCAATGTAGTTTCAACAAAACACAATTTTTATTGTCTGTTACCATAACAATAGGTTACAAACATTTCTTTCAAGTGCTGAAAAGTGAATCTTCTTCTATTGTCTCTGAGGATAGATTTATACTGACTAAAAGAGCGTTCGACGTCACAAGAAGTAACTGGTACATAATTCAATTTCACAATGTCTGCTGGGGATAAGTCCAAGTTAATCTTCACTGTTGATTCACCACTCATCACAGCAACAACCTTTTGTAGTTCTTCATATCCAGGGTTTTTTGAAAGTACAGTGTCCACCTTAGCTCTTACTGCATCTGCAACTTTACCTCTACCACGATTCAGTTGTTCCACAGTACTATTTATAATTTCAAAACTTTCAGATAGTGAAAGGTGCCTATTTTGGAGACTTTTGAGCGTTTTTATGATGCATGAAAATGTATGCTGAATGTGAGCTAAGTCATTCTTCACACTTATGTCACAGGTAACTGTTTTCGCAGTATCAATTGAGACTGCATCTTCAGAGTCCAATGCAAGGAGAACATTGTTAATAGAGTCTATATGTTCGGCATAATATTCAACTGCTTCTAGCCATGTACCCCATCTAGTTAAAATTGGCTTTGGTGGCAATGGAATTTCAGGGTACATTTCTTTCAACACGTTAACTCTACTGGGAGCTTTGAGAAATACTTTTTTCACTGATGAAATCAACAAATCTACTTTAGGGAAATTGTCTCTGACCACTTCTGCCACACGATGAAATGCATGCGCCACACAAGTAAAATGAGTCAATTTAGGATATACAACAGATAATGCTTGTCCAGCTTTGACCATATAAGGGGCAGCATCGCTAATAAAGAATAACACATTATCGTACATAATACCCTTTGGCCACAGGATACCCATAGCTTCGTTGAACAGTTTAACTATAGTTTTGTTATTGCACTTTTCTAGAACATCACAATGTAAAAGAATTCGTTCAGAATATTGTTCACTTAACAAACCGATAACTACATTACCAACAAGTCTACCTTCTTTGTCGGGAGTCTCATCAATGGAAACCCAAATTGAACTATCTTTAATTTCATCTCTTATCTTCTGTATTGTCTCATCGTAGATGGATGGAGCATACGTCTTCCTAAGTGTTGACTCATCCGGGATTGTATGTTGAGTATATTTTTCAAGGAATTCCCTGAAGACCTTATTCTTTAGTTTGTAGAGAGGAATATCAGCAGAGATGAGAGAACGGCACAGGTCGATGTTAAACTCAGATCTTACATTCGATGTTGTTGGTTGTGTTAAAAACAATTGTCTCTGCTTGGAATTTAGTTGTTTGTTGGCCTGATGTTTACTAGTTGTAATGTGTTGTTGCACCAGGAACTTTTGTGTAGATGATACTGCACACTGACACAAATAACAAAATAATATTTTATTGTCAGTTGATAAACCATCTTCTTTAAATTCTGAAATGTAACTTGTTAGTTTTGATTTTAAATTGACTGAATGACGTACTTTTGGCATATTTACCGTCTTTATAGTATGATTTACAAAACTGAACCTATGTGTACTCTGACTGGCATTTAACTGTTGAGCTGCACAACTGAAGTCTGTTAAAAATTTTAAATTAAATTAATACAGTTTTGTAACTTACTTTCCCATTGTTGATAGGACTGCTAATTTTCAAATAACTCTGATGTTAAAGGGATTACTGAACATGTGTTTAAATCTCTATTGTTGAAATGTATTTTTAAAAGTTAATGGAATTTTGTTTTGTTTTATTGTTAAACCTAATATAATATGGACTGTTTTATATGAAATATGGAAAATATATGGAAATTAACGAAAATATGTACTAAACTCTAAAATATGGAAAAATATGGAAAATAAAAGTAGGATTTTTCAACCCTACACATTGTGAAACATAAAGATAATGCAAAATATAAATTATATTAGCTTTATAAGTAAATATGTATTTACATATAAATCCTTTCCCTGGTGATCACAGTAGTCTATTTACATATATCATATTTCTCAATGTATTGAACGCTTCATCATGTTTTAAACAGATTATAATTAGCTAACATTATATTGCAAAGGATAAACAATGAAAATTGCTCATGTAGGCAGGTAAGATGTGTCACTGGCGTCTGTTCTGTTTCTGTAGCAGCTATTCCACTTCATTGTGTCCCGATTCATTATGATAAATGTCATAAAAACACACAAAACATACATATTTCCTGCACCATGCACAGCAAATGAAAGAAGGTTGTCCACAGTCACACACATTTTTCCGCACTTCTACTGCGAAACAGATATCATTCACATTCACAAACACTTCTCATTCGTTTATTAATTTTGATGCATACCACGCGTATTTCAACATGGCTTTGAATATAGGAGCTGACAACTGAAAGTGAATAAAAAAATAAAAAATAAATAATAATAATAATAATAATAATAATAATAATAATAATAATAATAATAATAATAATAATAATAATATCAAGGTTTAAGAAATGAGAAGACATTAGGATTCGAACTCAAGTTGCCTGTATGACAACTCAGCATCCAACCATATGAGCTACGCCGTTACACAGTCTAATGTTTTCCTTTTAGACACCTAACGGAAGTATGTCACAAACAATAACCAATATTTTCAAAACGAGGGGTCATTGGCCACCCATACCAGGTATGACTTTAAACAGTACGTCTTATACAGGGACATCCTTTTATTTTTACTTCAATTTTTATTGTACCTGAGTTTTTTAATGTACTTCACTCCCACCCCCTCTACTAGTGAACTTCCAACTCTTCTCCTCACAGAACCAAGCGTATATAGTCAAAGTCGCCTTAAGGTCGTAGTAAACACAAACAGTATTGAGTTAGTGAGTATAGTACGTTCCAGAAATATGTTCGCGTTTTCCAGTGACGAAAGAGCTTTCAATATTGAATCATATTTTCGCACAGGTACTGTCGTCCGTTTGCCTACGTCGCATCCCGATTTCCCTCACCCGCAACTGTTTAAAATAACTTAAATAAAAGTAATTAACTGTCACGTGAGTTCCCCCCTTCCTACGATCCTGCGACATAATCACTTGGACGGACAGTAGATAGCATGTCTGAGTAATGTTATCTGTGCGGGTCGGGCAGAAGTGAAGACTGAATTTAGAGTACGTAAGGTATTCTTTTATATAATAGGTATAGAATTATTTCAACATGAGTTATTAGTACGAAGGACGAAACTGGTAATTGGAATTAGATGTAATAGTCTATAGTGCGATAATATGCACAAAAGAACTGAAGCCTGTATCTAAATGAACGGCCACCATTTTCAAAAATGTGTTTAAATATCCATATTATGATTATTTTTCAATTGAACTTCATTGTCTATATTGTACGCTAATATGTTGTAGACAGTGTAATATACACTGCATAATGAATACGTCCACATGGACAGCTCAGTTCGTGAGTAAAAACACTTATTGTTAATACTGTACTGTATTTTGATTAAACAAAAACCTAATGAAAATTATCAAATTCAAAATTACGATATCTCCTAGTTTACGTAAATGGATGAACTACTTTTCTTCCTTCCTATACCTAGTAAAGTGATTTGTTTTTATATTACGCCAGTATCATTGAACTCCAATCGTGGAAGGGGGTGTCAAACGGTGTTTGCGGCTCTGAACCATTAATCCAAAGGTATAGGCAGGTTAATATTAAAAATGTTAGTAAAAATAAAATGATGTCCCTGTACTTTCATGTTACAAAATCTTATTTAATTCGGTGATATACAGAGCGTGTCCTCTCCTTATTAATCAATCCCATTAGCGGTTCTCATCCTACGGTGGTTTTCCCTGGACGCAAAAGCAAATTTTGAAATGAAATTAAACGAAGTGGGCCTCGGGTCACTGGTCCCCTATGCAAATATGTACATCTACGTTTTTCCCCAAATTGCAACATTGAATTAGAGAATTTAGTTATTCGTTTGTTGCCGTTGGCAAACACTGATTGCAAGAACTTTGAGCTAGCAAACGTTACTATTCAAATCTAATCTCTAGAAGAAGAAACTTCCTTAAGTATCAGGTTCTTTACTTGGTCATTTAAAGACGCTGTATCAACTACGAGGTTATTTAGTGTCTATGGGTTTGGTGATAGCGAGATGATAGTTGGCGAGGTGAAGCCGAGGATTCGCCATAGATTACCTGGCATTTGCCTTGCGGTTGGAGAAAACCTCGGAAAAAACCCAACCAGGTAATCAGCCCAAGCGGGAATCGATCCGTGCCCGAGCGCAATTCCATATCAGCAGGCAAACACCTTAGCAGAAGTATCAGGATAGACTCCTGAACGCATATTGATAGCATTACCGAATACCTAAGTGAGGAGCTACCCTGCGACTGAGGAAGTAACAGTTAATCCAGTGTACTGCTCCGTCGATTTAGTAAAATACGTTTGAGTGTAAAGAAAGCAGCAAAATAGTACAACGTAGTGTGTTGTTGTGACGAGAACCCAAGGCATCACGTCAAAAACACGTTTATGTCTGAATATTTCTGATAAAGTAAATATTGTTCAACGCCTTTTTTTTTTTTGCATTAAATTTAGACCGGCAGGAGGCCGTTTACCAAAGTTATCTTTGTTTTTACTTTTCGTTTGTTTCCTTTTTCCTTTTGTTTTATTTACACTAATACAAAAACAACACCCATGCCCGAAGCGGGACTCGAACCCACAACCCTTCGGACTAAGCGATAGAGACATGCCGTGCCCCTACCCCTTGAGCCATCCGGGCCGGCTTTTGAAAATGACGCAAATGTGAAACATATTGCTGGAAAGATTAAGATATTTATTTATTTATTTATTTATTTATTTATTTATTTATTTATTTATTTATTTATTTATTTATTTATTTATTTATTTATTTATTTATTTATTTATTTATTTATTTATTTATTTATTTATTTATTTATTTATTTATTTATTTATTTATTTATTTATTCATTTATTTATTATTAACTTACTTATTCATTCATTCATTTACTTTACGAAATTACATATTTGCTTATTTTTCAAATTTTTCAAATTTTCAAATTTATTTATTTACTTACTAATTTAATTATTTGCGTACTTTACCGTATTTATTTATTTATTTATTTATTTATTTATTTATTTATTTATTTATTTATTTATTTACTTACTTATTCTTTCATTCATTCATTCATTACTTTACGTAATTACATATTTGCTTATTTACTTACTAATTTAATTATTTGCCTACTTTAAGTATTTATTTATTTATTTATTTATTTGTTTATTTATTTATTTATTTATTTATTTATTAACTCATTCCATCATTCATTTTCTTTACGTTATTAAATATTTGCTTATTTACTTACTAATTTAATTATTTGCCTACTTTACATATTTATTTATTTATTTGTTTATTTATTTATTTATTAACTTACTAATTCATTCATTCATTCATTCATTCATTCATTCATTCATTCATTCACTTTACGTAATTACATATTTGCTTATTTACTTACTAATTTAATTATTTGCCTACTTTACGTTTTTATTTATTTATTTATTTAATCTTTTACATAGATATATTCTTAAAACTTACTTACAAATAGCTTTCAAGGAACCTGGAGGTTCATTGCCACCCTCACATAAGCCCTCCATCGGTCCCTATCCTTAGCAAGATTAATCCAGTCTCTACAATGATATACTGAATCCAGATGAATCGTCTCTCACGTCTTTTGTCGAAATTGTTTAATAGCTTCTTGCATTGCCTTTTCATTTTACCGTTTTCTAAGTTTGTTGGAAGGTGAAGTTTTCCCTCCTCCTACAGAGAAAACCAGGGTATAAAGATTGAATACTAGTATTCCATCTTTATATTCTGGTTTCTCTGTAGGGGGAGGGAAAACCTCACACTGATGTTGTAAGTCATAACCTCAAACCTTAATTTAAAAACGAAATTAATTAAAACATACATTGCTATGAACGTAGATTATTTATTTTTAAGAATGTATGTCATTAATATTTCTAACATTGAGGAATAGCAATGTATATTCAAGAAAAGAACTTAGCTCCAAAATTTTCACTTTCCTCGAAAACGCAATAATGAATAATGAATGATTAACTTCCAACAGTTCAGTTTCTAACTGCAAACTAACACATTCCTGCGAAAGAGAGTATCAATGCGTAGTAATTTGGAAGGCTTCAGCTAGAATACAGCACGTCTCAGGTCGTATATGACACTATTTCACATTTGTACCCCTATTTCATATTTTTAGCACTTTCTCTACTGCTTCACATCGAAGCTAATTCGTGAATAGTTTCTAGCATTTTTATATCACCTGCCGTAGGTTATGCGTTTGTATTTACACGCGAGAAAAGAGTAAATTCAGACATTTAATCTCGCACGCTGTGATACGGACTTATCTCTGCTCCTACACAGGTAGAGGATTACGCATTAAAATCCGTTGTCCTGTATAAACATGCACACATGCGTGCGGGCGTAGATAATCATTTATCACGAATATTAGATGCGTAGGATGGCACAGTGGGTGGGAAAACATTATTCCGTTCACGAGGCAGGAATAACTAATTGTAATGTGCAGAACTCCATAAAAACCTGGGATAGGAGGGATGAACAAATTATTTGCTTATAGAAACAGCGAGGGAGGAGAAAACAGTTAAACGTTGTATAAAACAAGCATGATTAAGCATATCAGTAATTACTGTGCTAAGAGAGCGTATGTTAACAGTGAAAGGCGGTTCAGATCCTGGCTGATTTATTGACATGTTATATGTGCAAAAGGATTGAGGGGTACATTTTCTGGAAATAAATCCATCCATCTCGACTGTCAGCGTCTTATGGTTTTACTCTTTATTTTCTAAACCGTCCTCAGGATAGTAAACAAATTAGTGTCACGGATACTACACATACTTTCTCTTTATACAGAGTCATTAGTTCATTACAAAATGACGTAGTAGGCCTATTTATTATGCAAATAGCTTTCTACGTGTTGCTCATATAAAATAATTTTGGTGCCATACAACATCAAATTGGATAAAATAAGAATAAGAAGATCGGGAGGAACAAAAAATAAAATTAGAAAGAAGAAGAACAATGAGTGTGATGGGAGGATTAAGAGAGATTGAGAGGAGAAACCACAAGAGAAAAGGGAAAGACAATGTTGAATGGAACAAGGGGATGAAGAAAAACATAATATTTAGAAAAATAAATTTAGATTTCGATGAAATCTATTAAACTAACACCTAAAATAATATTAAGATTTATTAGAAAGAAAAAGGTAGTCGAATGAAGAGCAATGTTCACAAGAAGAAAAATACAAGAAAAAAAACAACCTAACAGGATTTTTAAAATTAACATACAATAGATGTAATGCCTTCTACATCGAACAAATTGGGAGATATTTTCAAATATGAAACAAGGAAAACATCACAGCCAAAATCAAATCACACAATATTTCCATATAGGCAGTTCATATCGCCAACTACTACATCAACATAAAAATATGTATAGAAATTCTACATATTGAGCTGAAAAACCAGAAAGTAAATACACTAGCGGTCTTACTAATAAAAACTCAATATACGGATGTTTAACTGTCTTATACTTATGCAATCAGTAGCTCGTTTGTAAGTCGTGTGTAAATTCCTTACTAATAATCACTACATACGTCGTGTATAACAGTATAACTGTTACACAGCTACGTCATAGTTTCGTCATTACTTCATTACGAAAGGTAATAGCACAGTCTAATATATACAGTAACGAAGCTCAATACGTAGTAAATATGCATCCATAGATAGTTGCTAACCACTAGGATCAATAATATCGCCGCATTACAGATAATGCGAAATAATACCGACACAGTCTATTGTTCCTAGCACCCTCACAACTCAAGCTTCGTGACTGTATATACTAGACTGTGGTAATAGAATATCTGAGGTTCTCTATTGCATCTGGTAGAGTGCTCTAGTGTGCCGTGTTAAGTATCGATAGTACAACTGGCTCTGATCGATTACCACACTACATTTTGGTCAAAGAGTACAAGCTACAGTAATATTATTCTAATTATTCTGTGCTCTTTAGTTTGTTCTTCTGTGGTTACAAGGCAACCATCATCATAAAATGACAGTCGATACGAACAGCTGTTAGAGGGGCGGCCATTTTTTTCTCTATATACAACGCTTAAACAAGGGGTTCGTGTATATTACTACTGCAAAGCAATTACCATGCATAGTTACAGGCTGTTTATACATTCATCGCTTATGCAGGGTTTATTAGTAACGTTTTCTGTCCCAACTTTGCACAAGTCTCTTATAAAAACTATACACGGTTTATTAGTAAGACCGTAGAACAGTAGGAAATATACATAGTTTAGTTTAGTTTAGTTCAGTTTATTTTTACCTCGTGAATGTGGAAAATGCTGCATTGGGCAAACGGGACGCATCATTATGGAACGCTACAAGGATCATCAACGCAGATAAGTCGGCAGTAATGCAACACAGCCTGGAAATGAGCTAATGAGATAGATTTCGACGCCGACACCGTCCTGGACAAGCCATCGGGTCATTGGGACCTGGTCATCAAGGAAGCCATCGAAATCCAGCTAGATGGCAATAATATCAACAGAAATAAGGCCCTACAGCTGAGTACAGCGTGGAAACCTGTAATAAACGCGTTTCGACCAACCAGAACACGGCAGACGGTCGGGACTAGGAACTAGCTCCTGATTGGCTCGCAGCGGGAAGCTCTACTGGCCACTTGTATACCGGCTAGACATTGGATGCAGCTAAGACTATGACAACCAAGACAACCACTACAGACGATCCACAGACAGACAAAACAACCACGGAACAGCTGGTCGAGGGGGTTCTACGTTCTGCTATGCAGAAAATAGAATCCTACATTGACCGGCAACTAAACAGACTACAGGACGAAATAGTGACATTCACTATTTCCTTACTCACTACAGACACAAACCCCACGAAACGACACACGACACTTGCCACAGCCAACCAGGCAGCCAGACGGCTTCTACGGAAACGAGTAGCCCACCACTTTGTTGGTAACAGGTTACGAGTCTCCCTAGCGCCACTACAAAAACGTGACTAGAACTGAACTGACCAGAGCACTGGACTCTCCACCTCTCATTAACATCTGCGGGGCATGGTGCTAACTTCACTTCATTCATTCACTCACAATTCAACTGATAGCGTGCACATTTTTCATATAATCATTTACAGGGGAAATACACTACGGTTAGATGAGAGGGCAAACGGCTTATAGCTGGGTACCTCGATCTAAAGTTAGCGAATTGCATGTCGAGGAACCAATGGAGGCATGGGATGCTTACCCTGCCTGCCATTTTAAACATCATTCATTCTTTCTTCGTCCCCTTTCATTCGTTCGTTCGTTCGTTCCACCACAGTCTAGTATATATAGTCACGAAGCTTGATTTGTGAGGGTACTAGGAACAATAGACTGTGCAGGTATTATTTCACATTGTCTGTGATGAAGCGATAGTGGCGATCCTAATGGTTAGCAACTATCTATGGATGCATATTTACTACGTATTGAGCTTCGTGAATGTATATACTAGACTGTGGTTCCACGGCATTTCAATTCCTGAAGAAGATGGCAGAGCTAGTCATTGAAAACTTGGAATCAACAATCCAACTCACCTGGCTGAGAACCCGAAAAGAATTTAATTGTGTTTTTTGATAAACCCCTGAAGTCACGAAATACAAAGTTTTGGGTAAACACAAAAATCTGTTTAAAAGAAATGTATGAGTTAAGAATTGGAATTTTTAAATGTGAAATGTTGATAAAAACATAACGAATATTTCTGTAAGCAAAGTACTATTTTTTTAAAATACAATATGACTCAATATTCATGTTTGAAAATGTTTGACTTATGGGGTTTTTCAAAATCTGCTAAAGAATTTCATGAAATAATTGAAAATTTGGTTCAAAAATAATACAAATTTGATTCTCAAGCCAGTATTTAGAAGTTGACTTCATAATTTTTGCTTCATGTGAACAAATTTTACTCTAACCTGTATAAAATGTCACTAAGGACACAAATAATGAAGTCCTGCATGAAATAATCTAATACAATAATACATTACACAAAAGAAAACAGCATTATTTTAACAAATCCAAAATTCAGACACAAAAATAATCAATTTACCAAACAAAACAGCTTAGGCTATATTTTTGTTCATTCTGTGTCAGGCCTGGCACTCATTTGTCCACGAAACCTAATTTTCAAGCGCACATGCTACAACAGAAATACAGTTTGACTTGTGATATTTTTCTACAAAATGGAATCAGCAATAAACTCAGTTTTGTTAAAATTTGACGTATGGTGTTTCTCAAAAAAGAGATTCAATTATTCCATATCCAACGCCGGGAAAACCTCAAGCCCTACAGAAATAGTTATTTTACAAGAATAAGTAAGAAGAGAAATGAGGAGGAAGAGAAGATTATAAAAAAAAAAATAAAAAAGAAAGTTAAGGGTAGATGATCAAAGAGAGGGAATGGCATTAAGAGATGAAAGGAGAAAATTGAAAGAACGAGGACTAATATTAATATGAAATAAGCAGAATAACAGGTGAAAGAAATGAAGTTGAGTGTTAAAGGAAAGAAAAAAGGAAAGAACGTTAAGAGAAACAGAAAATAAGAATAAGTCAAGCAAGAAGGATAAGATAAAAAGATGATGATGGTGATGGTGTTGGATATTACTTTTCTCCTTATATTTTATACACGGCGCTTCAGCATGTAAAAAGTCCACACCCGTGTAGTAACGCTTAGCGCGTCTGGCCGCGAAACCAGGTGGCCCGGGTTCGATTCCCGGTCTGACCACGTTACCTGGTTGATGTTTTTTCCGGGGTTTTCCCTCAGTCCAATATGAGCAAATGCGGGGTAACTTTCGGTGCTGGACCCCGGACTCATTTCACCGGCATTATCACCTTCATATCATTCAGACGCTAAATACCCTAAGATGTTGATTAAAGCGTCGTAAAATAACCTACTAAAATAAAAAAAAACATGTAAAACAAATTTTTATTGGCACAGTTTTTACTAACAATACGATTCACGCTTAACATAAGCCGGAGTATAGTGTAGTGTCACAAAGAAACTTCGGGCAAATAATATGAGTGAAAAGGAAAGTGTATAGACAGCAAAGCTTTTGACAGACTTGAAGATTACTGCACTATATATATGGTGAACTCCTAACCTGTCGGCAAGGGAAGTTCGGGATGTCAGAAAATTGCAAGACGAAACACAAAATGCGTAGGCGGAAGAGGAGCGGGGGTAAGAAGACGGAGAGTAAAAAGATGAAAAGAAGGGAAAGCAAGAGGGCAACAAAAGCCGCGCCTTTGTATTTTTTTTCCTCCGTATATGAAAGATATTTCGTTACTAAAATAGGCTTTATCGAATAAACTCATTTATTGTGTCCAATGTAACAACGCTGTATATCTGTCTGCCTCTCCTATGAGCTTCTCTTTTCAGTCATTAACTCCAAACCATTGCTAAGTTACATTTGTACAGTACTTATACATTACGTTCTGTTGCTCAAACAATTTCTTATGACGTTAGATTGGCTTTGATTTTATTATCTTTTGTGTTTTTAGTAGGTAGTTATAATTTAATAAAGTGTCATGATTCCCAGGTTTATATGTGAATATTTTTTTTTTTTTACATTTCCTTTGTCGATAATTTGGTTTACTTCTTGTTTGGCTGATATTTACCCTATGAGACGTGGACGAATGATGTTAATTATCAGCTAATGATCATAAACTGAAAATTTAATCCTAAACTTGAATATATCAAAAATGTTTATGATTATTGACTGTTTTACTGAATATACTTTAAATCCAATAAACCGTTAGCTGAGTGACTAGAATTTTGAGTTCTCATGCCAGAAACCAAGGTCGAATCTCAGTAAATCTAATCAAAATTTCTGATAGTGGACAATAGCTTTGGACATTTTTTCTTATTGCACTTTAATGTAGGTTTCTTACAATTTCTCCATATTATCATTTTATCATTAATGAATATGATGGTTAATAATAATAATAATAATAATAATAATAATAATAATATCATCATATAGAATTAAGGTAGAAACTTTAACTTTCCGCCAGTCTCTGGGCCGAGTTGGTCTGTATTGGGGTTGACTTTACTTTATGTAGTATGATTTCCAAGTTCAGATTCTCTATATGTATGTATGTATGTATGTATGTATGTATGTATGTATGTATGTATGTATGTATGTATGTATGTATGTATATATATATGTATGTATGTATGTGTGTGTGTGTGTGTATGTATGCATGCATGCTCGATTCAGCGTTAATGGCTCCTGTCCTTGGTTGTTTGGCTAGTGAGCGAACTGTGTGTTGCTTCACAAGAAAGTAATTTAATCACAAACGTGCATAGGAGGGGAAGAGGAAAGAGGAAGAATGAAAATAATATGTATGCTCGAAGCTGAGGAACACTCATGTTAAGAAAATATAAGTCATCATGACATTGTTTAGTCAACAGATGTAGTGGTTAGTAATGGGACGTGTGGAAGAATATTGTGTTTTAAGGTGGAGTGTACCGCGACATGATAAGGAGAAAGTGTAAGATGTTCTGAATGCGCGGCCTGACCTGTGTGACCCAGTCTGCCAGTAGTGATGAGTAACTCGCTCTTGGTCAATCTACTTACTCTTTGCAGGGTCCAAAATCCCTGAATCAAGCTGTATGTATGTATGTATGTATGTATGTATGTATGTATGTATGTATGTATGTATGTATGTATGTATGTATGTATGTATGTTATGTCTATCTACCTGTCTACCTAATCACCCATCTGTCTGCCTGCCTACCTATCTGCTTACCCACATACTGGGTGTTCATTTCAAAGTGTGTCATGACGTCACTGTTGTGAGTCAGCGATTTGAAGCGAGTTTCAGCTTTTATGTCAGAGAAGTTGCCTATTAATTAAGGCGTTCAATCTGAACTTGAGAACGTGTACGGTATAACTTGAACGTCGTAGCAACAGATGGCGGTCTGTACTGTCTGTGTGCTACCATAACCTCCTTCGAACTGTGTTTTGCGCGGCCAAGTCGTACGCAGGGTATTTGTTATCATCGGTTGCGTACGGCAACATTCCACAATACAAATCAAATGCTCCATGTCCATGTTGACCGTCGAAGTTAATGTCAACAAATACGTAAGTAATCGTCTTAACCCTCTCCCCATATCCCGACAGTAAGAAAAAGACCCACCTCAGTACATGTTTCCAAACAGTTCACATTCCTGCCACTACCGGCGTTACCGTACATATCAGTAAGTAGGCTACTCTTCAGAATGAACGCCGTACTTGCTATGCAACTTCTCTGACACATAGGTAGTGCACCTCTGCGGAAGTGTAGGAAGATTCAATTCTCTAGGATCATCGACTAGCCATATGACGGCATACAGCGAGCCAGGACACACTTCTAACTGAACACCCAGTATATACATACATATACTGTATAATACTTATATACAAGTGTGATGTTGAGTTTTTCTTTTATATTGAAATTCTAATTCTGCAGACTTAAAAAAATATATATGATACATTTGCATTTCATCTGACCCGCGGTATTACTGCAATTTTTCGAAGTCTATCGATTTAATGAATCTTGAGAACGCATTTATATATCTTGCTATGAGGTTACTGTAAGTGGTTGGCCAATTCCCTCCGCTAGATACAATTGGTTCTTCAGAATTTTCCTTTGTCTTTCTTTGTATGTGTATATGTTACGTCTATCTACCTGTCTACCTAATCACCCATCTGTCTGCCTACTTACCTATCTGCATACCAATATATATATATATATATATATATATATATATATATATATATATATATATATATATATATATATGTCTCTCCGCCTGTCTCTTTGTCTCTGGCTATCTGTCTCTCAAGCTATATATTCTAACAGGTATCTGGCTACGTACATGTATCTCTACCTTGCCCTCTACTTAAACCTATCTATTTACTTACTTTTATATTTTTCTTGCTTTATTAGGTATTCTACTTTTTCATTTATTTACGTTTTCATACAATTTCCACCTTCTACTATACACACATTTAGCAGATCCCCTGTGACATGGGATCAACTAGATTCAGTTGGCGTAACATTGTATGTTCAGTAGCAGAGAACATGCATGGTTGGTAAAGCATAATATAGTAATATGCGTTACAAGAGCGGTATGTTGACGTTTTCATGGTCGAGGAAAAGATTGAAAAAGCGAAACGTAGTTGAGCTTTTTTAATTTCCGAGAACATGAAAACAAACATACCGCTCGTGTATCGTACATTATTTTGTGCGAAGATCGTTTATTACATATCTGAAAGAATTTCTAATTAGTTGCATTGAAATCTCCATCTTGGTTTCTGTTTAATGACGGCAACTTCGGAACACCAAAATATCTTTCTTCAACATTGTTGCTATAAAATGTTTTCTGTGTTTACTATACTCCAGCAGGCCGTGATATGCGTCTGTCTTTTTTTCTCCCCAGTCTATAAATGCGAACTTAAAACAAACGGTAAGGTTATGTAATGATTTATTTTTCATTTTAATATTTTAACAATATTATTTATAGCCTATAACATATTGCAGTAATAACATCGGCATCTGGAATCTTGTTGATTTTTTCACGGCTTCCTTAATGTTACTTGCATTACAAATGCAGTAACTTTTGTGGTGTTGTAGAGTTTACTTAATTTTTGCAAATATTTAAAAACAATAATTAACAGTGCAATTTAGGTGAAATTGCAGTGGTAAGTTTCCAATTTATAATTATTACTATGTTAAACGTCTCTAAAAATAATATGTTAAAAGCCTAAAGCAGTAAAATCAATATGTCACTTAAGCGGTAAGAAGAGGGAAATTGTTATGTGTGTTACGTTGGGAATACTGAATGTGGTATTTCACACTTACCGGGTATTGGTTCTGTGCGGAAAACAAGCAAATATGCACGATCTCGCACAAAAAATAATACATTCATTTCTTGGAGCGGACTCAAAACCATTACTGTAACCCCCGCGTAACTTCAAAGCTGTGCGTTAGCTGTTCATTGAAGATTAGTTCTATGTAATAAGTCTAATGTTTACCTCCTTACTTTGTACGATTCGAAAATAATGAATGGAATAACAGAAATTGACGATTAAAGCAGTTTCTTTGAGTTTCTTTCTACACAGAGCTGCAGTCGAGTTGCCCGCTTGAAAAGGGAGCCTGACTTCGCCAACTCTGCTCGTAATCCGATACCAAAGTGCGCATTCTAGACTTTCTTGAAACTGTACCATTTCTTTACTCTAAGCCACTTTTCGCCGTTCCTTTGCTTTGAAACAACTTCCCTTACAGTCTTGCCAATTGTTGAAAGAAGGCCGAACAGCAAATAAGTTTACAGTTGCTACTAGAGACCCAGGATAGTTTATAGTCTCCTAAAAAGAAGAGAGCAATACCGGCAACCTGGATGGCGTCCCACCCCATTCAAGAGCCTTCATAACAGTTTTGCATCTGGCTTCCTACGTACAGTCACAGACACACAAATGTAGCGTTTCTCGTATGTTGTTTGGTATTTTATTAAAGAAAGAACATATCGATCGTCCAGTTCAAAAGTGCGACAACACAAAAATTGCCATTTTTTAGTTATTTATACTACTGAAAGCCCCTTTCGGACCTCTTTCCGATTCAGAATTGAGATAAGTCATATTTACAACCAAAAAGAAAACAAAAACGAAATAAACTGCTTTAGAAGTAATTATAACTATGGACTTTATTAATTCATTATTAAAAACATAAAATTGTTTAGTCACACGTTAAAAAGTGTTAAATTTTTTTAAAAAGGTTATATACCTTGGACAGACGGCCCGTTTCGACGCGATGTTACGTCTTCATCAGTGTCTCCTGAACTACTGGAGACACAGGTAGTTCAGTAGTTCAGGAGACACTGATGAAGACGCAACATCGCGTCTAATGGGCCGTCTGTCCAAGGTATATAACCTTTTTTAAAAATTTTAACACTTTTTAACGTGTGACTAAACAATTTTATGTTTTTAACAAACAAAGTGTTAACGTGAACTAGAATCAATAAAATTAATTATTAGTACATTTCGAAATGTATTAATAATGAACTGGAAGACTGTGATATACTTGTCCTGAATACGGACTCATTTCTATATTGTCGTGGTTATGAACCAGAACTCTGTTCTTTCTAAGTGATTTATTTGAAACTTTCAACTGAAGATATCTCAAAACTTGTTTTTTTTTAGTTGTCGCACTTTTGAACTAGACGATCGATATGTTGACAAAGGTTTCGTGTAATATTCCTTGCAAGAAATAATATTTGTCTTTATGTATTTTTTCACAAAAGAAAATCTTAGAGCACATATTGAAATCCCCACTACACAATGCAGGCTATAGAATAAATCGAAAGAAATTGCTATTACACATATGAAAATGGTGTAAGCCTGTCCATATGACATCATATATTGGGTTGGTGGATAAGTTCGTAGCGTTTTTTCGTAAGTTTATTAAACACACCAGATACACATAAAGTTAATCATCAACAATATATTCTCCTTCACTATTTACAACAGTCTGCCAAAGCTGGAGTCATTTTTCGATTCCACGCCTGTAGAAATCGCGTGGTTTTGAGTTAAAGAAGTCGTCAAACCATGTTCGGAGCGCATTTTCACCCGGAAAAGTAATTCCTTGAAGGTTATTCGATAGAGAGCGGAAAAGGTGAAAATCTGAGAGCGCAACTTCAAGTGAATAAGGTGGGTGCGGAATGACTTCCCATCCGAACTCCTGGATACTGTTTTGTGTCAGGTTATCAGAGTGCGGACATGCGTTATCGTGGAGTAACATCACTTCACGCAGGCTTGTTGGTCGTTTTTCTTGGATTGCGTGTGCAAGACGTCTCAGTTGGTGGAAATAAATGTCGGAAGTGATGGTTACACCACGGGGAAGCAATTCGTAGTACAGCACACCTTCACCAGATGAATAACATTTTCTTTTGTGGCTGTGTGCTGTACTCTGTACGGGGAGTTCCTTTTTTGTTCGGGTTCAACCACTCCTTTCTTTTCCTTATGGTAGCATAAATATACCATTTCTCGTTACCAATAACGATACTAGATAGGAATGTTCGATGCGGTTCACGAGCCAATCGATGACGAGCAAGCAAAGATGCACATATGGCCACCCGCTGATTTTTGTGGTTTTGGCTTAGAGCATGCGGTACCCATACACCTGATTTTTTAACCTTGTCCATTGAATGCAAATGTCGCATGATGATGGAATGGTCACAGTTCATCACAGTTGCCAGTTATCGAGTACACTGACGTGGATCATTGTGGATTAATGTGTTTAAACGGTCTTAATCAAACCCCGAAGGTCTTCCTGAACGTCTAGTGTCACTATTGTCAAAACGACCCTCCTTAAAACGTACTCACTCCGATAGCATTGTTCCCATACACGGCGCAAATGTTTCTGGCCGCCTACGCTGCTTTCGCCCATCTGTTGAACTCAAAAAGAAGAATATAATAATAATAATAATAATAATAATAATAATAATAATAATAATAATAATAATAATAATAATAATAATAATAATAATAATAATTTATTTAATCTGGCAGAGCTAAGGCCAGTAGGCCTTCTCTTCCGCCCAGCCAGACTCTAATTCTAATTTAATACAATTGCTTACATAGTTATTACATTAATATCTAGACCATAAAACAACATGAAAGTAAATAATGAAAGTTGGATAAGTAATGTTAGTGTGACAATAATAAACATTGGTAAGAAATAGTTATAATAATACTAATAATAATAATAATAATAATAACAATAATAATAATAATAATAAAATAATTTAGATATTTATCTGTGATATATATAACCATTAAACATTGAGAAACCTGAAACAGCTATTATTGTGAACAAGAATTGTTAGACAAATATTTCGTTAGCCTATTCTTAAATTGGTTTGATGTCTGACAATCCCTGACATTACTCGGTAGGGAATTCCAAAGCCACAGTGAAAGAAGATGAATATGAGGATGTTCGGTGGGAGGGAATGGATAATATTGAGGAGTGTTGTGATCGTGTGTCTAGGTTATGATGGGTGGATAAATTTTGAAAACGAGACGCAAGATGGACAGGAGTGGAGAAATGCAATATGTGAAAGAGAAGGAAAAGACAGTGGATTTTTCCTACGAGCTTCTAGACGGAGCCAGGACAACATTTCGAGGGATGGTGTTACGTGATCAGCCCGGCGAATATTGCAGACGAAACGGACGCACATATTATGAACACGTTGTAGTCTCTGCGCCGAAATAACGCTTAGGTCAGTAAGCAGAATATCACAGTAATCGAAGTGGGGCATCACGAGTGTCTGCACTAACATTTTTTTTCATGGAAAAGGGTAGAAAATTCTTCAATCGCCTAAACGAGTGAATTAATGAGAATATATGTGATCGATTACAAGTGATTGTCGCAGATCAACACATGGTAACAGGAGTGAATAGTAATGAGTTCAGGAACCCACATACTGACGTACGAGGAAATGTAAAGATGATGGCGCAGCAAGGAGAAGAAAACAGTAACGTGATCATGCAACGTAAGCGGATTCCTAGTCTCCATACGATGGCGGTAAGGTTAGCGCACTCCAGAAGGAATGCTGACAATAACGGAACAAACAACACCGGCGCAAGAAAAAAGGCGAGGGGTGATAAAAAGAGAAACCAAGAGTCAGGAAGTGATAAGGGAAGAAAGTAGTGTAAAGAATAAGGGTGCGAGTGTAAGTGGAAATCTAGTATGTGAAAGTGAAAATGTGGGGGGAAAAATAAAAGAGGAATAGAAGAAGAAATGAATAGAAAGACAGACAAAGTCAGAAATAAGGCAGAGACGAACAGTAAAGAAAGGTCAGAATTTGCGACAGTTGAGGATTTAGCAGAGATATTTGATATGTGTAAAAAAAACTGGGGTTGTGATAAAAAAAGTGCAAGTAAAGTGAAACTGGAAAAGACCGACAAGTAGAGGGGAGAGAGAAAGTGTATAAACAGATGTGTAAAATAAAATAAAAGTATTATAAGAAGTGTGAACAGTGACAATGGATTAGGTGTTAGGAGAATAGTGAGAAAGTGAAAGTGAGCGCAAATAGGAATGAGTGATAATAGTGAGAAAAGGTTCAGAGAAATGAACAAGTGACAGCATAAAAATAGTACTAACATTTGAATGTTGGAACAGTAATTGAATAAAAGGTCAAAGAACATATAGGCAAATAATTCAATATGATAATTTATAGAGAAAAATTGAAATTGAGATTTTAGTGAATAGTAGTTAGAGGTAAAGGGGGGGGGTGTGAAAGGAGTATATAATATTAAATATATTAGGAATAATGATCAAATAGAGAATAGCAAATGAAATGTAAGGAAATACTGAAGGGGAGATTGACCAAGTAACAAAAAAAGGTACATATGGAGTATGTGTGTAGACGTGTACTGCAAATAATGTGTTATTTTAATAATATGTTAATGGTGGCACCGGATACAGAAATGTGAGGTACACCATTACATATAAAGAAGTGCTGTGACGAAATATATATCATATCAATATATATCATATCATATGTGATCGATTAATCGATCAGATTAATCAATTAAATCCCGCAAGACTAGTTATTGATGATCGCATGAAGAAGCAAATAAAGAAAATGGTGGTGGTGGTGGTGGTGGTGGTGGTGGTGGTGGTGGTGGTGGTAGCGGTAGCGGTAGCGGTAGTGGCGGTTGTAATTGTGGAATTTAAAGCGACACGCGAAATCGCACATAGTGTTGTAATAAGACCCCAGTTTGTAAATCCCTGCCAGGATATTGCGTGTGGTGCCAACACCCGACTCTGTTTGTAGGCTTCGTACTAAAAGGTTGCTCCACTCTGTCTGGGAGTGGTGCCGTAAAAATAAATGAGTCGCTTTCGTGTAGACTTTTATCGGGGTCGAATACACAGAATGTGCGTGTAGAGGGCAGAAATTCTTATCACGTGGCCTTATATTATTCCCGTCTTGGGGATACAGATTGTGCAAAGATCGGTGTTTTATGACATTCCTACGCACTCCCTGCCATGGGGGTGGCGTGCGCCATGTGTTATTCCTACGAACAGTGCATGGACGTCGGCCATGCTTGAGAATATCCGTCAATTCCACAGACAGCAACAAATTCTACAGATAGTAACAATATATTTCTATTACAAAAAAGAGTAATGAGAATAATACTAGGTGCCAAATCTAGGGAATCGTGTAGGACTATTTTCAAAAAATTACAAATAATGCCCATGGCTTGTCAGTATATCTTTTCATTAATAATCTTCCTCGTATGTAATCGTGAAAACTTTGTAACTAATTCAACAGTTCATAGCATAAGTACACGTCAAAAAATGACTTTCATACTCCATCGGCAAGTCTATCGTGCTATCAAAAAGGAGTGCGTTATATGGCAGTAAAAATTTTTAATAGCCTCCCTATCGATATAAAAATTGAAACTCAAAACATAAAATTATTTAGGGCCAAATTAAATAAGTACCTAATTTCTCACGAATTCTATTCTGTAGGTGAATTCATGACATTCAATAACACTTCATGAAATTGATACTAAAACTTTGTGTTGTACTAGTAGACTATATTGTAAATCTCGTCTGTATATATTTCATCTAAACTGTGACTATAAATTAAGATTTTATAATAGTATTAAGTTTTTTTATTTGTTCCATATTCTAGCTGTAAGCAATGTATGAATACCATGGAATGTTAATAAATACAATAGAATACAATGCAATGATTGTTGAAGAAACACGTAACTTACTGTACCGTCTTCCTAGAACTTTGTATGTGCTTTTTTCATACATCATGAGTAATATTTCACACGTTCTCTGCAGTTTAAGTAGTTCAGTATCTAGCTCGAAATGCAGAGATCGAAAAAATAATTTTGTATATTTTAAACGTATACTTCGTTCCATAATGTCTGACAGGCGACGTAAACATTGCCGGCAGATAAAGGGGGAATGAAGTAGAACGCTTCACACAGCCCAACTTCAAGATAAGCGTGAATGTGGTTGATTAGCAATTATCCTTTCTCTTTTATCTGCCGGAAATGTTAACATCGCCTGTCAGACATTATGGAACGAATTATACGTTTAAAAATTAGTTTTTTTGGACTCTGCATTTCGAGCTAGATACGCAACCACTTAAACTGCAGCGTATATGTCACACATTATTGAACGCAGTATATGTTGAGGTTTAGACCTCCGACATTTCTAAATTATTTGCTTCTTTGGACTATTTACGTGTGTAGAATATAATGGTATGCACTTAGGATCCCTATTGCGTAAAATAAATCTGGCACAATCATTGTCTTATGGAATGGAATTTTGTTTCTTTTTTCTTTTTTATTCATTCTTTCTTTTTCGAGTGTTCTCATAGATCATATAGGCTATACCCAGATCTCGGCTCCACAAGTAAAGAACCCTGGCCTCACACCACTTCTGCACAGATGACAGTGATTGACAGGCCAGTTAGGGGAAGCTGTTGCCACGTTTGCTCTTGGCTGGACTCTTTAAATGTATTTTCTTTTGCAACTGGTTGGATTCTTTCAAAAATGGAAAATTCACAACACAGCATTCTCGGCGGTCTCCTGGCGGTATCTTAGTCCACAGTTTCACTAATTGGGGGAGCGTGTCAGTCAGATTTATGGCTTCCTGAACCCAACCCTGCAACGAAGGTTCTTTACTTGTGAAACCAAGTTTGGCCTTTATAGGCTTTGACGTTAACAACTATTGTCAGGTTTACTATGCTGCCATCTAGTTGTTACATAAGGAGTCAGGTCATAATTCTCATTTGAACTGCCATCTCGTGTTCGTTTACGGCGGACGGGTGGCGATTCTGGCGGTTGTTCTCTTTAAAGTGCTGCCGATTTTAACATAGCGATGAGTTATCTGTTACATATATGATCTAGGGTGTTCTATAATTTTTTCCGTAGTTGGTTGTAACAATCATAGGCGGAGAGAGAACCATTTCCTTGGGGGGGGGGGGGGGCAAAGCAAAACCATAGGATCCCGATATAACGAGATTATGGGGGACCATTTATCTTCTCCCCCCATTATAGCGTAAGCTTGGTACAGTATATCAGAATATGATCATTTAATAAAGGTATTGTAAAATTAAGTAAAATTGTAACAAAATATACATAATTTTTTTTTCCTCTTGTAAGGAAGAGGGACTCGAAGGCTTGCACTGCAGCCTGAGACTTACTGTGCTTACCACTCCTATTCTGTGAATGATTGGGTAGCCGAATGGCCGTGCTCTTGTACAAGTATAGCACGCCACACCGTGAACTTAACCTGGTCTGTTGTATGGATGATGATATGTGAATTAATGATGGCGAAATGAGTCCGAGGTCCAACATCGAAAATTATCCCGCAATTCTGCTTCAGTTGGTTGACGGAAAAACCTCGGAAAACCCCCAAACAAGTAACTTGTCCAAACCGCTCGTTTGATGGCCAGACGTGCTAACCATTACTCCACAGCGGTGGACCAATTTTACATTTACTTTATCTGTTTATTTAAAAGAGCAAGATATCATACAAAATTTGAATTCTAATTATTTTATTTAAGGGTTTATGTACGTGAACGACCATAAATATTATCAGAAAATGCAGGCTGTAAATTTCTAAAATTTTATAAGAAAATGAACTCTCAATTGGACAAAAATGACAAGGTACTACAACAAGACTTACTAGAACTTAAATATCTGATAAAAGTATAGAAAAAGATTACTAATAATATTTTTCAAACCAGTTAAAAAAAAAACAAATAAATTCAGCAGTTACATCATTTGGTAACTAGAACATTGTTATGGTCTCTCTGGCATCTTTAATATTTCTCCTGCATGTAATAAACACTTATTTCTGAAAAGTAGACTAATCTCAGACATGTAGAGTTATTTATTTTGATATAATTAATTTTTTATTTGTCCTATATAAAATATATTAAAATTTACATAATGTTTTTGTGACCTAATTTTTCTATTTTCAAATAAATTGGCATTATTGTAGTATGCATTTTGTATAAATGCATGTTAAATCAGGGTACAAAATTTCAGAATTCTATCTCTAATGGTTGTGGAATTACGAAATAATATGTGTGAAAATTTTCAAATTTTCGAAAATTTAATTTAAAGTAAAAGGTGAATTCTAAAACAATATTATTAATAATCTTTTTATATATTTTTTAAATATTTAAGTTCTAATAAATCTTGTTGTGGTACCTTGTAATTTTTGTCCAATTGTGAGTTCATTTCCTTATAAAATTTTATAAATTTACAGCCTTCATTTTCTGATAATACTTGTGATCGTTCACGCACATGTACCCTTAATCTCGTCTTTAAGTTTAACCGGGATCACTTTTCTTTTTTCTGCATTGTTGTGCAGTATGTTATTCACAGGGAACGGATTTATATGGACTAAAAATATATGAAATATGTAAATATATATGTAGTTATTTTTACCAAAATATGGAATTAAATATGGATTTTTACCAAAATATGGAATTAAATATGGACTTAAAATTATAAAAAAATGACTATGTACGTTAAATATTGGTACATTTTAATCAAACTAAACAAAAAATATAATGGACGTACCTTATCTTCCAATGTAGTTTCAACAAAACACAATTTTTATTGTCTGTTACCATAACAATAGGTTACAAACATTTCTTTCAAGTGCTGAAAAGTGAATCTTCTTCTATTGTCTCTGAGGATAGATTTATACTGACTAAAAGAGCGTTCGACGTCACAAGAAGTAACTGGTACATAATTCAATTTCACAATGTCTGCTGGGGATAAGTCCAAGTTAATCTTCACTGTTGATTCACCACTCATCACAGCAACAACCTTTTGTAGTTCTTCATATCCAGGGTTTTTTGAAAGTACAGTGTCCACCTTAGCTCTTACTGCATCTGCAACTTTACCTCTACCACGATTCAGTTGTTCCACAGTACTATTTATAATTTCAAAACTTTCAGATAGTGAAAGGTGCCTATTTTGGAGACTTTTGAGCGTTTTTATGATGCATGAAAATGTATGCTGAATGTGAGCTAAGTCATTCTTCACACTTATGTCACAGGTAACTGTTTTCGCAGTATCAATTGAGACTGCATCTTCAGAGTCCAATGCAAGGAGAACATTGTTAATAGAGTCTATATGTTCGGCATAATATTCAACTGCTTCTAGCCATGTACCCCATCTAGTTAAAATTGGCTTTGGTGGCAATGGAATTTCAGGGTACATTTCTTTCAACACGTTAACTCTACTGGGAGCTTTGAGAAATACTTTTTTCACTGATGAAATCAACAAATCTACTTTAGGGAAATTGTCTCTGACCACTTCTGCCACACGATGAAATGCATGCGCCACACAAGTAAAATGAGTCAATTTAGGATATACAACAGATAATGCTTGTCCAGCTTTGACCATATAAGGGGCAGCATCGCTAATAAAGAATAACACATTATCGTACATAATACCCTTTGGCCACAGGATACCCATAGCTTCGTTGAACAGTTTAACTATAGTTTTGTTATTGCACTTTTCTAGAACATCACAATGTAAAAGAATTCGTTCAGAATATTGTTCACTTAACAAACCGATAACTACATTACCAACAAGTCTACCTTCTTTGTCGGGAGTCTCATCAATGGAAACCCAAATTGAACTATCTTTAATTTCATCTCTTATCTTCTGTATTGTCTCATCGTAGATGGATGGAGCATACGTCTTCCTAAGTGTTGACTCATCCGGGATTGTATGTTGAGTATATTTTTCAAGGAATTCCCTGAAGACCTTATTCTTTAGTTTGTAGAGAGGAATATCAGCAGAGATGAGAGAACGGCACAGGTCGATGTTAAACTCAGATCTTACATTCGATGTTGTTGGTTGTGTTAAAAACAATTGTCTCTGCTTGGAATTTAGTTGTTTGTTGGCCTGATGTTTACTAGTTGTAATGTGTTGTTGCAGGAACTTTTGTGTAGATGATACTGCACACTGACACAAATTACAAAATAATATTTTATTGTCAGTTGATAAACCATCTTCTTTAAATTCTGAAATGTAACTTGTTAGTTTTGATTTTAAATTGACTGAATGACGTACTTTTGGCATATTTACCGTCTTTATAGTATGATTTACAAAACTGAACCTATGTGTACTCTGACTGGCATTTAACTGTTGAGCTGCACATCTGAAGTCTGTTAAAAATTTTAAATTAAATTAATACAGTTTTGTAACTTACTTTCCCATTGTTGATAGGACTGCTAATTTTCAAATAACTCTGATGTTAAAGGGATTACTGAACATGTGTTTAAATCTCTATTGTTGAAATGTATTTTTAAAAGTTAATGGAATTTTGTTTTGTTTTATTGTTAAACCTAATATAATATGGACTGTTTTATATGAAATATGGAAAATATATGGAAATTAACGAAAATATGTACTAAACTCTAAAATATGGAAAAATATGGAAAATAAAAGTAGGATTTTTCAATCCTACACATTGTGAAACATAAAGATAATGCAAAATATAAATTATATTAGCTTTATAAGTAAATATGTATTTACATATAAATCCTTTCCCTGGTTATTCATATTTCTTCAAGTGGCTGTTTGAACACCTGCAGAGTTCTAACACATCAGTACAAGCTGTTACAAAAAAAAAAAAAAAAAAAAAAAAAAAAACATTACAGTGCTTCCATTCCTCACATGAGGTATAGAAATTCTTATACATTCAGAAATTTAAAATAAATATTATAGTCCAGACACATGGTCTGAAGACAATAATTCGTCAATTTATGCACAAAAACTTAATCATAAACAAAAACAACAAAAATCTTTTGAATTCAATATTTTCTAATGTTGATAGAAAAATAAAAGAGTTCGGCCAAGTTTGGGGGGGGGCAGTGCCCCCCATGTCCCCCCATAACTCCGCCTATGGTAACAATTGACTAACAATTATTGTAATTTATGAAACAAATATCAAAATATGATTATGATGTTTTGTTACAATCATCCTCATCATCATATCATCACAAGCAACACGCATTAGACTACAACCCGTATAAAATCTGAAACTGATTTTTCAATCTCGTCACAGAACGGACAATGACTTTTCACCTCCTCGGTCGGTAGCTATGCGATTTTTTTTAGAATAGTCTCTCAAGCCTTTTTACTACAAGGTCGCGCCACTGTCTTCTTGCTCACTACCTCTGTAATGCGTGTGATGTTCAGCTGGTTTCTTTTGTCTGCGTTTCTTTTACGATCCCTTAATTATGGAGTAGCCTGCCAAGGGTCTTAGTAGAATGTCTTCTGTTCCTTTTCACTTGTGATCAAAGTCCATATTTCAGGCACAACTGTAACTCTAGGGAACTTTAAAGTTGTTCCTTTCTTTACTTTATTAAAAGTATTCTATTGGTTCTTACATACCAGTAAGTTAAAAGGTTAAATGTTCGGATTATTGGAACGTTAGCACGAGTGTAAAATTAGTATACAACCTACTTGAAAGCAGTAATTCGTTGTGGTTTTCCCATAGTGCAGAATTTAACGCTCATCTGTTTTATTCCATCCAAATAATATAATATCTTTGTTTTATTATCTAAGATGTACTTACTTACTTACTCACTTATTGGCTTTTAAGGAACCCGGAGGTTCGTTGCAACCCTCACATAAGCCCGCCATTGGTCCCTATCCTGAGCAAGATTAATCCAGTCTCTACCATCATATCCTACCTCCCTCAAATCCATTTTAATATTATCTTCCCTTCTACGTCTCGGCCTCCCCAAAGGTATTTTTCCCTCCGGCCTCTCAACTAACACTCTATTTCTGGATTCGTCCATACGTGCTACATGTCCTGCCATCTCAAACGTCTGGATTTTATGTTCCTAATTATGTCAGGTGAAGTATACAATGCGTGCAGCTCTGCGTTGTGTAACTTTCTCCATTCTCCTGTAACTTCATCCCTCTTAGCCCCAAATATTTTCCTAAGACCTTATTCTCAAACACCCTTAATCTCTGTTCCTCTCTCAAAGTGAGAGTCCAAGTTTCACAACCATACAGAACAACCGGTAATATAACTGTTTTATAAATTCTAACTTTCAGATTTTTTAACAGAAGACTAGATGACAAAAGCTTCTCAACCGAATAATAACAGGCATTTCCCATATTTATTCTGCGTTTAATTTCCTCCCGAGTGTCATTTGTATTTGTTACTGTTGCTCCAAGATATTTGAATTTTTCCACCTCTTCGAAAGATAAATCTCCAATTTTTATAGGTCCATTTCGTACAATATTCTGTCACGAGACATAATCATATACTTAGTCTTTTCGGGATTTACTTCCAACCCTATCGCTTTACTTGCTTCAACTAGAATTTCCACGTTTTCCCTAATCGTTTGTGGATTTTCTCCTAACATATTCACGTCATCCGCATAGACAAGAAGCTGATGTAACCCGTTCAATTCCAAACCCTCTGTGTTATCCTGAACTTTCCTAATGGCATATTCTAGAGTGAAGTTAAAAAGTAAAGGTGATAGTGCATCTTCCTGCTTTAGCCCGCAGTGAATTGGAAAAGCATCGGATAGAAAATGGCCTATACGGACTCTGCTGGAAGTTTCACTAAGACACATTTTAATTTATCGAACTAGTTTCTTGAGAATACCAAATTCAATGAGAATATTTTATAAAACTTCTCTCTTAACCGAGTCATACGCCTTTTTGAAATCTATGAATAACTGATGTACTGTACCCTTATACTCCCATTTTTTCTCCAATATCTGTCGAATACAAAAAATTTGATCAATAGTCGATCTATTACGTCTAAAACCGCACTGATGATCCCCAATAATTTCATCTATATATGGAGTTAATCTTCTCAAAAGGATATTCGACAAAATTTTGCTATGCTCTGCTCAGCTGCAATTTTGATATTATCTCGGATATTGTCCCACATGCTATTAACATCTAACTCTTCCTCAGCTTCGTCAGCAGTTGCTAAAGCAGCAAACCTATTTGAAATTTCAACCTGATAACATTGCTTAGTTTCATCGTCCTTTAATTTCAGAATATTGAATCTACTAATATTAGCTTGTTGCTCTACTCGCTTGGCTACTGATAGTCTTTCTCTTAATTCTCCAATTACCAAATAATGGTCAGAATTACAGTCTGCCCCCTGAAAGTTTGAAAATTAAGTGAAAGATGAAATTAAGATATTTTATTAGGAGATATTAACGGAAACTGTAGAATGTGACATGTGAGTAGAAGAGCAAGCAAATGACGGATGACTCGCTGTATAATCTTTTCTTCTTATATTTTTATCTATCTTTCTTCAGTGCAATTTATCAGTAACAAAGATGAGAGGGTTTGGAACTGAATGGATTACATCAGCTGCTTGTGTATGTGGATGACGTGAATATGTTGGGAGAAAATCCACGAACTGTTAGAAAAAAAGATGGAAATTTTACTTGAAGCAAGTAAAGAGATATATTTGAAAGTGAATTCTGAAAAGACAAAGTATATGATTATGTCTCGTGACCAGAACATAGTACGAAATATAAATATAAATGATACTTTGGAAAAAATTAAAGGAAGATAAGTATAGAAAATGCCTGTTATTATTCGGTTGAGAAACTTTTGTCATCCAGTCTGCTCTCAAAAAAGTTGAAAGTTTGAATTTATAAAACAATTACATTACCGGTTGTTCTGTATGGTTGTATAACTGAGACTCTTACTTTGAGAGAGGAGCAGAGGCTAAGGGTGTTTGAGAAGAAAGTGCTTAGACAAATATTTGGAACTAAGAGGGATGAAGTCACAGGATAATGAAGAAAGTTACACAATGCAGAACTGCAAGCATTCTATTCTTCACCTGACATAATTAGGAACATAAAATCCAGACGTTTGATATGGGCAGGACATGTAGCACGCATGGGCGAATCCAGAAATGCATATAGAATGTTAGTTGGGAGGCCGGAGGGAAAAAAGACCTTTAAGGAGGTCGAGACGTAGATGGGAGGATAATATTAAGATGGATTTGAGGGAGGTAGAATATGATGGTAGGAACTGGATCGATCTTGTTGGGGATAGGAACAGATGGCGAACTTATGTGAGGGAGGCAATGAACCTCCGGGTTCTCTAAGGCCCAATTGTATAAAACTCCCTGACTAAAGATCAACTTTGATCGTAGATCGAAAAGTGAACCGAGTTCAGACACTTCTTCTATTGTATAAAACTTTTCTGCGGTCAAATTACCTTGGTTTAAATGCAGTCTAAGTTCACGTGAAAAGGATCTGGCAACATCGCATAAAAAGGTGAAATACGTGATGCGCGGACCATGTTATACAGGTTTGTTCACTGTTGCCAATCTAGCGACTTTAACTCTTTTTCAACAACAATTTCTTTTAACTTTTATATTGCTTAAATAGGGATTTAGTGACCTTTTTAGCACCCCAATAGTGACAAAATTTAATCTTTCTTTGTTGATAATGAGAAATCTAGCGACTTTACAACTTCTTTTTGGCGACTTCCCGTATACTCTGTTGGAGACAGTGGTTTTTTGTGCAATGTTAATAATGGCGGACAATAAGAAGAAGGTTGACTGTTCTCCGAGTTGTTATCATGTTATGGTGTTTGATACTGCTAAACATAATAAAGCTTTATAAAACGACAATTTTCGTTTAGTAATACAGTAAATTGAAAATTTATGAATGTACCTATCATATCCATTAATAATTAATGGTTGTTACAAACATAATATAATTATAGGTTATGTTATTTGATACTGCTGAACACGATAGAGCCTTATAAAATATAAGATTGTTTGTGTATTAAGGCAAGAAATTGAAAGAAATATATATAAATGTACCTATCATATCTATTGATATTAATAATAACGGATATTTTATTTGCACAATCTGTCACTCGTATATTTCAAACAGAAAAGAAATAACTGAACTTGGATCATCTAACTTAATCGGAGAAATTTCTTCAGTCAAAGTTGACTTTAGTTTGAGACAAATTAATCTCAGATTAGACTTTATACAACAGAAAATTCCAAGTTCAGCTGAAACAAGGATCAATTTAACCTATGATCTAAGATTAAATTGTTTATACAATCGGGCCTAAATAGAATGTTATGAAACAAGTTTATAATGTTATACTTAAAGGCATGAATCAATTTTTAGGGAACGAGCGAAACGAGTTTCCTAATTTTGACGAATTCAATAACTATATAATATTATAAACGTGTTTCATACGTTATTTTTATACGACAACATTATAGAACAATTAATAAAGAAATAACATCAGATTTATAATGATGGGTAGTTTGATGTCATGGTCTATGAAGAAAGAGGTTGCTATGACAACAATGATGTATTAATATATTATAGCATGGAAAATCCTTTCATTATGATAAAAGTTATTCCGCCATAATGGAAATCATGCCGTTTTAGTTGGCATGGTAATATTTTACGCTCTGGTACAAGAATGTGGCATAATTAGGCACGATTTTCACAAACGATGAAGACTGTTTATAATGCTGGAGTACAAAAAAAGTTATAATTTTTTTTTTGAGCAATAACAAAGATGGGACAGAAATTAAATTAAAAGTTTCATTTTTCAAGAAAAGAGATTCAAAAGTAAAATCCTAGTTATTTCATAAGAAAGCAGAAATCTTACTTTCGTATTTAGTATAACTGTAATTATTATACAGGGTTAGTTAAAAGTCCCACACCACCTAAATAACTTTTGAAGCATGTGGTTCAGTGACATGAAACTTGGTATGTGGGGATAACCATATACTAAGAACTCAGCTCTCTTATTTTAAATGGAACACCCAATATATTATTTTATTTTTGAATAGTACTCATTAAGAGCTTTTCAGAAATTACCCACACTTGATACTTCTGTACAAATTCAGTGTTACAAAGTCAAGGAAACAGAAAAGTGTATCGAATATTAAAGTAATAAACGCACCACCTAAATAACTTTTGAAGCACACGGTTCAGTGATATGAAACTTGGTATGTGAGGATAACCATATGCTAAGAACTCAATAATGGTATTACCGAGTTTTTTCTACTTCCGGTTTAACCGGAAGTAACCACAACTCTCTTATTTTAAATGGAACACCCAATATATATTTTTATTTTTGAATAAAGCTCATTAAGATCTTTTCAAAAAGTACCTACGCTTGGTACTTCTGTACAAATTCAGTGTTGCTAAATAAAAATGGAAGTGGTGCAAGATATTCCTAAAGCCTGGTTAAATCTTCCCTTAAATAGTTTCTATGATCGAGTGACACACTGTAAAGCAGCTGAAGGCTACCAATTTGAACACATGATTTAGAAGGTGAGCTAGCTTTGTTTTGTTTTTTTAAAGAAGGAGTATTTTATTATTTTATTATTCGATACACTTTTGTGTTTTCTTGACTTAGGAACACTGAATTTGTACAGAAGTATCGAGTGTGGGTACTTTTTGAAAAGCTCTTAATAAGCACTATTAAAAAATAAAAATATATATTGGGTGTTCCATTTAAAATAAGAGAGTTGGAGTTACTTCCGGTTAAACCGGAAATAGAAAAAAAACTCGGTAATACCATTATTGAGTTCTTAGCATATGGGTATCCTCACATACCAAGTTTCATATCACTGAACTGTATGCTTCAAAAGTTATTTAGGTGGTGCGTTTATTATTTTAATATTCGATACACTTTTCTGTTTTCTTGACTTAGTAACACTGAATTTGTATAGAAGTATCAAGTGTGGGTAATTTTTGAAAAGCTCTTAATAAGTACTATTCAAAAATAAAATAATATAGTGGGTGTTCCATTTAAAATAAGAGAGTTGGAGTTACTTCCAGTTAAACCGGAAGTAGAAAGAACTCGGTAATACCATTATTGAGTTCTTAGTATATGGTTATCCTCACATACCAAGTTTCATGTCACTAAACCGTATGCTTCAAAAGTTATTTAGGTGGTGCGGGACTTTTAACTAACCCTGTATAGAATGTACAATTGTGTTAAATCTATTTCTTCAGATCGTCGAAAACTTTCGCGTTACACTTTTATGATTTATAATGTCTGTTATTCAGTGATTTTTTACCGTGGTTGCGGATGTTGAACGTGAACGGGATTTGAATTGCCACATAAATCTCTTAATTTCCGCTCCCGTTGAAAAAACTGCTAATGATGTAAATCAACAGAATTTATCTCGAAGGTTAACAGTACTGTCATAACAAAGGGAAGGATATTAAGCGCATTTCCTCTCTCTCTCTCCACCTCCATTCGGATTTGGGGGCGGGAGGGAAGGATCAATAGCAAATAACATATTTAAGTGGCATTTTAACAGTAGCATTGAAATTCCCGTCAATTGCAGCAAAATATCCCAAAACGTTCGTCGTAATAACACGGAAGAGCAAAGCTGTCATTGACACTGTAAAATATACGCCTGCCTCTTACAGTATGCAAGCGAGCGTGTCGGTCGGGTTGCGCGCTGGCAGGGGCTGACAGTAGTGTAGTAATGGCAGTGTAGCACACGACACGGAGCTTTCCTTCGCCCGCTCGACGCAAGGAAAATCAATAGGGCCAAGCTTTTCAAAGTTGTAGAGTGTAAAATGGACATTTGACGGGAATGCCGGTCACACAAAGGGCAGGGGGGGGGGGGAGGGAATATAAACAACGGTGGCAGACACTAGAAGAAGCTTTAATGAGCTTGAAAGCAATATCTCGTTAAACACTGAACCTGCCCCTGCGTAATTTAAACCATTAGCCTCGAGGTACAGGCCCATCAGCAATGCTGCTCTCAGTTCTTTTAATATGCTGCGGTCTGGAATATTTAGTAACCGTCGTCAGTCAATGAAGGCCGAGTACGCACGCTCTAGTCCAGCGTACAACCGAAACAAACCAGCATTGCGATAGGTCATACGGTCCTTCTCACAACATTGTCAAATTATGGCGGCATGTTTAAAGCTGGTTTACTGTGTTATGTTCACTACAAACTGCATTACGTTTATCAGATGAACGGAAACGAATATTAAATATTACGTACACCGTGTCCGGACTAGAGGTATCAAGAAATAATTGTTCACCATATTTTAATAATACTTACTTACTGGCTCTTGAGGGACCCGGAGGTTCATTGCCGCCCTCGCATAAGCCCGCCACAGGTCCCTATCCTGAGCAAGATCAATCCAGTCTCAAATCCATCGACGTCTCGGCCTCCCCAAAGGTCTTTTTCCCTCCGGCCTCCCAACTAACACTGTATATGCATTTCTGGATTCGCCCATACGTGATACATGTCCTGACCATCTCAAACGTCTGGATTTAATTGTCAGGTGAAGAATACAATGCGTGCAATTATGTGTTGTGTAACTTTCTCCATTCTTCTGTAACTTCATCCCTCTTAGCCCCAAATATTTTCCTAAGCACCTTATTCTCAAACACCCTTAACCTATGTTCCTCTCTCAAAGTGAGAGTCCAAGTTTCACAACCATAAAGAACAACCGGTAATATGACTGTTTTATAAATTCTAACTTTCAGAATTTTTTACAGCAGACTGGATGATAAAAGTTTCTCAACCGAATAATAACAGGCATTTCCCATATTTATTCTGTGTTTAATTTCCTCCCGAGTATCATTTATATTTCTTACTGTTGCTCCCAGGTATTTGAATTTTTCCACCTCTTCAAAGGATAAATTTCCAATTTTTATATTTCCATTTCGTACAATATTCCCGTCACGAGACATAATCATATACTTTGTCTTTTCGGGATTTACTTCCAAAGCTATCTCTTTACTTGCTTCAAGTAAAATTCCCGTATATTCCCTAATCTTTTGTGGATTTTCTCCTAACATATTCACGTCATCTGCATAGACAAGAAGCTGATGTAACCCGTTCAATTCCAACCCGTCTCTGTTATCCTGGACTTTCCTAATGGCATACTCTAGAGCAATTTTAAGGTGATAGTGCATTTCCTTGCCCACAGTGAATCGGGAACGCATCTGACAGAAACTGACCTATACGGACTTTGCTGTACGTTTCACTGAGATACCTTTTAATTAATCGAACTAGTTTCTTGGGAATACCAAATTCAATAAGAATATCATATAAAACTTCTCTCTTAACCGAGTCATATGCCTTTTTGAAATCTATGAATAATTGATGCACTGTACCCTTATACTTCCATTTTTTCTCCATTATCTGTCGAATACAAAATATCTGATCAATAGTTGATCTATTTTATTAATAGAAGGATATTTTATTACTATATTTTTGGCACCAGGATGCAAAAACTCTCCAAGATTTTATGTTTATAATAAGCTAGAAATCTATACAACAAAAAAAAAAACTGAAGAAAACAAAAGAGGGAAGCGGAATTGTCGTCACCTGAACTATCGTCATTGTGCCACCTAGTCACCGCAATTTTGTCACCTGGTGTTTGGTCACTTCGACTTCTTGGTCACCAGTACACATTTTCTTAACAATAATAATTTATTTTGACAAGTAAAATATCCAGAGGTACGCTGTATAAAATGTTATGTGATTAATGTTTCAAAATTGCCACACTGCATAAAATGTTACATGATTTACGTTTCAAAATTATGTCCAGTGATTCATTAATCATCAATATCTTTCAATTCATCTACAGTATATGTCGGGGCTTAGGTGACAAATTTTCTCTTCATATTTTTCGGACAGTTCTTTTCCTTTGGCAGGTTCATGTTTGTGTCACTCGAAACATTTCTTGTGTGAGGCTGAATAATGGCTGCAGTGATGCATCTGCTGTTCGTGTAGTTTCTTTAATTGCCTCCATGGTTTCAATGGCGTGAATCCTTCCCCAATTAGGACCTTCAATTATAGATGTTTTATATGTAGTTAGGGTTATTGTAGCGTTGCAACTTCTGCGCTGGTCGCATCTCCAAACAACACCGGAAACTCGAATTTAAGGGTTAAAGCTGTTTCCTAAAAGAGATCCTAAAACCAGTGAGGTCAAAAAATAAAGAAAATCATGAAATAGCCGAACCATGTCACATTTCGGATTTATAGCAGTTATTTAAATCTTTGAAAATTCCTCCTGTAAATTTTCCACAGAGTGACTTAAGCCTTTTTGACCGCCAGCAGAGAATTGTTTTAGGCATCACGCGCAACACGACTAGGGATGAACTCAATGCATTTCGTCGTTGAAATTTTTTAACTCGAAGCGTTTCTATTTCAGTTTAAGTAACGATTTATAACAGCTAAATATAATAAATAGGCATCGGTTAGGTGGGCTGATTGATACTTATATTAATTTATGCGATGTGTCTGAGTAAAGAAACAAGCATTTATATAATACGCGGACCTCTAGAGGATAGTTCATGTCTCTTAACTACAATGATGGGTACGTATGAATATTTCTGCGAGATCGTGCATATTTGCTTGGTTTCCGCACAAAACCAATCCGCGATAAGTCTAAAATTCCACATTCAGTATTCCCAACCTAACACACATAACAATTTCCCTCTTCTTACCGCTTAAGTGACATATTGATTTTACTGCTTTAGGCTTTTAACATATTATTTTTAGAGACGTTCAATACAGTAATAATTATAAATTGGAAACTTACTACTGCAATTTCACCTAAATTGCACTGTTAATTATTGTTTTAAATATTTGCAAAAATTAAGTAAACTCTACAACTCCACTAAAGTTGCTGCATCCGTGATGCAAGTAACATTAAGGAAACCGTTTGTTTTATGTTCGCATTTATAGACTGGGGGAAAAAAAGACAGACGTATATCACGGCCTGCTGGAGTATAGTAAACACAGAAAACATTTTAAAGCAACAGTGTTGAAGATAGATATTTTTGTTTTGCAAATTTGCCGTCATTGAACAGAAACCAAGATGGAGATTTCATTGCAACTAATTAGAAATTCCTCTTTCAGGTATGTAATAAACTATCTTCGCACAAAATAATGTACGATACACGAGCGGTATGTTTTCTTTCAATTCTCGGAAATTAAAAAAGCTCAACTACGTTTCGCTTTTTCAAACTTTTCCTCGAACATGAAAACTTCAACATACCGCTCTTGTAACGCATATTACTATTAGATTGTCTGAGAGGGTTCTCGATACATCCTTTCGTACTTTGTAATTTCGAACTTCGATTCTACAGTCGGTAACTATTCACGGTTCGAATCCCTGAAGTTCGTAACAGCAAAAGTGAAAGATTGCCAGAGAAGAATTACGTTTATTTATTTATTTACTTACTTACTTATTTACTTATTTATTTATGTATTTATGTATTTATATATTTATCTATTTGTTTATTTGTTTGTTTTGTTTTGTTTTGTTTATTTGCTTATTTATTTTGCTAATGATTGTAATATAAAATATAATATAAACAGATAAAACTTTAGCTCGCCCCTGAAAGAGTAGAACTCTTGCTCAGGGGAGGATTCCTGAATTGAAATTAAGAAGTATATAATACGATTTGTCTTGTGTCTACTACACAATAAGAATATGTTTATTTAAATTTACAACTTTTCATTATTTATAAAATCCATACATAACTTTTTTAATTTAATACTAGAACTATTAGAATTGACAAGATTAGGATATTTAAATATAAATTTGTTATATATTCTTGGGCCTAAATTACTACTATGATTAAATACTGTAGCAGTGTTGCATTTTGATTCATATTTTTTGTTTCATAAATATGAGAATACAATTCAAAATTATTTCGACAATTATGTACGAATTTTATTAATACAACATAATAAATTTGTCTTATTTTAAGGACATTAAAATCTAAAAACTATTTTTGAGATGGAAAATCGATAGGTTTATGAAGACAGATTTTAATTATTTTCTTCTGTAATAAATGAAGTGGATTAAAATTGGTTTTAAATATGCTACTCTATCTTATAATTCCTTACATAATTACCGATTGAAATAAGTTAAGTATATTGTATGTAATGAACTTATTGAAAAGAAATTCCTCAATAAAACAAAATAATATATTATTTTACTTAATTTATTACAAAGGTAATAAATGTATTTCCATTTTGTAATTTAAATATATAATATGTTCCAGCAAGTAAACTACGTCGACATCGTCCAACTGCATGTGGATAGTTATCGATCTCGTATAACTTTGACCATATTGCACACCCAGTAAATACTGCCGTAAGTCGAAAATCAGATATTATTTTCGTAAATTATTTCTAACGCTGTTTTACTAGTTGGAGATATGGAATTGTAATAATATAATAGTAAATTATTAAAAGTTTTGGGTACCTATTTATTAAAATAAGTTTATAGTACTATTTCCTAGTATTTTACTAGGAAATAGCATATCTTTACAAATCACAATTTTCTAGTTACGACACTATTTTACTGGGAGTGCGATATGGTCTGTCACAGCCTGAATCCAACTTTTTTCTTCTTGTACTCAAGTTTTGACATTCTCATTGTACTGTCACTAGGCGTGGCACATTCAAAATAAATTTAGATTTAGGTTTAG